>NC_134970.1:1531315-1836578 GCF_965638725.1 Aptenodytes patagonicus
GCCTAGAAAGAGCAAAGCCCTGCCCGGGGTTGCTCCCAGCCCCTCCGTTGCAGACAGCTCGGGGCGTGCGGGTGAATGTGCAGTATCACTGTCGGTGTCTCCTTCCAAAGCTCCCCGAGCATCAGACCACAAAAGAAAGCAAACCTGAGGCATCCTTAAATTTACCCGTCGCCAGGCAGGACAGACACGTGGACAGGAGGAATGCGGGGAGAATGAACAGCAGCTTTTGTGCTGACCCGTTTGAGGAAAGATCAAAGATCCCTCATACTTTGGCTGAGAGTTCAGCCCAACATCTCTGTGCATCTCTTCCCAGTTGCTCACCAAATTGGCCATACCGTTGCACATTTTTATACAGCAGGAATAACAACAGCGTAGACGGTATTATTACAGGAGCAGCTGTGCCTTGTTTTGCATATTGAAAATGGTCAGGTACAACAAACCAGACACATCTAAAATCCACCATTGCAGTGCTATCCCATAAACAAAAACCAAACCACTAACCTTTGAGTGTCACTTACTGTCTTTTCGTTATTGCCAGAAAGATTTTATTATGTGCTGACAAACTCCTGCTCAATGTTACCTCTGAGTGGCCACATTTCAGCCATGAATGAAGCCTGAAATATTTATCTTACAAGGCAAACTTTCCAAGAAAAATGCAGAATTACTTTTTCTCTGCACGTGAAGATTTTAAAAATTTTGCACGGTTCCAAAGTCTCGGCATAGGATGGAGCTTTGGGTGTAAGGCAGCCTTTCCAAAATCAGGATTCAGCACTATCCTTAGTCTTCATGATGGGAAGAAGGGAAATTCCCACTCTTTTTTTCTGCTTCGTTGAAACTGAAGAGTAAAGTATTGTACGATCTCTTGAAACCAAGATTCACCATTGAGTCACGGTTCTCCACCTACGAGGGAAAGACACAAAACGCGAGGCTGCGGAGGTCGCGGTGGAAGGCTGCGGCCGGGCCGGGGGGAGCTGCCGCGGAGCCCCCGCAGCCAAAGGTGGGGGTGCGAGCGGGGCCGGAGCCGCGGCGGGGGGCCGGGAGGATCGCGTTTACGCCTTTCGGGGACAACTGCGTGCCCGTGGCTTTGCGTTAGTCGTAGCTGACTTTAAGTTTTGCCTTTGTCCCGCGCAACGGACCGGCTGGGCCAAATACGCTTCGAACTGCGAAGAAAACGGGAACTTTCTGTCCTCTTTTCTTTCCCAAATGTCCCATTGAAAAAGGAGAGGGACGCGGTAAAACGGCGGGGCGCGGATGCCCCGTGGGCCCGCCGGGGGGACGGCACGGCGCTGCCGCAGCCCCGCGGGCGCGGAGCGGGGCCCACCCCCGCGGCCGTGGGCGGAGCGGGCGGCGGCGCGGCTGCGCCCGGCGCACCTGGGCAGGTGAGGGCGGAGCGGGCGGTGAGTGTGCGCCGCGGCCGCGCTCCCCTCGCCCCGCTCCCCGGCGCCGCCCCGCCGCTGCGCCCACGCGCGGGCCCCGCGGGGCGGCCGAGAGCCCCCGCGGGCGCGGAGCCGGTCCCCGCCCGCCGGAGGGGTAAGTTGCGCGGGGCGGGGGTCGCGGTGCCCGGCGGGCCCGGCCCGACCCGACCCCCCGCCGCGCCCCGCGGATCCGCCCGGCCCCGCGGGACGGCGGCGCGCCCTTCGCGAAGCCCCGTCCTGCGTGGGGCTCCTCGCCGCTCCCCTGCCGTGGCGGGGGAGTTCGGTTTGAACCGCAAAACACGCGGGGCGGCAGGGACCCGGCGCGCGCGGGGCTGCGCGCGGGGCTCGCGGGTGTCCGTGGGAAGGTTCGCGGCTCGGGGCCGGCGGGAGCGTCCCCGTCCGGGCTGGAAAGGGCGGCGGTGCGGGGCGGGGGGGGGATCGTCCGGGTCCGAGGGCAGCCGGGAGGGTAAAGCCCGCTGAAAACGTCCGTTTATTGCTCCCTTCCCCGTCTGCTCCCGCGGCTTGTGCTGTATTAGCCCTAGGCTACGTCTTTCAAGTTGGCGTAAACCGAGGCCTAGAGTTAGGGCAAGGGTAATATTTGCCCCCCCCCCCCCCCACCCCGTTCACCGACAGCTGTTTTTGGACCACAGCTGTTACCACCCCAAAAACCCAAATTATCCGTAACAGCTCATGCCCCTTCCAACTTCATGGGCTATCCGGGCATGGCAGAGCGTCCCCGGATTGGGGCGCAGGGACCGTGAATTGTAAGAGTTAATTGTGCTCAAGGTGTGTGGCTCGCCCAGCGCGGGGCAGGGGAGCACGGGTGGCGGCGAGAGAAGTGATGTGCAGATCTCTGAAATGTGGGAGCTATAGGTTCCCGGTGTAGGGAGGTGACTAAGTGTCGGGCACTCGGGTGGAAATTCAGCCCGTTCCTCTGTGGGAACGCTCGTGTTAAGGGTTGAGCCACTTGCCTTTGAAAAAATCAATACAAATCCACTAAATACAGGATAATGTAATCAAACAAAGGTAACGAGCAAGGAATGAGGTCTGTGGCATCGCAGCGATGAACCCAGAGAAGACCCCTTCCTTATTTAGAGGCTTCGTGAACGGGGTGGAGCGGGGGCACTGAGTACACTTGGGTGTGCAGGAGGAGAGTGAAAGCATCTGTGCAGCAAGGCTGAGACAGGCTTCAGGTCGGGTTTTCCTGGTGCGCTGTGTGTTGTTACGCCGGCTGGCACCGTGCCGGAGCCCTGAGAGTCACCACAGTTAACCGGGGCTGTCCCTGACCTTGGTCACTCGTCTGCGGCCATCAGGGAAGTGGCTGCAGGATGCCTGCTCGTTCCTGAGTTTGCTTGAGTTGTCCTTGCTGGGGTGAATGTCTCCCCTCCAAGGAAAGATGTGCGACTTAGTTAATAATAATTGGGGTGCAGGGAATAATTACACGACTGACCAGAGATGCATTAGCAGCACAGGGATGTGCTAATTACTACCCCCCTCCCGCACCAGCCAGTTTGAGTGGGAATAAAGCAAACTGGAGGATTCCTGGGTATGTGCACCGAGGAGTCTTGAGTGAGGGCCAAGCCTCCCTTGGCAAATCCAATGAACAGTGTGAAGACGTTCCCCAAGCTCACCCTTGCAGCTCTCGGAGCGGGAGCAGCCTCTGGCATTAGTGGACACCTCTGGATCGAAGTTGAAGGTTCTAAGAGGCTGACTCACTGTCTGAGCTGAGCAATGGGATTCAAGTTGATTTGCTCTCGGTTATTGTGTCAACAAGTCATTGGTGATAAAAGGTCATAAAGCATTGTAATGTCGCGTATTGACAGACGCTGTCTGTGATCCGAGGGACAATTCAAACCTAATACGGCAGCGCCAGCACCCTCCACGTGACCGAATGTATTTTGTTTGAGAGAGGCATGAGTTTTTCTCCCTGGTGCGTAGGTTTGAATTTGCTCTTGGTCTTGCAAATATGTGTGTACACAGTGTGTTATTAGAAGCAGAGGGGACTGCTTGTAGAGTTAATTGTAGAAGAGATTGTGGAAACAAGCTTTAGTTAGGATTTCTTTGTTACAGTGAGAAATGACTTTTTTGTCCTTTGCAAGGGAAATCGATACCTGGTTTTGGTCTCAATTCTAAGTCCAGGATTAACCTGGACTTTGTGTCTTTGCAAACACACTACTGAAAGCTTAATTCTGATAGGATTTTCGTCATGGATAACTAATACAGCAGAGTTTCAGAAGCACAAAAATAATTTTGACGATTGCTTTCTGATCCTTTGCAGCTCCTGGGAAGCAGTCTGCTAAGGTCCCCAGGTCCTTGACGAAGCACATTTTCAAACTATTATTTAAAGATGATTTGCAATTGAATCTGAACATTTTCTTTGCTTAGCAGATAAAATAAGTTGTGTTCGGATTAATTTTGTGTGCGCACTTGCATCTGAAAGGGATCTGCAGGTATTTGGACAAATAAAACCTGTTCCTAGACTAGTTCTTGGATAGGATTTTTTAATCTCCTCTATCTCTGCTACTAGACACATTTTGCAGCTCCTGCAGCAGTATTCAGAGCTTATGGCAAAGGTTTTACTTATCCCATAACTGCTTTATTAATGGGAATGTTTGTCATTTCTCATGTCTGTTTCAAGATTTACAAATGAATATGGGAGATAAACCTTCTAAGCACACGTGTAGCATAAAAGTCCCCTCCCAAAATCTAAAGATACCAAATGCTGTCTCTTCCTGCAGAGGGACAGTCATTAGTTTTGTTTGTTTGGCTTTGTATCTGTTCTGCACAAGAAAAATATTGTTGGTTGGTTGCAAATGTAGTAGCAACACAGGCTACTTAAACAACAACAGATTTGATCAGTTAACTGCAGCATTGTTTTTTAAAAAAACCTTAACATTAAGTCAACATCACTTGATTTTTAGCACAAGTGCAGGCAGACTTGCAGTTCATGTCCTTCTATATAAACATCCTGGTTATTGTAGGTCAGTGGTGTTTGCAAGTGATTATACTGCATTCAGAGCATTCATGATGTTGGACTAGATGACCTTTAGAGGTCCCTTCCAACCCAAACTATTCTATGATTCTATGATTCTACGAGAAAGTCATGAAATGACTTTCAGAGGAACGTCTGTCTGATAAAATGGTCCCCTCTGCTTCAGCCTGATGCTTCCTCCTTTACCTCAACTGGGGCAAAAGCCTCTGGTTCAGCACCTTAGTTTTTCTCCTCCTGGATGTAAGTCTGAGACAACTGGAGAAGAACTAGATCAGATAGGCCCCTTCGCTAAGGCACACGTGGAGGCTTTTGAAATTCTACTGCCTGTTCTTGCTGTGGCTTGTTTGTGGTTTTATCTCCTGCGCAGCGTTTACAGCTCAGGTTTGAGTGGGGCTCGCCCTCCGTCCGCTCAGTTAACACAAATAACGCGCCGTCTCTGCTTACTGGAATATTTAATAGTGAGTTGTTCTTGTAACAATTATGGTCCCCACTTAGTGATACGTTTGTAACTCGTCCTGGCAGAAGAGTTATCTAGCTTAATCTGAATTAGTGGTTTCAATGTGCAGTAACATAACAAACAATAGCAGTAACATGGCATAGGGCCCTTTTGCATTATTATTATTTTTTTTTAAAGCATATGAGTCTCAACTAACCTTTAGCAGTCGGTCTACTATTATCCCTGTCTTTTGTAGACAATGGCGTTACACCCGCGAAGAGTTCGCTTGAAGCCGTGGCTGGTAGCCCAGGTAGATAGCGGTATGTATCCCGGCCTTATCTGGCTAAACCGAGAAGCGAAGCGGTTTCAGATCCCCTGGAAGCACGCAACTCGGCACAGCCCGCAGCACGAGGAGGAGAACACCATCTTCAAGGTGAGGGAGGGGAGAGCTCGGATATACCACGGCTCTTAAACAGGGACAAAGGGTTGAATTGTTGGCCCAGGAGCTGGATAGGCATCTCAGTAGCTGTTTCCAGGCACATTTTGTCCTATGTCTTTGACCTCAGAAAAGCCACTTTGTGCACCTGGATGCCAGGCTTGGCACTGCCTGAAACTGTGTTGAGTTCTTTAACCCTTTCCGACCACCAAAGGCCAGACGATGTCTGATTGCATGGACTCTGGAAGATTGCTGCTGTTTGCTTCATCTGCTCGGTTTAGGATGTGGTAGCTGGCTTGTTCTTGGCAGCAAACCATTAAATACTGTTACATAAATCTTAACAGGTCCACCACAAACTTCCAATACTCATCACTGCTGTCCTCAATGTTCTTATCCCAATGGATTCATTATAACTCCTACACTCCTTTGAGGAATTTCTGACCTCCTCTGCCTTGGAGGGATCTTGGACTGATAGTCTGATTTTGGGGTGAGAGAGGGAGAGGGCCAGCTGCACGTCTGTGGCTGCTCTTCCACTCCATTTTAACCGAGTCCATTCCTCCTACGCAGGGTATGGCTCGCTGTCAAAAATGACTTTTGGTATTGAACCTGAGACACCTAGAAGAACTCAGTGCACAATCCTGTACAATTTGTACTTTCTTAACTTATGAAGATGTGTGTTCAGAATTGCTAATGGTTTTTGGAAATTTGGATTTACATTTTCTTTTCTTCCCCTTCTTTCAATGGGAAAAGCTATCAAGGCAGGAATTTCCGTTGTTGTTATCAGAAGAGCTGTAGTTAAGACTTCCACAAGAGGATTTTACAGTGAATTTGTTTGGAAGTTTGATTTCTGATAAAAGCTGCTCTGTTGAGAGGGCTCAACTGAGCACAGTGTACTTTGTCCCCAGGCATGGGCTGTGGAAACGGGAAAGTACCAGGAAGGAGTCGATGAGCCAGACCCTGCAAAGTGGAAAGCCCAGCTACGATGTGCTCTTAACAAAAGCCGGGAATTTAATTTGATGTATGATGGCACCAAGGAGGTGCCCATGAATCCTATTAAAATTTATGAAGTGTGCGATATCCCACAGTCCCAGGGATCAATCATTAATCCAGGTGAGGGCCTTGCTGACACAGGGCTGGTTACTGAGCAGGCGTTTTCCAATGCGAGTTCCTTTCCCTCCGCGGCATTAACTCTCAGGCTGCCTTTGTGCGCAGCAGGAAGCAGCTGCCACGCGTGAGCCCAGCTGTACTTAAACTAAGAGGACTTTGAACCATAGTGTACCTGTACTAAAATTAATAAAGCTGTACACAGTTGCATGTTTTCTGCTAAACAGTCCAATGTTGGCAATAGTTTCTCTGTATCCTTAGCTTTCTAGAGTTACATATTAAACTGAAAATAGTATGTTGTACAGATCAGATTTTTCCTTTTACTTGTATTCGTCAAATACACAAACACATTTCCAATATTGTGCAAAGCCAATGTGAAGATTACATTATTTTTTCAAGAAATGCATTGCAGTCTTTCACACTGATCGACTGCCCACAAGAATGTGCTTGTTTGCAGGTTCCACTGGCTCAGCTCCGTGGGATGAAAAGGATAATGATCTTGATGATGAAGAAGAGGAAGAATTGAATCAATCTCAGCACGTTCCTATACAAGAGACATTTCCATTTCTTAATATCAATGGTTGGTGGCATAGACTAATGTATTAGTGAAGGTATTTGCTTGTAAATTGGTGCATGCTTGAAATAAAATCTTGGTTTATTGAAGAATTGTTTCCTTTTTGTAGATTCTCCAATGGCTCCAGCCAGTGCGGAAAACTGCAGCCCTGAAGCTGTGTGGCCTAAGAATGAACCTCTAGATATGGAAATGCCCCCAACTGCGCTGCAGCATGACTTCTTCAGCAGCCCTGAGCTCTGGATCAGCTCTCTGCCAAGTATGTATATGGATTTGTGGTGCTTCTGTCATTGCACTTAAAAAAAAAACAAAACCCAACCAAAACCAAGTGTTAACTTTTTTCCTGTGGCTGTTTGCTTGTTAGCATGGAGAACTGGGTATAGTTTAAACATCCCTGTGACTGTAGCGTGGATTGCGTGGTGCGTCTCTACTGCTGATGCAGTACATGCAAAGGTCCAGGAAAAGCCATACTGACAGTTTCTCTCTCAGTGACAGACCTAGAAATCAAGTTTGAGTATCGAGGAAAGGAGACTGGACCAACGACGACTGTAAGCAACCCGCAGGGATGCAGACTTTTCTATGGAGAGCTGGGTCCTATGCCAGACCAGGAAGAGCTTTTCGGGCCTATTAGTTTGGAGCAAGTAAAGTTTCCAGGAACAGAGCAAATCACCAATGAAAGGCAGAAGATCTTCACAAGTCGGCTGCTGGATGTTATGGACAGGGGACTGATCCTGGAGGTCAGTGGCCATGCCATCTACGCTGTCCGGCTCTGCCAGTGCAAGGTGTACTGGTCTGGTCCCTGTGCGCCTTCCTCCACCACACCAAATTTGATTGAGAGGCAAAAGAAAGTCAAACTCTTCTGTCTGGAAACGTTCCTAAGCGGTAGGTAGCTTCTGCTTCTGGAAAATAGCTTTGGATACTGGTCTGGGCACTTGGTGGCACTGTTGGAAAGGGTGGTCTGCACTGGGGCTCAGCCTGGAGGCACCAGTTAGTTTGCTCGTGAGTGGAGCGTGGGTAGGGCCACCGCTTCCCTGACTTCAGTGGACCGTGGAGCAGGTGAGTGTCAGAAGAAAGTGAATGTGCACTCATTTAATGCTCTGAAAAACATTGGAGGGCCTTGCTTTTAAAGAGAGCTCTTCTGGGTGCAAGAAATAAGCTGTAATTGTGTGTGTAAGACGTGGCTCTGGCAAAGGACAGTGTGTAGGTAGACCTGGGACAGTGTAATGAGGTGGGATGTAGTGAGTGTTTCTGACCGAAAGAAGGACAACCCTGCAGCATTCTGCTTTTCTTCCTAGAGCTGATTGCCCATCAGAAAGGACAAATTGAGAAACAGCCACCATACGAAATCTACTTCTGTTTTGGAGAAGAATGGCCTGATGGAAAACCCAGGGAGAGGAAGCTGATTGTGGTTCAGGTAGGAGCTGAGCCTCTGAAGTGACACATGCCAACCTTGCTGGGGCCAGTGCGTTGGCTCTGGATCGATGCCCGTGGATACCAGATACCTGTTCTTCTCTGTCGTGGTTGCTGACACTGGGGAACCCCAACAGGGCTGGTGGGTTTTGTCGCGGCAAATACAAACGCTACGTGTGCCAAATAGCAATGGTCTGTGAGTGTGCTTTAGGTTATTGTGGAAACCATCCCCTGCATCCAGGGCAGGGGATTCCTGCAAAATAACAGGACCGTACTGTGTGACCGTTAGGCTAAAACAACTGACTTCTTCTTAAACAGGTCATTCCAGTTGTGGCCCGGATGATCTACGAAATGTTTTCCGGTGACTTCACGCGCTCCTTTGACAGCGGCAGCGTGCGGCTCCAGATCTCTACGCCTGACATCAAGGACAACATCGTGGCTCACCTGAAGCAGCTGTACCGGCTGCTGCAGAACCACCAGGAAGGGTGGCCGATGCAGGCCCCCGCCATGCACATGGCGCAGCCGCTCCCGGCACAGTGACAGACGCTTTGCTTTGCTCCATGGTTTCTTATGTTGTACATACAGAGAAGTTATTTCTTAAAGAGTGCCTTGCCTAAATCTGAATAAAGTCTGTAAATCTGGTCATCTGAATCAAGTTCAGCAGCCTGTGGTACTTTTGTTTTGGAAGTGTTTAAAACAGAGGGGATTACAGGAACGCCTCTAGCTCCTTCACCGTTTTCAGCTGTTTGGTTAAACAACCGATATGTATAAATCAGATTTTCAATTCTGTATTTTTTTTTTTAATCCACTATTCATACATTGTATATAAATACTTGATCATTGGGGGGGGGGATATCTGTGCTCTATTAAAACCGCCTGGACAATATCACCTTGTCTAGTTTTCTTTAACTGGTCTGTAGCTGCAAGCTGGGATGCCGACCCTTCTTCCAGCAGGCTTTTTTAATATGTATACCCACACAGAACGTACACACATACATATTGAAAATAAACGGCTCTGCATGCTCCGAGAAACCACCTGAAGCTGAAAGCACGCTAATACTACATCTCCGAAAGCTGGGGATGGCTCTGTGCTGTGCTCGCCCGCCCCCCCCCCCCGTTGCTTTCCCAAGCTCTGGCTGAGGGTGTCGGCAGCGGCCTGCTCCTAAACGGCCTCTTCCTTGTCGGTGAGGCCGCTGGGGCCCGGGACCGCCCGGGAAGGCCGCTCCGCCCGGGCCCGGGCGGAGCGGCCTTCCCGGGCGGTCCCGGGCCCAGGCCTACGGCGGAGCGGAGCGGCCTTTCCGGGCGGGACCCAGCCGCTCCGCCCCGGGCCACCGCCCACGCTAGCGCCGAGGCCGACCCGGAAGCGGTGGGCCCGGCGGTGGCTTCTCCTCGGCTCGCCGCGGCGATGGGCCCGGCGGCCGGGGCGGAGGGCCCGGCGGGCAGCGCCCTGTCGGCGCCGCGGCTGGTGGCGGCGGCGCGGGAGGAGCTGGGGGCCGGGCGGCGGTGGCGGTTGCCGGCGGCCCGTGCCCTGCAGCTAGCCGGGGAGGTGCTGGCGGTGGCGGCGGGGCTGAAGCCGGCCCTGCTGTACGACTGCGGCGCGGCGGGCCCCGCCGAGCTGCGGCGGTACCTGGCCCGGCTGAGGGAGGCCGGGCTGGCCCCGCGCCGCCTCCACTTGCTGGGCGCGGAGGGCTCGGCCCTGCTGCTGCACCCGGGGCTCGCCCGGCGGAGGCTGGCGGCCGTGCTGCGCGCCCGCCCCGCGCCCTTCATGGATGTCTCGGCGGGGCGGCAGTGCCCGGCTCTCTGCGGGCCAGCGGAGGCCGAGTCCATCAGGGGCCACCTCGCCACCCTCCTTGCCCACCTAGGGGCCGCCGAGGCCGCCGCCACCAGCCCCGTGTCCTCCAGCGAGGTTGTCCCCGCGGGCTGGAACCTTTGCACCATCGTCGGGGTGTTGCTGGGCTACCCGGCGGTGTACACCTTCTCCGTGGAGGAGGGCGCTGAGAACTGCCTGGCGCTGACACCGCTGAGGGTGTTCACAGTCCAGGCCTCCTGCCCCAGGATAAGGGACGGTCTCAGGGTCCAGATCTACTCCTTCAGCATCCCGGAGAGCCTCTGCGCGGAGCTGAAGGAGGTGCTGGACGCCTGGTGCGATGAGCTGAAGGAGGCCTTCAGTGTGCAGAATGACTTTGTAGATCTCCGCATTTTGAGCGAGGTGGTGTCTCTTCCAGCGGTTGCCTTGTAAAACACAAACTCAGACTTTTTGGCCTATTTCTCACTTGCATCAGGGACTGAAGCAAGAGATCCGGTTCCTGTACATGCAGCCCACTGAGGCTCTCAGGAGGTCTGTGAGCAACAAAGGCTGAAAATTGACGATCTCGTGCCCCCGGCCTCATAGGCCAGTTGCAAATCAAATACCTGTACTTCCCAGAAGACCAGTGTGTGGATGTACGCTCTCGCAGCTGGTCTGCAGCCTCCATCCGGACTACGGAGTGTGCCCTGTAAAGTCAGGGTATATTTATTTGCTGCGAACAGCTGAGGATTAATAAAAAATTTGAACACCACAGTATTTTGAATTTGTGAAGTTTATTGTAGGCTCCGTATCACATTTATTACTCATGCGAGGTGGTGTCATGCACCGCCTCATAGCTGAGCCTGCGCTTGAGCGAGGGGTAAGTGCTACTGTAAAACCTGCGTAGTGCAGCTCTGAAAGGGGCTTAAAACCCCTGTCTCTGTCAAATTAATGTGGTGCTGGCAGTGAAAGGGAAGTGGACGTGGCTGTGGGGATGCTTGGCCATGAGACAGGCTCAAAAAGCGGTGGGCCGAACTGGGCCCGATGGGCGGGAGGTGGGAAAATTGCTCAGGACAGGCAGTGCATGGGGGGAGTAGGAGGGGACGGTGCTAAAAAGCCTCCTTGAGCTGGGTTTCTTTGTCCAGGTATCAGTAGAGGTGGTCCAGGGTCGAATGCCTGCCATCTAGGGAGGCAATAAATAAAGGAAGAGAATTTTGTAGTCCTCTCAGCCACCGGCCATGAAAACCAGGGAGGCTGGACCCCAAGGGCACAGGATGCCCCTTCCCTCCTGCCCTGCACGAGCCGTGGGAGTGGTGGTTGGAGTGGCTTTGTCCCTCAGTGCCGCGGGGACTGGGCAGCACAACCTTCAGCTGACACAGAATAACCAAAGCGGCCAAGGGAAGGAGTGATCTCCCAGCGTTTATTGGAGCCACGGCAGTTTGGAGTGAGACCAGCTCAGGATATGAACCAAACAGGCAAGTGCAAAACAGCAGACGGTGCACTGCGGTGAGAGCGCGTTGCTGTTGGTGAAGCAGAAGTCGGCTCCTGCAGTGAGACTGGTCATCGAGAAGGTCCTTCATGGTCTGTAACTTGCGAGGAAGGTGGCTATGGCCATTGCTATCACTGCCACCAGGAGAGGGATCCAGTGACTGCGCTGTCTCTGCAAAGAGAAGGAAGTGTTTCTAGTAAATTGGTGGGGAAAAGAAACTTCTCATCTCATCCCTAGCAAACATGTCATTCATCTTTCCGCACTGCACAAATAAATGGGGGAATTTTTCCCAGACCGATCTGCAGCCTCGGTCCGAAAGCACTGGGAGTCAGGGCGAAGAATGCCTCCCACCTTTGCCTGCTTGCTCTGGAAGTGGTTGAGCTCGTCCCGGCACTGGCGCAGCCTGGTCAGGCAGGAGCGGTACTCCTCGCTCAGGGCCTCCAGCTCCGAGCGCAGCTCCGTGCACTGCAAGCAGAGCGAGGGGCCGTTAGCAGGAGGGATCCCCTCACTCTTGTACATGCCGAGAGTGGCAGGGCTCCCGCAGCGGCTGCAGCGCTTTGCCCATGCACGGGCACTGCAGTGGCGGGGGATTTTCACTTCTGCTACCTGTATGCCCATATATACCTATAGGGGACAGAGTAGATCTCAGTGTTACCAGGAAAGTGGTGATAGAGGCAATGCCCGGTCGGTTACCATCCCGTGACCTGCTTGGCTTTGCTGCCATCTTTCACATCACATGGGAGAAAGAAGCAATAGTTATTTTTATGACCACAGAAGCGTGCAGGTCAGGAAGAAGACATGGAGTGCAAACTCGTGGCAGGGTTTGCCTCTCATTCTGAAATTCAGTCTGCATTTCACTGACTGTGAGAGCAGTTGCAGAGTCCTTTAAACCCTCTGAAACATGGAGCACACAGGACAGGTGCCTTTGTTGCATTGTGCAACCCCAAAACCCAGGGAGCGTCTTTGGTCCAAACGGCCACACAGCGCGAGACCCGGCTGCCTTCCCGGTGAGCGGTGCGTTAGCAGCAGCTGTGGAAGGAGGCTGCTTGCACCGAGAGGCTGCAAGAGCTGCCGCGGGGGCAGCTGGGCCCCCCCAGCTGTTCCCTTTTGCTGTGATTGTGCTTTACAAAACCCTTCCCCAGGTGATGCTGGGTGATGCCTGGTGCTGCACTCACCAGCGTGGGTCAGTAGGACAAGCTCTTCTTCTGCGTGGCTCTAAGCTCTGCTACAGTAAGTTATAAATTCTTTCTTATAAATCCTTGCTATGTGAGTACTGCTGTAAGAACTATGGGGCTGTTGGCTGGCAGAGGACATGGCACAGTTTGTGCTACCAGTCTTGTGTCCTCAAACAGTCTTTTAGATGGGAAAGTGCATGTAAGGGGTCAGAAAGCTTTGAAGTTTTTTGCAGCCCAGTTGTAAGGGCATTGCTTTTGTTAGCAGACCCTTCCTGTTATTTGCAAGCCTTTCTTCCTCCTCTCCTTCCTTTGCGCTCGGGGCTTCAGCTCTTAAAGTGTGGCTTTGGCTTTTCCCTGTGAGACTGTTGAGACTCTCTTGTCTGTGAGAGCAGAAATAGGTTTGTATGGAGAGGCCTCTGCTGCTACAGCCCCGGGCGCCAGGCTGCTGGTGCCCTGCCTTTGCAGGTGGACACTGCATCTGGGGTTTAGCTGAGGCTGGTATCAGGATAAAAATTCAGCAGAAATAATCCTTACAGGAGATACCAAGCTCAGGTTACTTCCATGAGCTTTGGTGCGTTGTGTTGTGCTGCTGCTGCTGGAGCACTAACACCAGCAGCTCGCCCCCCAGAAGGGAACTTGGTCCCTGCCATGATTCAGTGACTGCCTCACCTCGTTCTCCTTTGCTGTAAGCTGGGATGTCCTTTTCTGCATCTCATCCTTCAGACTTTCTTCTCCCTCCTCCTCCTCGGGGTGCTCTAACAGAGCATTTTGTTTTTCCTTGGCAGGAGTGAGAGGTGGGGTCTGTGTGGTGAAAACCTGGTCTAGAAAACAGTCAGGCTTCTGATGAGAAACAGGTGTAGGCTTTCAGTTTGCTTTAGATCTTGTTTACTCAGTGCAGTTTAAAGATAATATTTGTGTGCTGTGCACACAGCAGAGGACACAGGAGCTGAGTTAGTTATGGGCCTGCCTCTGCTGTAGCTACAAGTTAATCCTCTTTAGAGGAATATTTATAATTAGTTGCCAGAAATGGAAGGGAGGGAGAGTTAAAATGCCTTTTATTACTTTTTTTTCAAGTACAACTGTAGCTGCAATTATAAACTGGAATGTATTTTGCTTGGGAAAGAAATGGCATAGCCACTGAAGTAGAATTTGCAATGAAATCCATTTATTTTTTAAAGTGTTTGCCATCATAAATACACTTACATTTAATGTTAACTAGCAAAATATAATAACTCGCTTTGTGCAGCTTTAAAGTAATCCTTTATTCTAAACCACTGTAGACTTCTCTTAGAGTCAGGTCTAACATTCCCGTATCCAGTGAGAGGAGTGCTAGGTGGGAGTTACAAAGTTTGCTGACCTTTCCTTTGCACTGTCACCTCCTGGGTCTTCTGTTGGTTGGTCTGGTTCTGTATCAAGTCTGTGAACATGAAAAGCCGCTGTTATCGTCCACAGCGCTGCCGCAGCTCTCTTACTTTGCACTTCTTTGTGTTACTTACTGTGCAAATGGCTGATTGTTGCCTCCAGCGTTACCTTCTGATTTTGTTCTTTTTGCAACTTATCTGAAATAATGATAAGAAGAAAATCAATGTTGATGTAAGTCTCTGTATCTTTACGCGAGGATGGCAACTTTCCCTTTCTCCACATGTGTTAAGTGGCGTGGATATTGTTGGCTACACTCAACTTTCTTCTCTGAAGATCAGATATTGAGCTGTTAACTGCCCTTTCAGTTTTGGTAGCTTTTTCTAGTGTGCCTTACATTCTATTAATTTATGGTTTATTTTAAAGCTGTTTGTGTGAGACCTGTTATGAAAATAGAACTGCCACCTATTTACTCTTCCTTAATTGTGTTTTAAAATAGCCATAAGAGTGATGTGTGAGTTTCCTTGCCTCTATCTGAATTGGTACTTGAAGGTGCTATTAGCATATCCACCACCATGCAGCAGCACCTCAGACAGTAATGGGCGATGCCCGCCACCTGTGTGGGCTTGCATTGCTGTGTTCGATGGGTCTGACAAGGATGCAAAGGTCCTCGTCAAAGCTGAGGACTCATCTTTTGATTTTCTTTTTTTTCCCCCAAGTCTCTCATTCCATCCTTTCTTCTAGAAAAGTCATTTCAATTCTCTGAAGTCCTTTAATCTGGTTGGAAAAGACTTTAGGGGCCCTTTGGAAACCAGAGGCTCTCTCGGCAAGCGTGGAGAGTCTTTTGCATGTGTGTGTGCTTGGCTTTAAGGACCAGGATTTTAAGACTATTTTCCTTATATCCTCTGTTCATTTGAAGGACAGACGCCCCCACCATTCCCCCGCACACGATACCTTCGATGGCGCTGATGTGCTCTGCCTTCAGGTTGTTGTCCTCCTGCAAGGCGCTGGCTCGCTGGTGGAGCGTGGCGTGCTCGCTCTGCAGGCTGTGCAGGGCCTGGTGGAGCTGCTCGTTCTGTGCGTCTGCTCGCTGGGGGCAAGAAGAGCCCCGGCATCAGCCCAGCCCTGGCACCATGCCGTGGGCAGCCTGTGAGCACGCAGCGTCGGCCAGCTTTCTGGCAATGAAAGGCAGCCCCGAGCTGAGAACTAGGTTGCAGGTGTAACTGCTGTGCTTCCTTGAACAGGATTTATTATACAGTGATCTCAACCCAGGGGCTTCCCTGCTTGCAAATTGGAAAACACGAGCTCCCATGGATGCTGTTCCTGCGGAGAACTAACGTACCTGCAGTTCGCTTTGCAAAATGTGGAAGCTGTTCTCGAGCTCAGTGTGCGCTGTGGTCATCTTGGTCAATTCAGCTTTGAGTGTGGTATAGTGCTCTTTCCAGAAAGCAAGGTCCTCTCTTGTCGCTGCCAGGCTTCTCTGTGGAGGAGACAAGGACCCAAGGGTGGGCTGTGACCCACCACCCGGCAGGACTGTGCCAGGCTGCCCTGAACAGCATCCATGGGCACTCACGTCAGCTGGCCTGTGCATGGGGCTGGGGCAGCGCTGCCTCCTCCTGCGTCAGGGTTATAATAACCTGTGTGGGTCTGATGCCATCTGATGGACAGAGCAAACACGGGCAGAGGGTTGGCTGTGGAACCCGAGTTCCTCTGCTGCCGGGAGGATTTAGAAGCATGGTAGTATTTGGGATAAGACTGATTTGTTTTTGTGAAAATACCAGTTATCCTGTGGGTCAAAGCAAATCGCTACCTCTTGGGGAAAACCCATTTTCATATAAAAGAGGAACTCCAGAAAAAGTGTCTCTGGAGACCTCGTGGCCTGGATGTCGCTGTGTGTGGCTGTTGCTCTGTGCATGCAGAGAAGGGAATGGGAAGAAGGGACGGTAGAGGAGAAGGGATTACATTTAAAACTGCCATACACAGTTGGGGAAACATACTGCTGTGCTGTTTTTAATAACCTGATGTATGGCTCACAAAATGAGCACAGGTTGCCACAAAGCTGCTTTGGACTTTGCTTGGTAGCTAAAAAAAAAAAAAGATATTTTTGCATCTTTGTTACTGATGGTAAGCTAGTCATTGCCTTTCCCTGAAACGTGGGGGCTCTTTGTCACAGTTGGACTAGATTAAAGCAAAGCATGTGTAAAACATGTTGCTTACTTGAGAGTTTTGTAGCTGCTGCTCTGTTTGGAGTTTGTCCTCCAGCATCTTCTGAAGAGCCTCTTTTGCCTTCTGCTCATAGGTCTGCTTCTGGTCTTCCATCTCTATCAGGATCTTCTTCACGCACTCCTTTGAGTAGCTCTTCAAAGGAAGAATTAAAGTGCTTGAAGGGTCTTCTCTGACATATTCCTAATCTTGCTAAGCCTGAATATTAGCAAATCCAGAGTGTGTAAATGCTACTGCTAATTTGCTGTGAAGCATTGCTTCAGCAAAAAGGAAAAATTGTTTTCAGATCCATATCTAATCAGATTGCTCTAGAAACTGAGACCCGACCTAATTACGTGGTTCGGTATTTTGTTTTCATGCCTTTCTTCACCCATGTTTGTTTCTCAGCAATCAGACATTACCTGGGTGCAGGCCTGCAGCTGATTTTCAAGTGCCCTTAGTTTACACTTCAGTTTATCTTCATTCAGCTGACCCTGGGGAAAAAAACAATTGAACTGATGTGTGGAATCATGAACTACACAATATGCCCCCAATGTTTTGTTAGCTTCTGTTTTGATTCACTTTCTCCCTTTTCTTCATCTGTAATATTGTGCCTAAATTTGGTCAAAGTCTTTTCAATGCTCACAGAGTTCAAATAAGCCATTCACAATCTCAGAATAAATGGGATATGGGGGAAGACTCTTAACACGTTGAAAAACTCTCCTGAGGCAGTTCTACTGGTTACTGAGTGCAGGTACTTGCAGGGAGATGAGAAGTTAAGAGCAAGGAGATTTCAGGTTAGTCTGGATGGGTCTGGCAGAAGCATAGCTGCCGCCTGTGCCTGCGCACAGCCCTGTTCCCTGGCTGACGGTTCCTCCCTGCAATGCTCCTTGCCTAAAGCTCCAGCTGGTACTAAGGTCTTGTCTTGCTGGTTCCCTTAGGAAATGGGTTGGGTCTGCATTGCAACACCTAGCAGCTGGGCAGGGGGATAAGAGGGCAACAGGGATGATTCATTTTCCTTATAATCTCCTGTCAGCGTTAGTCAGGCTTCTTTAGTTTTGTGAAACCAGACTGCATGCAAATTCAGATAAAATTTCTAGTAAAGAGATCACGTAGGCTGTTTTTCCACCACCACTACTGAGAACGCCTGTAACCGCTTTGCTTACTGCTGTTTGAAGTCAAGCCTCTGAAAAAGCAACTCCTTGATGTTACAGGAATAGCTGTTAGACCCAAGCAAAACCAGATTCTCTGGTGTCTTAGCACTGTTTAAATTTGCACAAAAGTAAGTTTACAGTCCCAAAGAATAAACCTTCCCAGTTGTTGGTACAAAATACTAAAGACTCTAGCCTCTTAGAAAGTAGGTGAAATTTTGAAAAGCATTTTTATATGTGAAATACTATGCCTAGTTTTCCTCTGCAGTTTATTTTAGTCTGCTGTCTGCAAAGGCCCACGTTAGAGGGTGGTGGTGTTATGGCCGTTGTGCACAGAGGTAAATGACTGTGCAAAGTACAAGGCAACAGAGCACCAGGCCCTTCCTACGCTTGAGAGCAGAAACGTGCTGGCAAACTCCTTTCATGGAGATGCAGCTTATAAATTGGCAAAAGAACATAAAGACTTCCCTAAATGGAATACCCTGTCTGTTAGGGCCGTTACCAGAACAGCATGGCAGCGAGGGGTGAGTAAGCATGTGCACATATATGGGAGGGTGTCAGAAATTATGCTTCTGACCAGAAAAGTTATGTGAGCATATCTTGGTCAAGCCCTTGTGTTGAAGATTATCTACGTGAAAGGGGCTGCTTTAAAAAAAAAAACCCAAAACCAAAACACCCCACCCCCCCAACTAAACAAAACAACAACAAAAAAACCCCCATAGCCGCTATCATCAGGTGGTGGTTGGTTTTCCTCTCTTCTGCAGTGTCTCTGGTGACACTGTTTGAACACCACCTGGGGATCCTTGCACTGTGCCTTGCTAGAGAGCCCAGAGGCACCTACTGAAAGCCAGGCAGAGGAGAGGATTTAGGGCTAAGATGTTCAAAATACACTGTCTTGCAAATACCATATTTGAATCCTCTGTAGCCCTCATCTTCAGAAAGTCTGATTACCTGAGACCTGAAAGTCTGAGGTTACCTGAACGGGCAGCTCCAAAAGCTTTTTCAAACTCTTCTGCATTTCTCTACTGCTGTCACTTTAACGTACTTACACAGC
Organism: Aptenodytes patagonicus; assembly: GCF_965638725.1. Lineage (NCBI taxonomy): Eukaryota > Metazoa > Chordata > Aves > Sphenisciformes > Spheniscidae > Aptenodytes > Aptenodytes patagonicus. The sequence continues at coordinate 1,549,896 of NC_134970.1, forward strand.
ACTTAACTGTTTTTGGCTGACAGCTGTAGTGTTTTGGTTTTCCTGTGATCGGTGAATTCTTTGATAAGCCTTCCCTTAGTCATTTTAACTAGCTGGTTAAAGCAGTAATAATAAATGCTGTTTCTGGAAGGCTTCCAGTTTGCCCAGACACAATCTTTGCACTAGAAAAATGGGTCCATGTAGTAGTAGTAGTAATGCGCTGGAAATGGCAAAGATCTTAAACTCTGCAGAGCTGCAAGGTACCTCCAAAAGTCAGGCTCAACTTCAGAGGTCAGGAAGGGAAGAAAATATATTAAGGTAGCAATTTTCTTCTTAAAGAAGAGAACAGCTTGAAACTAATTACTCTTAATAATCATAACTGAGACTTGCTTAGCTTCCTTCATCTGGCAGCATTTTTGAATCAACTAAGCAAGTTTTACAACAGATGGGGGATTTAAGGTACAGACCTGTGGTAGGAAGGTGTCTCTAACCTAGAAGTAAAATTGTGGGAGGGGGAAGGAACCAAATGCTTTATCCCTTCAGTTTAACTACACCCTATCCTCCTGTGGAGTATTTGCTTGCTCCATCAAACCAGAAGCACCCACAAACACGAGCAGCATCTCAAAAATGACTCTCTGTCTGTTTCAAGAATCACTACCAGATCATTCAAGTGTATGCAATCACATTTCTTTGAGACCCAAAATATTGGAAAGGATTAAAAAAACCTCAGCAACAAGCATTTGGCATCTCACCTGGGCCTGGAAACGAGCAACCAACCATCAGTTTCCACGGCACAGCATTATTGTACAGGACCTGTCTGTACCTCCCTTTGCCAGCACCTCCCAGAGAAGCCCCTTGCCCCCCGTCTGCCCCCCTCCGCGCAGCTCCCAGGGGATCCCCTCCAAGCAGGCAGCATCTGCCTTGTTTGCCCCGTTGGCTCCAGTGCCAGCGGCGAGTTAATTTTTAGTCCAAATAAAGGCTGAATGCGAGAGGCAGCAGCAAAGTCTGTCTTCTGTAGCAGAGATAGCGAGAAGCAAAGTGCACCCACCTGTTTCTAAGCTGAGGTTTCATGGCTACTTCCTGCAGAGTGTGTCAGGGTGTTTTTTTCCTGCTCATATTATATTTGAAGAAGCAAGCGCAGGCGGAAGCTTCTAACCGCAGTACATCTAATACAAGTTTTTTACACCATCTCACCCAATCACTTTTCTGCCCCAACAGAACTTTCAAACTACTCTTTTAATGGCACAATGAACTGTAAACTTATATTTCATTTAATAATCCTATATAAAAAAACTTCATGTGTTACATAAAATGCATCACCTCAATTTTACCTCCTGAGAGCAAAAAAATGGGCCCTGGTTTTCAGCGCTGCCTGGAGGATTTTGTTTGAGCTGTGGGGAAATAGCTTGATGCAGGGCCACGATTCAGCAGAGCCCCTAAGGCTAAGCAGGTGTGCCAGAGCATCGTGGTATTGGGTCCCCTGACCTGTGTTTGGGGCCCAGAATACGTCCCCGAAAGGAACCGGGGCGGAGGATGTCCCCACGGGTCCTAGCGAGGAACAGACTGGGTGGCTGGGAGCTCGGCAGGAAGGCTGTGTGCACTGGGTGGGTTTTTTTTTTAGCCGTTGTGTTCCAGATTAAGAAACAGTCTGTCTTTTCTCCCATCTAATGTGGTGTTCACTGGCGCTTGGATGCACCAGTTTGGTGCATCTAAAATTTTTATTTTTTGGGGAAAAAAAAAAAAAAACTGGTTCAAAATATTTGAAACTCTTCTTGACTAGGAAAGAAAATTTGGTGGAAGATGGTTGTTTGGGTTCATTCAGTTTTTTTCCCCACTTGTACACTTCTGTTTGCTTTTTATTTAAGAAAAAGTGGGAAAGGCAAGTATTAAAAAAACAAACAAACAAAACCTTACAGAAGAAAAGTGTTTTACACTTCCTGTTGATCTGAAAGTAAAGTACATTTTGTAACAGTCTTTCGGGGGACAAAAGGGGAAAAACTTCAAGCAAAGTAGCCCCCTAACTTCTCAGTTTGTGTTCAACCGTCCCTAAGAAGAAAGGTGACAGCAAGGAGAGAGGCAGGGCAAGCAGCTACTTGCAGGTGAACAGTTCTGCATGATGTCTCGTCTGCTAGGTGACGGCGTTGCGTTTTAAACCTGTAACATCTCCATGCCTGTAAAGCACTGAAGCCAGGCAGAGCTAGAACTTAGCTCCGGGAAAGAAAGGGAGACCCGTGGGGTGCTCTTGCTTCTGCACACAAGCCCAGTCCTGCCGAGGCAAGACCTCCCCCCAGCCCAGCAGGAATCGCCTCGTGCAGCTCCCTGGTACCTGCCAGGATTTTTCTGATGCTTGCAGCAGCGTGGAGAAAAGCTCCTGCAAAATCACCATCTTCTGCTTGAGCAGCAGCTCGCGGTGTAGGGCCTCCTGCGGGGAAGGGGAGAACTGGTCAGCGGGGACCCCCAGAGCTGGTGGGGACAGCCCAGCTCCCCCCTCCAGCTCAGGGTCGGGGCTTCCCCCACTTGGGGCGTTTCAGTCAGGTCTTTGGGTTCAGTGGCTTGTCTGTAGGCTTTCTTGGCCACGTTAAAATTGGGTATGTAACACGTCTTTATTTAATAATAATTATAATCTAAAAAATATTGTTGTACTGACTGAAGACCTGCTTTCCCTGTGGGTACGTACAATATTTGGTACCTACCTTCAGGTAGTTGGACAGCTGCACCATTTCCTGAAAGGGAAAGGGCAAAAACAATAGGATTGTTTCAGTTTATAAACACTTTATGAACTGGCTACAAAATCCAAATATTTTAAAATAAAACTGAAGTTAACAGCCTGGCTCTGGGCGGAGGAGGACAGCCTGCTGGGCTTCGTTTGTTTGGCTTTTCCAGGGAAGTGAAAATGTTTTCTGCAGCAACTTACAGCATCGGAGTTATGGCATCTTTGCCATGTAGTGTATTAAATCGGGGCAGTTACTGAATGAGAACAGTAGATATCCATGGGACAGAAGTGCCTTTCTCTCCTATAGGAGCAGCATCATAATTTTTGAAACTACAGAAATTTAGCAAAAGTCCATATCCTGGTTAGAAATTCTAGGAACTTACTTCTTTTGCAGGAGTTCAAGGCTAGTTATTATCTGTGTTTCGCTTACCTTATTTAAAACTGCTATTCCACAACTAAAATAAAAAAGAAAGTGTGTTACTGAGGTGAGTGCGATGCAGGGGTCTGCAGCAACCCATGGCTCTGGACACCAGCCGCTCCCCACCAGCCCAAGCAGAGCAAAAGCTTGTGCTGAGGTGAAACTTGTTTGGGCTTGGGCGTCAGAGGCCACTGCCCTGCGGGTATCTGAATTACAGCCCAGGGAGGAAGGGAGGGGAGGACCGGCTTACTCTGTCTGCTGGCTCGAGTCTTTCACTCCTGCGCTTGGCTTTGTAAGGGTCTGGGTTCCTGTGAAAGCAAAGTGAAAGGATGTGACAGATTTCCCCCCCCCATCCCGTCCCAGGGGCCATGAAGTTCTTCTGTTTGAGTGTCCATCTCAGATGGCATTGCTTCTAGGATGGAGAGCAGTTGTTTAAGCAGCATCCAGTAACACAACTCAATAGGGACCAGAGGCAAAGAAGAGCCTGCTCTCAGATAGACAGAGAAGGGGAAGTTAAGTAATCCTACAGACTGGAGTCAGCCCCCAGATAATCTGGGGCACTTACAGGGTAGCCGTAGGGCAGAGCATCTGCTCAGCAGCACTGGTTGCTAAGCCATGGGCTGGGCTGGTTTATAGCTCCACAGGAAAAAAAATATTCTTAACACCTGCAGTCTGCAGGGAAAACTCAGACTGGGACGGTAAAACTTAAATCGCAGGCGTAGGGCTGCTGGCAAGGGAGCTTGGGTTAGAGGGGAGCTACCAGCTTACATCCCAAACTGCTCGATGGAGACTTAGAGGTGGGAGGGAAACGTCACAGCTGCTGTTATGCTGGAAAACCCAAGCATCCTTCACCTACCTCGGGTGTTCACAGAGGCACCTCGCCTGGGGACAGCTTCTGCCAAAATGCTGAGGCTGAGCAGGGAGTGTGCAGGGGGGAATGTGGGGCAGCTCCGTGGGTGCTGGAATGAGAGGGCAGCTTGAGTCAGCGTCCTTCCAAAATGGGCTGTGAGGAATGGAGGGGAAGGGGCTGTGGCTGGGTCAGGCTTTGTCCCTGCAGTGACTGGGTGAAGAGCATCAAGGACATGCCAAGAAACTATGGCAAATCCACAAGGATCTGCTGCTTTGGCTGCAGCAGCTCCAGAGCTCTGTGGGGAAGTGGGGAAAAACCTGCTGGTGTCTGGGGGGGTACACCAGAACAGGACAAGGAATGCCGCTCTCTGCCCTGAAGTGTCTTGAGATATTTTTGGAAAAGATGAGAACTTTTGGCGGCAGGGAGCTGGGTCCTGGCTTGGGTCTCTGCTACCATTTGGCTACCTTGGAGCAGAGGTACCTGTTCTGCACTGGCTTCCCCCCAGGGCTGAGGGAGCAGGGTGCTCGCCCACTGTCCCTCTGCCCCCTGCAGCCTCCCACCCCTTGTTACCTCTGCAAAAGCAAACAGAGGAAGGCACCGTGCATGGGCCATGTACGTGTAAATGCTTGTTCAAGATTCCTGCTGTCTAGCAGGTGATTAAACCTGGTGAACCAAATGGCAGTGGGAGGTAGGTAATTGCTCTGCATGCTCTCTGGCTGCAAAGGGATCTTGAGGGCATGCCTGTTTGACTCGTGTTTGACTGTCTCTGCTCATATAGGTTTGTGAAGCCCCCAGGATGAACTCACAACGTACCAGGGGAATTGTTCATTTTGCACGGGATAAAAGTTTAGAAGGAAATCTGTTTGGCTCTCAGATTGAGGTGTTTTGCATTGCATCTTTCTATAGATTTATTCAAGGCAGTGAGCCCTCTGGGTTGCTGTTAGCTGTGCAGCACAGGGTAGGTAATGAGTATCAGGGAGTCTCCTAATTCCTGCACCCTTCCTGCTAACAGCGAAGGTGATGGAGGGAAGGCATGTGTTTAGAGCTCAGTTTTCAAGGGCAAAAATAATTTCTGTAAGTGCAGAACTGCAATCTAGCAGCTAGGATGTGGGGTTGTACTTGGAGGAATGGCAGAAAATCTCTGTCTGGTTCAAGGTTAGCAAAGTTCAGGGTTTTGAAAATGGGAGAGGAGCACACTGGGAGGGAGGTGACAGCGTTTATCCGTGCCTGACTGCAGTTCATAAGGAAATGCACGTTTTTGTCGGTGCATTCTCACTTTTTGTCTGTACTTTGATTTGGATCCCGATGCTGTCGCGATCGGTGGACAGGCTGCCAGTGCTTTAGTGGGTGCTAGCTGGAGCAGGCAGAGCATTGACCTGCGCTCCGGGGGCTGATGTTACCTGAAGCAGGACGGGTGGTCTCGGTTCCACCCACGAGGAGGGGTCTGGGGGTATGCGTGCTTCAGGCTTCTGTCCTGGCAGTGTCCTTCCAGCATCGCTCACCAGGTTTCTCCTCCTCAGAAACTCCCTTTGCCGGGGGCTCTGCGGCGGCTCCTCCGTTCTCCGCCTGAGGCGGCGGCAGGTCGTCACGTTGTTTCGGTGCCGCAGGTTCTCCCGTGTCTCGTGCCGCCGCTCACACTTCTCATCGTAGCTCTCGTGCCAGTGCCGTGGCCGTGCCTTCTCGGGCTGGCTGATCATGCTGGGTGCAGCTCTGCTGGTCTGTGACTGCCCTGTCCGCTCTAGGGTCCTCTGTCCTGATGAAACTGAGGGAAAAGACATGATTTGGGTGAAAACTAATTATTTCTGAGATTAAATGCATGTGAGGTATTGGATGCTGATTCTGAAGTCCTCATACAATGGATGCAAGCAGTGTTCCTGGAGAAATCTGTCCGTGAACTCATACATGTTGGCTATGTAAAACACACTGTGCTGTTCTTGCTCCTCTGTTGGACGGTGCTGACCCAGGGGATGCCAGAAACAGAATTTCAAACAATTAACGCAGCCTCATGAAGTTGGCTTTGCTACCAAGTAATGATGCTTCCACTGCTTCCTCTGGGAGAATTGCTTTCCTGATAAAATAAAATCCCTCTGTTATTCAGACTAATTCTTTGGTGCACGCTCTTGTAGCTCTTTAGCCAACCTAAAGAAAATGATGAAAATGCAAGAAGAGCAATAGCTGCTATTCCTTCAGTAAACTTCTTTAAATATGCATTTCTTTTGCCAATTTTTTTTGATAGATCCAAATATAGTGTGGATATAGCTGTTGTGTGACTTACTCTTCAAGCAGTTGCATTATATTTCTCAGTGTGGCTGTCTCTTTTGTGTGCACAGAGGTCTGGAGCAGTGAAAGTGTTGTAGGGTGTTTTTCAATGGAGTATCTGGCAAAGTCCCTGCGCACCTACTCTCTGAAGATCCCAGCTACTGAGTCCTGCTTTCTCTTACCTCCTTTTTGCCCCCTACCTCCCTCCCCAGTTCTCTGGCTCGGATGCTGTGTAACGCTTTGCCCTTTGCTTGTTCGCCTTCACTTGTCCTCCCAAAGCCTTCCTGGCTGCAGCCCTGGGTCTGTATGTTGCCAAGCTGCAACTTGGTTCCTTCATTGCAAATACACGTATAGTGGTTGATCGTTACGCTTTCAATGGTACCAGTTTGCTTCAGGCATGAATTCTACCTCTACCTCTGTTTGGGGATTTTGTGGCCCAAACAAGGCAGTGGCCTGGCCGAAGGAGGAGCTCCTCTGTTTCAGCACTATTGCACGGTCTACATGCGCACGCAGGGTGTAGATATGAAACCTCCTCCCTCCTGCTGACTTCTTTGCACAGTTGCAAGCCACCGGTGCATTGTTTTTTACTGGACTTCGGTCGTATTGAGTGTATTTGGGCCTTCGCCTCTGCATCAGCTAAAAAGAAAGCTGAGCAATAACTAAGCACAACTGCTGCTCCTCTGCCTTCCTCCCCTTGAGCAAAAGCTGCCTCCTCCTCTCCTGTCCCCTCGCCCCATCAGCAGTGAAGAGGCTCGTCATCCCCGTGCACATCCTGTGAATGTTGCTCGGAGGGTGCCTGGCCCCAGGGGGCTCAGCCTGGGAGCTGCTGTGTCTGGTGTGGGGCTTTTCTCATGTTTAGTAAATCATGTTAACGTAGGCAGGAGGGGAAAAAAGTAATTTTAGTCTCTGAAAATTCAGGTTAAATGTTCTTCAGTGTCAAACAAAACCACCAAAGCTTCATTTGTCTCATTCTGTCTCAAGCAATTAGGAAGTTGTTGAGTCTAATGGGAAAAAAAAAAAAAGGGAACAAGTAAACCCCATTTACATATAGAATATTTCCATGCTTTTTAGTCTGCATTAATATCTGCTCTGTAATTCTTTTTATTGTCCTTATGCTAGCTGTGGCATACCCAAAGCTTGTTGCTACTGCCATCTTTTCATTGTAGGGGCTTCCTTTGGAAGGAGAGCGGCTCTTCTGAGGTGGTCAGCTCTTGCTCTGGGCAGGGAAGGTGCCTGCAAATCCGCAGCCAGGACACTGCTCCCAACGCTGAGCCCACGTGGGATGCGGGCTTCAGACACCCCTGAAGTACAGCACTTGCTTATGTGCTTTTATTCATTTTTATTTGAATATTCTCTTCTTTGAATAGCTTATGAAGCATCTCTAATTTTAGCTTAAATTTTCTGAATGATCCCAATGGTGTTTCACTATTCAGGTGTTTCTTATTGGGATATGCTTTCAGCTGGAGGAATCTGGGGGTACAAAAGGCTGAGCAGGTTATTCCTATGCAGCTTTCATGTCCGTACCATAACAATCCTGCTGTGCTCACCCAGGGCTTTTCCTCTCGGTGCTTGCACACATGCTTTCCCTGGCCCAGCAGGCAAGGCAAGGTCTGGCCAACAGCTTTGCACACAGAAACACAAGGTGGGCGTACGCCAGCGCCCCGCAATGCGCTGCCTTGAAGCTGGGTATGAACTCCATAGCTTGGGACAAAGTGTGTATCTACAGCCAAACCTGCTCTGAACTCTTCAGGACACTTTAAAAGCATTTTTCAACTAATTTTTCTTGATTTTTAGAAATGACCCAATTGCATGTTGAATCCGGGCCTCGGATGTCCTGCTCTGTCCCCGCTCTTCCAGTCAGGAATAGCTCAGCCCCTCTCCCACCTGTGCTGCCTTTGGGCTGCCCAGGCTGTCACCGTGCATCCCAACAACAGCTCTTAATATCCTCGGTTAACCAAAAATGCACTTTAAAGCAAGGTAAAGCTTAAAGAAATACACGGTCCATTACTCACCCCATGCTGAGCAAACTGTTGTGGCCTTCTTGACAAGCTAATACTCTATTTCCTCCTTCTGTTACCCCCAAATTACCCTCTCTAATTAACAGACATGTCCTTTACTTTTGCTTTCCAAGCTGTTACGTTTCTTGCTTCAAGGGAAACAAAAAAAAAAAGTGCTTCTTGCTGGTTCATGTTACAGCCTCCCTGTGTCAATCGTGTAGGCTGAGAACGGGGTGAAAAAAGAGGAAAAAAGGTGCATGCCGCTGCCTTTAGCGTGGCAGCCTCCGCTCCCCTCCATCCCTCACTGGCCCCCGGTGCTGCGGACACTTACCTGGCCTGAGGGGTCCCGTCCTACCCCTCGACCGCCGTGGAGGAGCAGGGTGAGTGGGGGGTTATCAGGCGCGAACACGCTTCAACTGCCATCTTCATGCCAACCACCTCATTTTGCTGCTCTCGCTCTTTTTCTCGCTCTGTAAGACAGGAAACGTTGCAGCCGCAGCCGAGCCCTGGTTCCTGTCTCTGCTCGCAGCCCAGCTGCGGGGCGCAGGGGCCCGGCTCGTAGCGGGATTTGGGTTATCTTGGGACCCCAAAGTCTCCAGCTTCTCTCTAAGCAGAGCTCGCAATTATCTTTTGGGCTGTCTCCCTTTAATCGGTCTCCAACACGCGGAGGTTGAGCGCTGGTTCACGGAGCTGCTTGTGGCACTTGGTGGCTGAGTCTCCCTGAGCTGCTTTGGGGTAGAGAAATCCAGACTTAGGGAAGTACAGTAATGCTATTATTTTAAGGCTTCTTGCAGATTGGAAAGGAAAAAAAGTGTGTATCGGCAGCTGAGGAGAGGTCACCAATGGCAGAAATTCATTAAGGTCTTTAGAGAAGTGAAAGCTGTGTTAATGCAAATCATGCAGGGAGGTCGGTTTAACCAGCTGGGCGCTGATAAGGGCTCTGCCTATGCATGTGGAAAAGGAACACAAGTAAAAGCAGAGATCTCGTAAAGTAATATAGGATTTATTTTTACAAAGACCAGCCTAGAAGGGATACATGACAAAAAAATTCCTGGTTCAAAGACCCTCTCGTGGCTTTGGGTGGTTAGTGCTGCTTGGCCCAAATCCTCATTCTGGGCTGTGGCTCGGCTCGCTTCCCACAGTGCTCGGCACCGCTGCCTTTGTGGCTTTCAGTGGGGGAAACAGTTTCTGGAGGTTGAGCAGGAAACCTGCTGGTGAGCAGGACGCTGGCAGCAGATCCTGCTGCCAGGAGCCTCTCTGAAGTGCTTGGTCAGAAAAAGCCAGTTGCAAGAGTTCATTACTAAAAAGGACATTTTCATGCTGTGTGTTTAGGCTTCTGGTGCATCCTGTCTGGGTTGCCAGGGTGCATCAGCGTGGGGCTGCCCCGGTGGCATGGAAAAGGGCACCCGAGTAGCCGGATTAACACCCAAATCCCTCGTGCCTGGCCCAAGGTGTCCCGGCATGCTCGCTGTCCCGGGGGCTATGTCCTTCTGATGTTTTCCACCTTATAGTTGCTCCTGATGAGGGAGTCGAGGAAGTCGGGGGCTATGCCCTGGAGGAGGAGCAGGCTACCCACCGCCTGGGATGGGTAGTGCAGCTCCCGCCGGCGCAGCGCCCCACTCTTGATTATCTCCAGCGCACACTCCTCCTTCGGTGCCGGCGTGTACCGTACGGCATGCGAGACCACTCGCACGGCGTTCTCTGGAGGAACGGGAGGACAGGGAGGGAAGGAGCAGTGATGGATGGAGGGGCTGCCACAGGCACCACCGCCTCAGTTGGGGTGTCTGTAGCTTCCTCTAACAAACCAACAAACTCTGGGGATCAGACCTACTTAACAAGGCTTAGAATAGTTAAAATAAATAACAATTACAGCTATGTCCTTCCCATTCCTTTCCACCTCTTGAGTGACCGTAGGACGGAATCCCCACCTCCCCTGGTTTTACTGCAAGGATAGCAGAGTCAAAGGTCTCAGGCCACACTTTTTTATAGAGCTGGGGTCCCATTTCCACAATTGTACAGCCACTGCAGGCTGAGGGTCCAGCAGCGGTGGTGAAGCAGCGTGCTGAGCAGCCTGGGGCCAGAGGGTGGGTGGTGGGCTTGGCTTGGGTCTGTCTGGAAATGCACTGAGTTGCGGGGCCCCAGTGTTGCTAAGCTTACCTGTGTCGATGTAGCCCAGGATGCAGAGTGTGACGGAGATGTTGACCTTGTCTATGATGAATTCGTGTCGCAAGGAGCTGAAAAATCCATCTAAGGCAAACTTAGTTGCAGAATAGGGAGCACTAAATGGGGCGCCAGTTTTACCTGGAGCAGACACACAATGTTAGGGTTCATGTACTGGGCAGACACCAGGCTGCACGGCTCTCCCTTCCTCTTGCCCTTCAAGTAGCTACAATATTGTGATCTAGGGTGACGGAGTAAGCTGTAATGAATGCTTGAGAGAAATAAACAAATGCAGGAATGTTAAATTTTTAACATATGGCATACAATGGCATGAAGTACCTTCAGTTGTGGGTGATACTGTTCTTATATTCCTGCATATGTACCCATGTACAGCAAATGCATGTGTAATGTGGCCATGCACATACAATAACCTGCAGTGGTGTACCATTGACTGCAATGCATGAAGGTGACCAGTAGGTGCAAAGAGACTAGAATGACAGGGCATAGAATATAAATCAGCCAGAGGACTTGAATTGTGCATCCAGGATATAAATCATATGCTGATCCTGACTCCCAGCGGGGTGGCTCTCTGCCTTATGGTCCTTATTCTGTCTTTTGAAGAAGAGCCGCAGCAGCCTCTTTGCAGGCAGAGGAAGGGATGTGGGCAGGGAAAGCCTGGTCCCTCGTGTGCTCACCTGCCATGGAAGAAACAACAACAATGCTGCCCTCGCTCTCCTTCAGCATGGGCAGGGCAGACGTGGTCATCGCCACGTAGCTGAGGAAGTTGATCTCCAGGAGCTTTCGTATGTGCCCAACGTCCCCATTGAAGTAGTTGAAGTAGGTGTAACCGATGTGATTTAGGATGAGCATATCAAGGCCTCCTGGAAGCAGAGCATGTTTGCTATTAGCAACCGGCATCTAAAAACAAAGCAGCTTCTTGGTGGCTGGGATGGCCCCACAATGTAGCGTGGGGTGTGTTGGGGAGTGAGGAGGGGCAGCTCCCCATCACCTACCCCAGGTGTTCTCAGCCTCCTTCACCACCACCTCAGGGAACGTGGTGTCCTCCATAGAGCCACTCACGTAGTGGGCGGACGCGGCACCCAGCTTGAGGCACTGCTCCACAACCTGTGGTGAGAGCGGTGTTGGTGATGGACCCCCCTCCACGGACCTCCCCGCCATCCCACAAAGGCTGTTGCTGTCTTGGGGCAGGTGGGCAGCGCATCTCCCTGTCCCGCAGGAAACCCTCCTCCCTTCATGGGAGGAGACACATTGCTCAGAGGAATGTTTCTGGCTGCGGAGTTAAACAATGGCACATCTGAGCCAAACACATAGCATTTATAAATAGGGATACGACTGCTTAATTTTGATTCTGTTGTATACAGGATGCAAAAACAGTTCAGACTTTGAGAAAGGGCAAGGGTTGATGAGACCAGGACTTGGGCAGACTAGTGTTGTCCTTGGTGGTGGAGATCAGAATTCACAGCTGAAGACTGCAGAGAAAGAAATGCTGTGCTGTCATCATTGAAAATGTAGTTTGTTGCAGTGCGATGTATGTGTTAGAACAGGCTTGTACTGGGGAAATGCTGGGGTGGATCTGTAGGGTATCTGGCATCCCTGTGTGCCCAGGCCAGGGTGAATATCTGCATTCTGCCTGCCTGCGGGGTTCTGGATTGCAAATGTGTTTCGCCTGCTTGGCATGCTCTGCTTGCCATTTACTTTCTGCAGCTTGGCCTCCGTCCGCGCCGTGAGCAGTAGGTGGGCCTCCATGCGTGCCAGGTGATACGCCATCTGCTCCCCGATGCCGCTGCTTGCTCCTGTCACGATCACCCGTTTCCCCCGGAGCATCTCTGGAGAGAAGGGCGCAGGGCTCAGAGCCGGCGCAGCCCACACTGTCCCCCCGCACACGGGCACCACGGCTCCTCTCTGCCCCTTGCCTTTGGGTGCGGGGAGCTGCAGGCAGCAGCACTGCCCCGCTGGAGCGTGCGCTGCTCGTGCAGACCCCAACTGGAGTCTGGTTGTTAGTCCCAGTTGGTTGGGGAGCGCGTGCGAGGCTTGAGCTCTGTATCCAGCCTGGTCTGGGAGCAGCTTTTGGAAATGGCGAGAGTTGACTAATAAAACGATTAAATGCTTTAAGTGGATAACTGCATGTTTCCCAAATAAATCATTTGCTGAGATCAGACGCTTCCCATGTGTCCCGGCAGACTCCAGCATAATCCCATGAGCTTTCCTGTGTGGCACAGGGTGCTCTGACCCCTTGCACTGGGGGCTGCCTGCGCTCCCCTCTGAGCTCTCAGCCCTCCCATGCTTTGGCTCTTCCAGCGGTGCTTTGAAAGGCCCTTCAAATGGCCCGTGCTCTTCTGCGTGGGCACACGCTGCCACTCTGGCAGCAGCCTCCCTGATTGCGGTTTTAAAGTGTGTTTGTCCAATGACTTACCTTCACTGAAATTCTCAGGTGCTGAATAAAAATAAAAGGCCAGTGCCAGTCCCAGGAAGGGGATGAAAATCTTCAGGAGCACACCCATCTCTCTGAAAAAGTACAGGCAGGAGCAAGACAAACTCTGCGGCTCTGACCGTGGGGAGGTGGATGCGTCAGTAGGTTGCAAACGGAGCTAGGAGTGCTAGCAGTTTTGAACTGATTCTCGTCTTGCACAATTTTGCTGGTATCTGTTGGACCTTTTCTCTGTGCTTCCTGTGGTTTAGCAAACATTAACCTAATGGGGAGCGTCGCTTTGGACTTTAGTCTGTCCCTTTGCACCCTTATCCTGACAGGAGTTTCAAGCGTGGTTTTGAGAGCACTGAAGGGAAGGCCCTGAAAAGCTTCTAGCTCGATAAAGTGGTGGGCGTGTTTGGTGGCTGCTTTTAAGGCTGGGACACTCATGTCCCCTCAGTGCAGACCTCCATAGGATGGACATCCTTCTCTCTCACTCCATGTCTGAAGCCGAGGCAACGCTTCCCTTCCTCTCTGGCTGCTGCAAGGATTTATTGATCAGCAATGATCACTGTGGTACAGGTTCATAGGAGTATCTAGAGAGAGCAGGGCTGGCAAAGTTTGTGGGTTTAGACCCTTATTGGTGCTTCTGGCTTATCCTACGTGGTATCACCATTGGTGTAACACTGACAGTTTGTTGGGTGGCTCTTATACCTAAAAAATTGCAGTCTTGTCTTGAGGAATCCACTGATTGCAAAAGGCAGTAAAAGAGCCAAACGGGTGAATACTAAAGATCTTCAGCTTTCACAAGCGCTGTGTGTCACACTGCTCAGCATCTGCCTGGGCATATGGCGAGCGGGTTTGCAACTCATTTTCTGAAAGAGAAAGTTTACAGGGCAAAACCCACTCCGTGCGCGCTGGTTTGCGTAGGTGATCTCGGGATAAGGAGAACAGAAACGCCAGTTCCTGATTTCCTTTAGAAAGCGAGGAGCAAACCGATCCTGGGGAGTGCTTCAGTGGGAAGGGTTTGGGAAAGTTTCGCATCGCTTTGTCTCAGAACGGGTAACAGTTGGTGCTCCAATGGCCAGAACCGTGTCAAGTGTAAATGCACCAGCTCGGGCACTGCTGCCAGGGTCAGGGAAGCAGTGCAGAGCTCGCTGCAGGCTTGTGCTTTGGTTTCGCATTCAGCATGCATTGCTCCTGGGGCCCGAGCTCTCGGCTTAGGGTGGCAATGCAGCAGCCCTGCGCGCCTGGAAGGCGTTTTCCAGTTAAAATATTTGTGTAAGAAACTGTCTACCACGTTTGGAAAGCTTTGCTTGGGGTAAAAACTTGCATTTAATTTGGGCATTAAACTAACAAAAAAGTAGGCTAAAAAAGCAGTTATTCCTAAAATGAAATAATGAAGGATTATTGCAAGGGTTCAACCTTCCCGTGAAAGGCAAGTCAGTGGAGTTGTGCCCACTTACAGCAGCATTTAGTAATGGAGGGAGAGGGGATTAAAAAAAACCCCCACGGGACACACAAAACTGTTAGGTTAGTAAATTTTATTTAATTAGCTTGTTACTACTTTTCCCTAGTCCGGGGAAGGAGTGGGTCTGACCAGATGGGATGCTGCAGCTGCAGGGACTTCCCCTCTTCCACGCCTCGTACCGCACGATGCGGCCGTCCCAACCAGCCCCGTCGGGGGCGACACGATCTGCTTAAAAATGAAATAATTAACTCTTTCCAAGCGCAAGCGGAGATTTCTAACGGGCAGGCCCGTCCTACCCTGCGAGGAGCAGACCTCAGCGGCGGGGCCCCGGCGGCGAGGCCCGTCTCCGCCGGCAGAGGAGGGTGTTGGACCGGCGAACCCTCCCGAGCCGGCGGCCGCCGTTAATTACAACTCCATCAGGCAGGAGGGCGGGGGGGGGCGGGCTAGTTCCTCTTCAGGCTGTCCAGCCGGTAGCGGCTCCTGACCAGGTAGTCCAGGAGGTCGGCGGCCCAGTCCCGCAGCAGGAGGGGGATCCTGGTGGAGCCGTACCGGTAGTAGAGCTCCCGCCGGCGCAGCGCCGCCCCCTTCAGGATCTCCAGCGCGCACTCCTCCCGCGGCGCCGGCGACACCAGCAGCAGGTCGGCGGCGGCGCGCACCGCGCTCTCTGCCCGGGAGCAGGAGGGACTCAGGCGGGGGACGCTCCCGGCCCGCGAGGAGCAAAACCGAGGGGCCGAGGAGGGCCGGCTCCTTGCGTTAACGTGAAGCGGGGAGAGCGGGGGCTTGCGAAACGCTTGTTAAAATCGGGCGTATCGGTACGCGGGTCAAAACGGAGGAAAATTTAGGACGAGGGGAAATGGCCTCAAGTTGTGCCAGGGGAGGTTTAGACTGGACATGAGGAAAAATTTCTTTACTGAAAGAGTGGTGAAACATTGGAACAGGCTGCCCAGGGAAGTGGTGGAGTCCCCATCCCTGGAGGTATTTAAAAGACGAGTAGATGAGGCGCTTAGGGACATGGTTTAGTGGGCATGGTGGTGTTGGGTCGATGGTTGGACTCGATGATCTTAGAGGTCTTTTCCAACCTCTATGATTCTATGAAATTCGTGAGGCTAAATTCCTCTCCGCTGCCCTGACCGTGCGCGTGCGTTCCCGTACCTTGTTGCATCAGTACAGGTGGCTGGCACGCCCGTTTGTACTAATCGAATGTTAGGCTGTGCCAGCCCGTGTGCGGCAGCTGGTTTTATGTAGCGGGGGGAAAGAAATTAGTTCTGAGGCTGTGGGTTTTTTTTTTTTGGTGGAAGAGGTAGGACCCCCCAGAGACCGGAGTGTCTTGCATGCACTCGTGCTACAGCAGGGCTGGAGGAAAAGCAGCAGCAGAGGTGAAAGGGGAGAGTCGGTGGCAGAGGGACGCGAAGGGCAGGATAAGAAGCTGAGAAGGTGATGCTCGGCTCCTCATCAGCCGGATCAAACAGCACTGATCTTACCCGTATCAATGAAGCCAAGGATGCAGAGTGTGATGGAAACGTTAACGCTCTGAATGCTGAATTCCTGCCTCAGGGAGCTGAAAAATCCATCCAAGGCAAACTTAGTTGCAGAGTAGGGGACCGTAAAGGGAAACCCGACTTTACCTGGACACAGAGTGAAGTTCTGTTATAGCACGGAAAGCTGCTCTGCCCAAACCTGTGTTTTGCCCTTCATCAGATAAAGTATTTTACCCAAAGGGAGTTTACTGCTAGTGAAATGTCATCCTGGCACCTGAACAGCAGCATTACAAGTATTCCTGTCAGCTTCCAGCTCTTTCAAGGTCTTAAGGCCAACACCATGTCTTTTGTCTCTGCTCAGGGTACGAGCAGCCAGCAGTAACCAGGAAACCGTCGGAGGGGAGAGGTGGAGCAAAGTTTAAACTCTTGTCTCTGGATACTGAGCTAAGCTGATTGCCAGAAGACTAACTAACATACCGGCTGTGAGTGGGCACATCTGTTAGTAATTTAGTTTTCTGACTTAACAGAAATTTATTAGAACAGAGTCATGTTTTTGTGAATAGAGTCAGTCAATAACTCGCTCTACAAATATTAGCAGGAACTTGACCTACCAAACCAAGATGAACAGTCAGAGATCCAACGCAGTGAGAAATTACTGCGTTTCCACTTTTCTCCATAAAACTGGAGGTATGAGCTCTGCTGCTCTAATGAGCCTGACACTAGGGTGTGGGGTTTAATTACAGGGCTGGTCAAAAAGCAAGCTGGGGCGATTGGCTTGCATCAGAGAACAAATTCCATCAAGAAAATATAAAAAAGATCTAGATTTGGGTTTTTTGGTGGGGTTTTTTTTGCACATTAAGCAGTTACAGCTCCTTTATGATGCCTGGTGTCTCTGCATGCTGCTTGCTTCTGAAAATCGGCCCACAGTGTCTTTCGACTGAATCCCATGTCACCTACCTCGCTCCCCACTCACCTGCCATGGATGAAACCACTACGATGCTGCCCTCGCTCTCCTTCAGCATGGGCAGGGCGGACGTGGTCATCGCCACATAGCTGAGGAAGTTGATCTCCAGGAGCTTTCGTACGTGCCCAACGTCCCCATTGAAATAACCAAAGTACGATGTGCCGACGTGATTAAGAATCAGCATGTCTAGGCCTCCTGCAAGCAGAGGAGCAGACGTTAGTGCTGGGTGGGAGAGGGCTACAACCAGCAGAGCAGAGCCTTTCCTGGGAGCAGGATAACTGTCATCAAAAGAAATCAGGTTTTTGGGTCAGAGCTATGGTCTGTCATCTCTGGAGTAGAGATATAGTCTGGATGGTGGCTGCCAGTAAAAGTTTTGTTGTGATTTTCCCCCCCCGCCCTGGTTCAAAACACAAATACCATGGCACAAAGGGGATCACCCTTGAGTTGTCTGTGGGCCTGGGGCAGGAGAGGGTGTGCTCCACGTGGAGCTGAAACATTGCATTTCCACAGCCGTGACTCGTGACTGCAATACCAAGGCTGCCACGGGCCTAACGGACGGTTTCAGACCACAGTAGCTGGGGGTGATGAAATCCAGGATTATGATACTGGAACAGGATATCATGAGGGCACAGAGCTGAAATCGAGAGTGCAGTTCAGTTTGAGCTGGAGCGATGAAGCCGGGCAGAGGAACAGGACTGCAAAGGGCATAATTAGGGAAAAATCTCTCCTGTCTCACCCCATCTCCATCTCTCCTGCTTTTTTTAGTGGGCGTGTGGCAAAAAGTGGCATGGCCAAGGAGAGACAGAATGTTCTGCTGTCATTTGCAGAGAGCAGGCTGCAAACGTACCCAGCAAGGTCTCTGCCTTCTTCACCACGTGCTCAGCGAAGGCCATGTCCTCCATGGTGCCGCTGATGTACCATGCGGAGGCTGCCCCCAGCTCCAGGCACCGCTCCACCACCTGCCGCACCAACATGACGCGTCAGAAATCCCTTTCCCTGCCCTGGGAAGCCTGGTGTGGTAGCAAAAGAGGGTGTCTGTGCTCCCTGTGGTGTGTCCCCGCCTTAAAACAGCAGTTTGGAGTTTCGGGAGTAGGTTTGGAGCCTTTTAAGCTTTAAAGGGAGCCTGAAAAATTATTCCTTTGGTGAATGCATTACCCAAGGCAGTCTGGCTCTTTATCGGTGCAGTCTGTGCTGGAATTTCATGCGTATAGGGTGAGCAGGAGCTTGTATATCACTGCAGTGGAATGAGGGTGTGTGTGCTGAGGGAACCTGTGTGTATGGGGATATGTGTACATAACTAAGCAAGTTCAAATATCATATGTGCTTGCTATGCAGAGTGCATGTATCTGCATGAGAGGTATTTCTGCGCATGCAGGAGCCCCAGACAGTGCAGGTATGCATACCTGTGAATGTCACTGCGCCTATCTGGTATTTGTGCCATGGCAATTACGTGTGCATATATTCATGCATGTACCTGTGATGTGAGATTGGCCTTCATATGTTTGTGTGTGCACCGCCATGAACATGCATGTGTGAGTGCTCAGCTTGCCATTTACTTTCTGTAGCTTGGCCTCTGTCCGTGCTGTGATCAAAATGTGGGATCCCATCCGTGCCAGGTGATACGCCATCTGCTCACCAATTCCAGTGCTTGCTCCAGTGACAATCACCCGCTTCCCTTTCAGCATCTCTGGGGACCAAGGCACAGGGATTTAATTTATCCAAACCCTATTTAAAAATAAAATAAAATCCCCTCATGCCCCTGAGAGTAAGTAGTTAATTGGAAGCTAAGTGAGCCTGCAAGTGCAGAGCATCTGGCACCAGGATGTCTCGTCCGTCTGCTGGAAAAAGCTGGGCTGAGAAGCAGCTGCAGCTCCTCACTGAATGCAGTGACACGGGGACAGCGCTCGACTTCCAGCAGTCTTTTCCACAAGTCAGGACACAACTTATAAACACCCCAACTATTTTGTAATAAAAATCATCCACTAAGTGCATGCTTCAAAACTTAAAATCCAACATTTAAAAGTCATGTTTATAAATTCTTTTGCTACACACTGGAAAATGGAGTGTTCAGAGCCCTCTCCCTCTCAGACCCCCTGCCTCACCTGCTCCCTCAGGAACTATTTCTGCATATTACTTGCTCGTTTGACTTCAAATCTTTGTTAAAACAACTTTCCAGTATCAGCCACCACACAAAGGCTCAGACATGGTTTGGTCCAAGCTCTGTACAGTTTCTATGCAAAACACTCAAATGTGGCGTTTAATATTTTTCCTTAAAGACAGATTCACTTTTAATACTTACCCGGTTTGAAATTCTCCCTCGCAGAATAAAACCAGAAGGCCAAAACCAATCCCAAAAAGGGAATGAGAATCTTTTGCAACCAACCCATCCCACTGTGGAGTCAGGAAATAAAGCATGAAAGAGAAGGGAGGGGAAAAAAAAAAAACCAACCCTCTGCAGAGCTGCTCCAGAGGGAAGCAGCAATGCCAATCCTTGAAAACCTGTTAGTGAAGGAACTGCAACTTCCAAAGCACTGGAAAATCACGGGTGGATGGGTAAGTGAAGCAAACCCTCCAATTTGCTCCCTGCTGGGGCTGGTGAACCTCGGCCTAACCGGCAGTGCTGTTTGGGTTCTGCCTGGCTCTTTTCATATTTCCTGTCCTACGTTAAAATGCAGAATTTTGCACAACACCCTGGAAGAGGTGTGTCTTTGCTGAGCAGCATCAAGTTTCACTTCAAGAACATCAGAGGCAGCCTAGTGCAGGTGGTTAAACATCGTCTTTTATTCCCATTGGCACAGTAAGCGGGTGCGTGCAGAGATGCAGCCCAGGTCTGATCGCTGCTAAAAGCCTCATGGTGGGTGAGGCACTGGGGGAGCAACCGGGGGCCGCTGTGCTGCAGGGGGACATGCAGCAGGACATGCAGCAAAGGCCCCGTGCTCCCCAGGGGTATCTCTGCTCTGCGCCCTGAGGCAGCTGCCTGCCACCGGGATGCTGGGCAGTAGGGGCCCAGCAGCGTGTACCGCCCCCAAACAGCTCCAAAAATGCTTTGCTGAGGCAGGGTTTATTTTTTCACCTCTACCTACTCTTGTGAGCAGATGAGGGAGCAGGGGCTGAGCTGAACCCATCACTGGGGGTGCAACCGCCCTAGCGCCAAGGAGCTGTTCAGGCACAGGGAGGTTTGCAATGAAATACTGAATATTGATTTCTGCAGAGAAATAAGGGTCCTTGATGCCGTGGTTCCTGCTTCGAGTTTTGCAAGAGCTTTGTTCTTCTTTTTAAATGAATGTAGTCTGAGGAAAAAACACATAATGTCTGCTAGCTCCCTGAGTCTAGGCAGCAGCAAATTCAATGCCGTCGATCTCGTGCAATAGGTAAACTACGCTTCAGCTTTGGTCTGGCGCTGGGATCTTCATCGCAGAGTACCAGTACCTGCTGTTGGTACGTGGGATGGGGGCATGCTGCAGGAGCTTCGTGTCCTGGAGCTGCCTCGCTAGAGCCTCCGCTTTCTCAGTGGGGAAAGCCGTGTTTGCTGGGACGAGAGCCTCATCTGCAGTGCAGGGGCTGCACCACGGTCTGATTTACATGGGCATAATGCTGTGGTTGTCCCTCTCAGACCCCTCCACCATAACCAGCCAGGAAGAATTATTTAAAGAAAACTTTGTTTCCCCCTATTGCAGCTTTAAAATAAAGATTATTTAACTTAGTGACATATCTGGTTGGGCAGTGGAGCTCTCTGGCATTGATTCAGCTTTATAGATATCCCCCCCCCTTTCTACTTCAGTCTCAACTTTCCCTCTGATAAGAAGCACTCAACCCACACTTGGTCAGATAACACCAGTACAGTAGCTCTGCCTTTTCCTGCCTCCCTTTGCATTGAACTTGGGTCGCGATCATGGGGCCACTTCATTCCTTGGCTTGAAAAAAATGAACGAATTAACCTTACCTCAGCTGGATCTTGTCTGTGTTGCTGGCAGGGAGAGAGGCTCTTTTCAGATATTGTTGTTTATTACTAGCATTAGGATACTGCAGTAAAGCAATAACTGTCAACCTTTGTGCACCGTCCGCGTGCTCTTTGTTCTGCATCGGTGCGGGGAGACGGGGCCAGAGGCAGCCCGGTGGGTACAGAGCCAGATGCTGCACTTGCCTTGCTGGTGTGTTGTTTAATGAGAATTGCAAGTTTGCTTTGGGTTTTTGTGTGAAACAAAGTAGCTGATAATAAAGGACTGAAATACTGAATATTTTGGACATAAACTTTTTAGAAAAGAAAATTTGTGTGTGTGTGTCCTGTGTTGAAATGAAGTGTGCCGGGTGGTTGCTAGTGTGGTCCTTGGGAGAGCTGGGGCTGCGGCAGCAGCAGGAGCTGCCGGATCTGGCCACGCTTCACTGCCCACGTGGGTTTGCTCTTGGCCATCTGTCACCCTTCCAGGGTGCTGCTGCTCCTCACTCCCACTCGCAGCTTTTTCTGGGTTTGTTTTGCTGTATGCAACTTAAGAACTTGTTTTAACCTTTTCTTGGAGGTGGGGAGTGAGGGAAGGGAGAGGAGGGTGGGAAGAGGTGACTGCAGAGAAATGTTTTCTGATGTTAGCCCACGAGGCCGGTCCTGGCCCCGCTGCTGCCGAACCTTTGCACCTTGGCAGAGGGGAGCCCGGTGGCGTGCCTGGCCCGGTGAGATGGAGCCCCAGAAGCACAGGGGAGCAGCCTCTTGCTTCTGAAACGGCTTCACCCGAATTTTCCTGGATGTATCCCCCTGCTGCACATCACTTCTGTATCACTCGTCCGTTTGAAGCAGTGTTTTTCAAGGGGTGATGCTTGGTGTTGTGCTAACCGCTCTGTGCAGGGGAGGTTCTTCATTTCGTGCTGCCTGGACCTCACTGGAAGGAAACGAAGATGTGAAGGAAACTTGTTCTGACAACAAACTGGCAGAGCAGCAGAGGCAAGCTGCTGGAGAGCCCCGGCCATGCCCACAGCCCGGCGCTGCCTGGAGGGAGCGCATTCCAGGGGCAGGGCTGGGCCTCCGGCGGGTTTGTGCATGCAGCTCAGGGACTCAAAAGCGCTTGGCAGGAACTGGGATACCAGTTCTTCTTCTTTATTTTTTTTTTTTCTTTCCTGTTTTGAGTGATATTTGGCTTTTTTCAACCCATTATCCAATCTTTGTTAAATGCAGAGGATTTTCCTTCCCCCTCCGCCTTCCTTTGTTTTGTAGACATTAAAACATTGTTTCTCATACCCAGCTCTCCCAGCATACTTTACCGCAAGCACAGATTTAATTCCTTTCTTTACACATATCACCGATATAAAGGGCTGCTCTCAGTTATATTTGCGTTAGGCTGACGTGCGTGTCAACATGATGCTATTAAGCTGTGACAGATGCGTGTGTTTTTCGGCACGGCTACACAGCGCCTCACCATGGCTCCCGGGCACGGCCCCTGGGCAGTGCCGACATCCTGCGAACGCTATCGCTGTCACGGCTGCACCGCTCCTGAAAAATGCACACTCAGGTCCCAAGGGAGACTTGAGATGACTGTAAGACTGGGTTTAGTTTGACATGATATTTCTACTCGCTGCCGGTTTAGAGAAAATACTGTGATGTTTAAGCCATGTCTAAGCACTAAATTTTATTTTTTTTCTTGTGTGACCAAATCAGGAATTGCTGCCTTGATTATTTGGTTGTTCGTACTGTGGCTGCTTTAAGTTTTGGCTGCTGCCCGTGTTCCCAATGCCCTTGGTGTTGGGTGGCAGAGGCTGATACGCTTATCTGGGCTCTTAATTTTAGCCTGGCAGCTCTTGAAACATCCAGAGTCCAAACTGCAAATAGCGAGTAAGGACTCTCAAACATTTGGCTCATGCCCTTGAAGCGATTGGCCTGTGAGGGAGGGCTGCTGGGTTTTAGGTGGCCTTCAACTCCGTATGATGAAAGCCTGGACAGCGGCTCCAAGCTGAAATAAGATCTTTGAAGAGGTGTTGCAAGATGGGTACAGACAAATACCGACTGGATCTCATGTCAGCTGCAACTTTCCTGAGGATTTAATGCACCAGGAAAATGTCACGTTTACAGGTTAAAGTAAACTGGGTTCAGACAAGTCTTAAAAGAAAGAGAATAACAGAAATCAATCTCATGTGACGCTCGGCAATCTAACTCACACCTTGGGCAACATGTAGCTCTCTTCAGGAGCTTATCCCTCAGGACTTTGGTTTAACTCAGTCTTAAATGCTCCATATGCTTCTACACTGTAGCTCGCCTGAGGTGTCCTTACTAGTACTGACTGTACATCTTATTCCATCTGGTTGCTCTCTGGTATATCCCAGCATGTATAATTAAAATTTCTCTTTGCAATTCACACACGGGCTTTCAGAATGACTCCACCATGCTCCGTTGACAGCGTGTGTGGATGCTGTTTGCTGGTTGCGTGGGGTTGTATTTGTGGCAGTTGTATTGGCCAGGACTTTCTGCAGTTTGTCTGGTGTTGAAATAGAGATTGGGGGGGGGGGGGGTGTGTGTTCAGGAGATGGGGCTGGGAAAGAGGCTGGTTTGGAGAGTTGTGCCATGGTTTAAAGACAGGGAAGTTTGCTGAAGCCTTTTAATCTACTGCATCTGGCACGTCTGTCATTCAGTATAGTTAAGGTGATGTTAAATGGATTGCTAAGCCTCCATGCACACTGAATTTATCATTGTGTGGTTTAAATAAGGCTTTATATGGTCATTGTGGTAAAATCAGCCATTAATATGTGTCTAATTCACCACTCCGCAGAGAGCTGGTCCTGTCTAATATCAATGCAATCTGCTGTGGAAATGGTAATGGCTTGACCTCTCAGGCTAACCTTTTGGGGTAATATGTGAGAGGTAACAACCTCTGAGCTTGCAGTGCGTCAGGAGGCAGGAGATTGTCTTCCGCAGGACATGATTTTACCGAGTTGGCTCCAGAACCGCTGGCGCAGTGCATGGTTTAGCTGTCTAATCCCATTAACTGTCTTAGGAGGAACTATTTTGATTGTTCCACAAACCTCTTTGAAAACCTCTTTGATTTAAGCTTATAAACCCTGCGACTGGATAACTGTGGAGAGGAGGTGTGGGCAGCAGGGTGCCGGCACGATGCGAGGAGGCCATGTATGTGGGGTGAAGATGACAACCTGAGGTCCAAACCCAGAAGCGGTGGAGGTCATCCCGGATGGGCTTGCCTGGAGCTCCCTAGTCACCCCTGGACTTGCAAGCTGGGCTGCTTGAGACCAGCTCTCTCTCTTAATTTTTTAAATTTTTTCCCTTTCCCATAGGGCAGGGTGAGACACCTACAACGTGTAGAGAAGGGCTAATCTTGGGAACTGATGTGCGATTGACAGGTTTTGCAGCTGTGTTGGACAAAGACGTGATTCTCATCTCAATCTAATCCATTTATCAACTGTTCAGCTCTGCCACAGCAGTGATGCTTCTGAATTACAGTAATGTGTGAGAGCTCAGACCTGGCAATATTTTCATGGCTGACACAGCCACGGACATTCAGGTCCCTGGTTTATCCATGCACCGAGCGTGCCACAGGGAATTCCAGGTCAGCCTTCCCTGTCCCTGAGGCCATGCTGCAAACGTATAACCTGCTTAAAGCTGGAGTGGGGGGTGTGTGTGTGCGCGATGGACACTCGTCAGCTGATGGCTTTCTTCAGGCCTGAATTCTCCTCTCATATTTGCCCACAAAATTTCCACTGGTATCAATGAGGTGTTGGATTGCCAGAGACCAAAAGGCTTGGTTATGGACTAAATGAAGTATTTCTGAAAGGCTGTTTTTAATTTAATTGGACTCTGCTCTTTTCCCCATGAGGAAAAGGTGCTTTATACTTGATTCAAAGCTTGAACAGAGTTTTTGTGCAGACTCAGTAGGATTCTTCTTCCACAATGTGCTGCTGGGTTTTTTGACAGAAATAATTGTCAACAAAATTAATTGCATGGTTATGTATTATGAAAACGTAAGGGTGAACTTCAGTTGCGTCCTTATATTTTCAGATTCTGGTCTTGACCTGTGCGGCTCTGGGAGGAGCTATGCATTTGGCACTGGTGTCAGGCAGCGCTTTTTCACTTTCCATTATCTCCTGCTGTTTGTATCAATTGTTTTGCTCTTAGCTAGATAGTGGCATATTGCTGGTACATCTCCCAGTTTCTGTGCAAGGTGTGTAGCCTGCTCCTACCTCTGCCCCGCTGGCCATGCCTTTGCCATTGAGCAGTTAAAGAGGGATTTTTCTGCCCCAGTCATGACTGGCAGCGACTATTTCTCTTCCCTCCCTTCTGCAGCGTGGTCAGGATCTTTCAGCTGTGGCTGTCTGGAGGGTTTATTTGACTAACATGACATAGTCCTGAATGCAACAGATTCTTACTAAGCCCAGGAAAGACTTTTAAATACATGAAAGTCCTCTAATGAGTCTGGTAGTGCCCTGGGTACAGCCCTGAAGCTTGGATCCCTGTTTCCACACACTCCAGGCTGACTGTGCTATTGTGTCTCTCCATGCTTCAGTCTTTCTATCTGTGACACCCCTGTAATGCTGGAAGCTAATATTATTCTGCACAATTAGATGTCTGTGGTGGGTTTGTGAAGGATCCCAGGAAAGGTAGAAGACTTTTTTTAAGCTTTTTTAGCTGTACAGCAGCTGTAGCCTGTTAGAGGATTGCTAGGGGCTGGTCAGGGTTTTTTTTTTAAACAGTGCCATGGCCATGTGTGCCCAGAAGAGACACAAATCTGTGCCGTTAAACCCAGATAACCCCATGAAGTACAACCCCAGCTCAGGGCATGTGTCTGTCACCTGTGTGAGACAAATGCCACCTCCTCCCTTCACCCCACTTGGCCCATTTTGGAAGGGAGCAGCTGCTGGAGGTACGGAAATGCCAGCCCCCTCAGTCCCAGAGGGGCCTCACCAAGGGAGGCTTTATTGGAGGGTGCAGCCACCATCCTCAACTGTTCCTTGGATCTCCCCAGCTATGCCTGAGGGAAGCCAGAGGTGCAAGTGAAACCTACTTGCAAATCTGTAAGAGAAGGGTTTGAAATGAATGCAGCTGGAGAGCACTGGTACCATATAAAATATTTATTGATTTTGCAAAATGTTGTAAAATGCATCTGTAATAAAAATAAGAAACCATGCTGTGCATCTTGCACATTTTTATACCAACAAAAGGTATTTTTCCCCACTGCTGCACAGCAGCAAATATAACCATCCACTTCTTTCAAGTCTTGCACTTGCGGTCTTCTCCTTCAGCCAACCCTTCTCTCTTCTTGCTGGAACCACCACCAGGTACAACAGGACAGCAGAGTCTCTTGTGCTTGGTTGCTCAGCAGGCACCTCTCCAGCGGCGGGGCTCTTAGGAGGCGTGCTGTCTGGTCACCAGGGCCCTCTGCATCACCACCGGCTTCTTGCTCTTTTCCAAGATCAAATCCTGTTGTTTCTGAGGAAGCATTTGCTCTTGCGTCGGGGCAGGTTTCTTCTCCTCCTCTTCCTCCTCTAGCCTCCCTGCAGAGGTGAAAGGACTGCACACTGTCTCCACCAGCCCAATAACCACACCAAAGAAAGCCAGCACGCTGCCCAGCATGTACAGCTTGACCATTTTCCTGTTGGGCTTCTGGCTGAGCATTTCTTTGGCAAAGGGGATCAGCTCATGCATGGTTTCCATTATGGTTTGTTTTTTTTTCAGCAGATTTGGAAGATGTCCGTTCTACAAGAGAAGAGAGAGGGATATTAGTTAAATCCAGCTGCTTTTTCCCCGTAGCGGTCACAGCCCTCCAGGCAGTCCAAGCTCTCTGCAGACACCCCAGCCCTGCTTTAAGTGGGGATTTTTTATTTTTGCTAGAGGCTTGCTTCAGCGAAGCACCTCCACCCCATCGCCCCGGCCTCCGGGCAGCTGTAGGAGGGAGCTGCGCAGCAGAGCAGACCCCGTGCAGCCGGAGCCGGGCTGCGGCAAGGGGAGGGGGGGGGGGGGGATCCAGCCGGGCCCCCCAGGGCATGCCCCCGCATTTTGCACAGCATCCCCCTGCACCCCAGCGCGCATCCCACCGCCTCCCCCGCGCATCCCACTCCATCGCACCCCCTTACCTAGAGGCGGCGGCTGCTGCTGCGGGGCAGGGGAGGGGGCGGTGAGCGCTGCGGGGTGGGCTCGGCGGGGCTGGGCTGCGCTCGGCTCCGCTCGGCAGCTGCTGCCCGCCGCCGCTGCTGCCTTATATCGCCGCCGGAGCGGGCGGGGCCGGGCGGGGGGGCCGGGCCGGGGCGGGCACGCTGCCCCGAGCACGCTGCCCCGAGCACGCTGCCCCGAGCATGCCGCCAGCACGGGCCGCCCCCCCGCCGCCCTGGCAGCTCCTGCCCTTAATCCGGCCAGGCTAAAAAAAACCTCTTCTTCCCCCCCCCCCCCCCTTTACAAAACTTGTCAGTGTTCTCCCTCCCCCCCCCCCCCCCCCCCCCCAATAATTACCCCGAAGTCTGATTTCACAGCCAGGGATCTTACCGTATGACTGTGGCTGCTTCTGTAAGAAACGTTTAATATATTAGTAGGAGCTTTACTGAGCTAGAACTTGGGCGTGAGGGAGAGGGTCTGTGTCCGTAGGTTGTAAAATATTGCAGAGTTTGGATCTAGGGCTTGGATTTGTGCAAAGTCCAATTCAGCAGAACAGATGTTTTGTGCCTTGCTGCCCTTTCTTGTAGTGAAGTGGGTAAAAAAAAAAAAAAGCCTTAGAGAAGCATAACAAAAGTGTTACCCAGGACAAGGCGTTGAAGATGTTTGTTAAAGGTTTCTATAGGTGGTTCATGGCAAGGGGAGCCGCTAGAAAGCGGATAGATGCAGTGTGTGACAGCACCTTGATTTCTTGGAAATAAGAGAGTAACTGGAAATCCCTAAATTAGTGAAAGTTACAGGCAACCTGTTAAGACCCTGTTTTTCACTTTTCCTACACTTGATGCTGAAACTCTGTAACACCCCGTTGTAAGTGTCACTCCTTGTGATTCACCTACAGGGCAGCGTATTTCCTTTTTTGGGGAAAACCAGAAGGCAGCACTGTCACACTGCTTTCCTGGCTTGCTGCCGAAGAGCATTGCATCAATAACATACAGCAGATTACATCATCTGCTTCCGCTGGTGGCTCCATCGGTGCACATATACTGCTCTGGCTGGAAGAACCATATACGTTGCAGCGGCTGCTGACCTTAGAGAAGATGCTAAAGCCACAAGAAGTTGTTGGGGTTTACAACTTCAGACTTCACAGAGCAGATGATGGCATCTGGACAGATTTCTCATCTGATCCTTATGGCTGAGATGATGGGAATTGCTCTGCCAGGGCAGCACGTAGAAATTGCAATACCGTGTGAGTTGATGTGATAGCAGCGCTTTTAAGGAGCTGTTGGTGTATGTGGAAAGAGGTAAAGCTCAGAGGAGGGATCCTTCGAAAGATGCTGTAAAGGAGGCTGCTGCCTGGTGGCTCCCCAGGCTGAATCTCCTGGAGGGGCACCCAGGGGTGTTTGTAAACCCTGGCGAGGTGCAGCCCAAAGGGTGGGCAGGCAGCCCCCAAAGCAAGCTGGAGCCGAAGGGGCTTGTCCTCAAGCCGGGGAGGGAAAAAGGGGGGTTCTCTTACTCCCTGCCCCCAGCACATGGAGAAGAGGGACTGTGGCACAGGAAATGGGGGTTTGACGCCCCTGAGCTGGGTTTTATCTCGGCCTGGCTGGGAGAAACCTCTCTGTGATGTGAATAACTTGTGATTAACTTGTGACGTGAATAACTGGTGCCGTGTTTCCCTTTCCTGCCCCTGCGGCGTCACTGGTGCTGCAGCCAGAGGCCGAGCACCGGTTTCGTCTCTGAGTGTGGGAAAGGGGCAGAAGAGAGCTCTGAGAAATGTGGGAACTGCTGGAGTGTGTGTTAGTTAGCCGGGTCCCTTTTTTCTTCTGTTGGAGGATTTAAATACCTTCCTTTCTGAAAAACTGCCCTGCGAGGTGATACTACCCAAATTCTGCCCTAAAATCACTGAACTGGCTCATAAGGGTTGGACTAGATGATCTTTAAGATCCCTTCCGATCCCACCCAAACCGTTCTCTGATTCTATAGTTAAAACCAGCCTAAAGTCTGGCTTGTGTTGGAGTTGCAATTCCAAACTCTCGTTTGCAATCCTCCGGGCGAGGACCGTGCTGTCTTCCTCCCCTCTTCTCCTGCCTTCCCTGGGGTGCAGGCATTAGTGCCCCGCACGCTGCTCAGCTCCCTGACCGCGGGAGCGTGGGCAGTGGCTGGCCTGCCTCGTGAAGGGACGTGGTGCTTGAATTTGTTGGGGGGGGGGGGGTGTTAGGGGTGTTTTTCTCCCCCCCCCCCCCCCCCCCCCCCCCCCCCCCCCCGAGCTCTGTGGTGGGCCTGTGTGGAGCAGTGAGTCACCCTTCGCTCCTCACATCCCGCACGTCGGAGGGAGGCTGGAGGCTTTCCCCGTCGCTGCCCCTCCTGCCCCCCGCAGCACCCACACCGGGCGGGAGGTCGTTCACAGCAAGCAGAATGCTTCAAGGAAACTCTGCCAGTGAAATCTTGGGGGTTTTTTGCAAGTTTTGAATGTGCTTAGGAAACGGTATTGCAAGACTGGCTGTAAAAGTTGCTAAAGACTTGTCTATCCCTCCTCAGCGTCTGGGTTTTTTTCTTTAAATAAAAGGTCCTTATCTTCTCTGCCAACTTGGCAGCAAAGGTTGCAGCTGATTCCTGTATTCAAGCTATGTTTTTCTCTTCTGCGATGCTTTGAAAAATGACCATTGCAGAAAAGATAGCTGGAGGAGACAGCAATTAGACAGGGAAAGTTCAAGGTCACCATAGCTCCAGCCAGGGCTGGCTGTGCGGTGAGGCTACTGGCTCCTCGCGGTGTAAGATGTGCTCTCTCCTTCCAGCCCCGGAGAGCGGCGAGCAGCGTAAGCTGTTCAGGCCCTGCACAAACACCAGAAAGCAGCGTGTCTGTGCAGTACGCAATCCCAGAAACAAAGGTCAGTGTGAAGTGTTGGAATCATGACATTTTGCCCAAAAAAAGTTGTTTTGGGTTTTCTTTTTTTTTTTTTGAGGCAGGATTTTCTTTGCCTCCTGAACCTTATATTTGAAAAGTCTCTTTTCCAACCTGAGGGCTAGGAGGGGTACTTTTTATCCATTAAATACGGATGGAGATGTCTATGCAATCCCGAAGGACTAAGAGCTGGAGTGGTAGGGAGAGCCCAGGATAACTTTGAGGGTTAACCAAGCAGCTGATAATCATCTGTGGCAAATGCCTTTTATAGCAGCACTCAGATTGTGTTGATTTAATTAAATAATGTTTAATTCAATTTTGTTTTAAATTTGAGTAACAAAGCCTGTGCAAGCTCGTTGTGTGGACATTTAAATTGGATTAAGAGTGGATAAAAGGATTAATGATTAATATTAAATTAGACTAATTTTAGCTGTTCCTAATCTTATTTAGGAGAGTCTGCACAAGGAGGTTGTCAGGTTTAATTGCAACTTTGATTAAACCCAGCTTTATAGTTGGGAAAACTGCATGAGTTTAATGTCATCTGGAAGAAGAGCTCTGCCTGAATTCGCAAGGCAGCGTAAGCACCTGAGGCTTAACCTAAATATTGCCGGCTGGGGAAGGCAGAGATGTGCGACCGCTCAGAGCAGCTCAGGGAGATGACACTCCGCAGCCTGGCTCTGCTCACCGGCTTTGCACATGCTGAGCTCGGCCAGTGCACAGTGCCGGAGCCTCCAGCTTGGGTAAAGCTGCTTTGAAATTGCTTTGGAGGGTGCAGGCGGAGCCGTGCTGCAACCACTGCTGCTCTGGGGCAGCTCTGCCCGCAGGAGCCCAAATTTAACCCTCCTGCTGGCATGGCTCGTTTTGCATGGGGGGTAACCTTGGTGACAGTCTTGGGAATGGGAGCACCGGGAGCGTCAGCTCTGCCCTTGCTGTGGGTGGACGTGCTTGAGGAGAGGAGCGGTGAGCATTTCCAGCTCTGCAGGAGAGGGGTCGGCTTCCCGGGCTGGCGAGCCGCAGGGCGTGCAGATGGCTCGGCTCTGGTTTCAGCTGCGTCCCTTGGCCGGTGCGCAGCTCCGTGCTGGCAGTGGGGCCACGGGCAGCTGCCCGTCCCGGGCAGGGGCACAGCAGGTGCTGGGCACGCCGCGGGTGCGTGCTGGTGGCTCGGGGGGGGGAGAGCTGCCAGGAGAGGGGCTGGGAGGTGCTGGAAGGGAAATGACCGTGGCGTAAGGACCAGCCCCTGCTGCCAGAGCATCCCCATATGAAGTGCCAAGAAATCTTTGGGAGAGTTGGTCTGCTCAGGCACAAGTGTGCTATAGGCATTGTCCCCCCAAAACACTTAAGTAAAATAGGGCTATAAAAAGAAAAGGAAACCCCAAAGCCCAGCAAGCCATATTAAGGGCCTGTCCCTATTAAAAATGAATAAAATGATAAAACTTTGGTTTACCCCGGCAGTTTCTGCTGTACTGAAGCGCTGTGTGCCTGCTTGGTGCGGGCGCAGAAGAGCCTTCCCACGGGCTGCGATGGGCACAGAGTGAAGACAGGTAAGCGTGGAGTGCGAGACGGCCATGTGGCTGTCGACACCCGGCCAATTTGTGGCTGTGCTCTGCTGTGCCATCTCAAGGAGTGATGGCTGCCTTCTGGAGGGGAGGAGGTTGCAGAGGAACAGCCACAGGGACTTTGGTGCTTAGCACCTAGTATTGCCCCCGTTTCATGCAGTTTTGCACCCGGGTGCTCTTCTAGCCCACCTGCTGTAGGCCTGGCAAAGTTCTCTTGTCTGAACCCAAATTTTGAATTGAAAATTTTTTTTTATTTAATATTATGACATTAAAATGTAATTAATGCAATGCTTTTGTGCAAGAATTGTGAGTCTGGGGGCCCATCCTGACCTAGCTGGGAGGCCAGCCCCGTGCCGAGCGGCACCTTGGCCTTGATGGCTACTGGAGGTGCCTTCCCACCAGCCCAGGCCGTGGCTCTGGGGCTGTGGGTTTTGCAGAGTCGCGGAGGGGAGCTTGAGACAAAACGTCAGGCTAACCTCTGCCTCTTGGTGACAGTTCCCAAAATGTGGCATAGCATCATCTCAGTGGGTCTTGGCAGGAGCACCGCTGAGGTGGAAAGATGTGTTGCCTCATCTTCCACATGTCCATGCACAGATAAGGATCAGGCGCTGCTGGACTTTGTCCACGACAAGTGTGAGCTCCACAGTGCGGTCTGGGACGTGGGGCTGTGCTCGCCCACTCCAGCCTGACGTGCTGCCCGGGGAGGGGAGTAAAACCAGGGCAAAACACTTGTATTTTACCTTGGCAGGATCAAAACCCATGCACAGCGAGTCCCTTGTTTCAATTCTAGCAGCTGGGGGGAGGAACAAGCTGGCAACCAGGAGCAGAAAATAGTGTGACCTCCATTTCGGTCACCACTTGGGGTGTCAAGGAGGACACATGGCTTAAAGTGGGCTCCTAAATACCCCATTAGTTTAAACTTTCTGCCATTGATGGTTGCAGGTGGAGGCAGGGTTGCTGTGCTGAGGGGCTCGCTGGCTGGCAGCAGCGGGATAGCAGAGACCCCCTCCCTGCTCCATCACCATAGCCTGGAAAAGCCAAAATCATCCAGATGGCAGCTGGATGCTTTCCTAATGGAATATTTTCTCCTTTAGAAAATGGGGACAGGACAAAAATAAAGATGTTTCTCTGCAAGGATAATTTTATCAAACCTCCCAGTGGAAAGCAGGCAGGCTTCCCAGCCCGCTGACCCTGCCGGCTTTGCTGCCCGTATTGGTGGGTGCCTGGGGAGGGCTGTGCCGTGGGAGGTGGGCAGCCACAGACCATTCGGCTCTGTGTGGGGTCCTGTGCCAATCCTGTGTGTGTCTGGGCACATGAAACTCCACTGGATGTGGAAAGGAGGTGGAGGGGGAAAAAAGGAAAAATCTGACTTAAGGGCAAATACTGACAGGCTTTGCTTTAGCTTTAACCTACAGCTGGTGCATCGCTCCTGAAGGAGGAGAGCTAGTCCTGCCTTCACTGGGATTTGGGGCAATTGCTGTGCACAGATCAGCTGCCCTCTGGCATTTGGCTGGTTGCAGGCAGTATCTAGCAGGTCCCGCGCTGCTGTGCCGGGGGGGACCGGCCACCTCCGAGGCAGCATGCAGCTGGCATCCCAGACCTGCCTGCAGCCGGCACCGGGCACATGCCGTAGCTGGGCCACAAAGGGAGGCAGCAGCCTATGTAGGCTGAGTCAGAGGGGCACTGCCCTCCGGAGCCAGCTCCCAGGGTAACTTGAATTTAGACCTAAACTAGGACAGCTGGTTTTCGGTTCAAAGTTTTATTTGCTTTCAGAGCAGGTGTAGGGTTTTCAGGACATGAATTGGAATTCCATTAGAAATTCCTGAAATGCTTTTAAAAGAAAACATGACAAGTAGCAAAGACTGTTTTAAATCATCTGCATGCGCTGGAGTGAAGAGGTGGTTTGCTGGTCAGGTTTTAATTAAAATGGGAAATGGAAAGATTAGGTGGAGGAGGAAACATTGTTTTATCACTGAAATCAGCAGAGAGAGTTGTCAAAAAGTTACATGGGACAGCATTTCCTACCCCTGACAAACCCTTGCCAAGTTTCCCTCTTCCCGTGCAGCTTCAGTGCTTCCACCTCCAGGTCTCGTACCACCTTCCAGGTTTTTGCCACAAACATTTGTATGCATCTGACAAGACGCACGGAGGCTGTACCTGGCCTAACGATGGAGAGTGTTTGGGGTTTCATCCCAGCTCTGGGAAGGCAGGGGCCGGAGGGGACTGGGACTCCAGAATCTGCCCTCCCCTGTGCCAAGATCCTGCTCAGCATCACTATGCAAATCATCCCTCTGCCTTATTTTTCCATTTGTAATAGCAGCTGCCCATATAGTAAATGTGCTTTCAGGAATTGTGTTTCAGGCATTTATTAGTCCTTCAATGAAAAATGCAACAGCAGCATTAAGTATTGTTTAATGTTGATATGCTCAAGCGATAAAATTATGCTCAATTAGCATCCTTTTTCCTTAATGGAGGTTTTAGGTTTCAAGAGATTAAGTGTTCTTGCATGCAGTGCTCTGCCCCTGATTTCCAGTTACCTTTGTGTTCAGAGGAACTCCAGAGGGAGAAGTTAAAAACTAATTGAACATGATTGTACCAGACTGGTCAGTGCTGACTAACTAGTATCACACCTCAACAACTGAATCGAAAGCTACTGAACTTGGATGGCGTCCTCAGAAAAGCTCCCAAAGGAGTAAAGTACTCGTGTGCCTTTAATCCAAACAGAAAGTGAATGTCAGATCAGAGGAAGTAAAGCAAAGCTACTCATGCAGGAGTCACATCCTTCTCAACTTTGTCTGCCACCGCCTGAGTGCATTCGTTACCGAGTGCACTCTGGGTGCAGCACCCGGGGAGTTGCCGGATGATGAATTCGCGGTGCCTCCCTCCACCGTGGCTCGTCCTGCTCCGTCACAGACATCAGAGCCTAGAAAGAGTGTGGGGAATCTGACCGCACGTGGCAGCGGGGCTCTGGCTGCCTGTCTGGCTAAGGACCCTAATTATAAAAGCAGTGGCTTGGCAGGTATTAGCCATTGCAGAATGTGAGCTTGTGATGCTGAGTGACACGTGTCCCCAGCTGACATGGCTGTTCTGCACCCTCCCTCATTTTTAGGGGGAGATTTGCTTTTAAACAGCTGGCTGTGATGCATTTCTGTTCTCAATGCTGTGATCTCTTTCCACCTGAAACTTAAAACCAGGGCAGCAGCATCTTTCTTGGTTGCTGCCAGTGCGGAAGGGACAGGGTCCTCTAAAGTGTGTCCCTGTCAGCCCATCACTGGCACTAAGATCTGATGCCAGCCCATTGCCATGGGTACAGGATCACATGATGTGGAGCTTTTCTGCCTCTGTCGAGCAGGATATTCTATCCAGGATAGGATAGAGAAGCTGCTTAGCAGGTCACACGTGCGCTGCAGAGCAGGATGTCAAATTATCCTACCCACATGAACGTCACCGGGTGCGAGGAGGCAGCGGCTCTGTGATGGTGCGGTGGGGAGCGGGAGCTCCTCAGGAGCTGGTCGCGCATCTCGTCCTGGAGAAGATTCTTCCAGCAGAGTTGTGTCCCCTAACGCCGTGTTAGGGCAGGGTATGTCCCATGACTCGGAGCACAGTTTCCTGCAGGAGCTAGTTTTCTTTGTTTTCCAGGGAATGTCTTACCCAGCCCTCCGAGGCTTGTGGGCTCTGATGCAGCTCGGCACAGATTGGTGCAGCTGTAGGCTAAACTGAAAAGGCACTGGAAGTCCTGAGAGCATCTTTCTTGTCCCTTCCACTGATCACAGAGGATTGCTCCAACACTTATTTTTTGTAGTACATTTTTACCATTAGGTCTCCTCTCTATTTAGCTGGCCCTGCTGTCTTGATGTGTCTCAATCTGAAATGCATCTTCACTCCCTGGTACTCAGGACAGCGCTGTCATCTGTGCATGGTAAAGTGGGCAGAGTACAGCCTGGAGCAGCATTCCAGCCTGAATCTCCTCAGTCCCATCAGGGGCACAGGGCTGTGTCTGGGATCCCCTGCACTGAGCCACGCTGTCCCTGAGCACCCAGCTGACCACAGCTGCTTTTTTTTCTTTCGTGCTTTTATTGATTTGCAGTAGATATTCTGTAAATGAGACTATTCCTTGCTTTTGTTCTTGTTTGAACTTGCAGAGCCTGAAATTCCAGGTGATGGTTTACCTTGCTTTGGCAAGACACTGGGGGCAGGCTGGAGGAGGAAAGGATGGATCAAGGTATTTTGGATAATTCTTTTGAACAGCGTGTGGTTGAGGTAGCATTTTGGAGTCCTACCCTTGTTTGTGTGGCAGAATTGCAATGTCCTGTGCTTTACAGTAATTTGGGGTGGAGCATCACCATTTCAGAGCGATTAATGCTCAGCATTGCAGGCTCTGGCAGGATCGCTATGTGGCATTTACAGTCTTTCCAAGAGCAGCTTCAGCCTCCCAGTTTGACTACCAGTGCTTTAGGGGATGGCCTTAAACCAGGCAGAACAGGCACCGAGCAGCGGACGTTTGGCAAAGGCTTGCGAGAGTGCCACGTCCAGCATCACCAGCAGCCATGCAGAAACCCAAATCCGTCAGACCTTCCTCTCCTTTGCCTTCTCCAGCGTAGTCACTCCACCAGAGGAGGAAGTTAGAGGGTTTGATGTGATTTCTCGCAGAGCCTGGGGTAGGTGGTTAGCACTTTACTGCACGAGGTTACACTGTTGATGGGTTTGACTGCACAGGGGTCTGCTCACAGCCAGGTGCAGGAATGGTGTCGGCAGCTCGTGGCACCTCTCATCTCTTGCTTTCTCTGTAAAATGTTCCAGTGTTTCTTCCCGCTTCCTTTTTGCTTGCCAGCTGAGATGGGGAGGAGGCATCTTCGCTGCAGGAGGAGGAATGTGGTGTTACCGCATTGCTGAGCGATAACAGGGTAAGGGCAGGCACACCCAGAGCTGCGGGCACACCTCAGCGGAGGCGGAAGCTGAGCCCATGTTTCACGTACTGTAGCCTAAGGGACAATATTTTTTTTTCCAGCTCTGTGTGTACCCTTTCTCTGAGCTCCTGATCCTCAGCTTGCACGCGCCTGTGTCGCTCAGCATGAGGACGGGGAGGTAGGTAGCACACACAGCAAAGCAACAGGAGCAAAGATCTGGAATCGTCTGACGTGGTCTGCTGAGCCCCCCCACCAGCAGGGCAGAGGATGTGATTTTGGGGTCGTTTCAGTAAAGCAAATGGAAAAGGCTTGATGTAAATTTTCCTGAGGATGAAAAACTGCGGTTTAGCTGAAACGCAGCACGTGAGCGGTGTCTGGGAGCCTGTGTGCAGGGTGGGGGGGGTGGCTCTGT
The DNA here is from genome assembly GCF_965638725.1 of Aptenodytes patagonicus. Taxonomy (NCBI): domain Eukaryota; kingdom Metazoa; phylum Chordata; class Aves; order Sphenisciformes; family Spheniscidae; genus Aptenodytes; species Aptenodytes patagonicus. The sequence continues at coordinate 1,586,462 of NC_134970.1, forward strand.
GTGCCAGCTGCTGAGCTGCACTCCCAGCTGCGTTCGCTGAACAGTTGTTAGTTTAAACAGATTTGTTAAAAACTTGTTATTTTGTTGGCACAGTAAAAAACAAAACCCACTTATGATACTGTTTCCATTAATACTAATGTAAAGCAACAGTGACTGCTGAAAAGTGTCAAGTGCAAGAGAGCTCCCCTCTGAGAGGGGAGAAGGGCTCCTCACCAGTTGGGCGTGCAGCTGGGGGTCTGGCTCTTCCACACACTCCCAGGCTGGTATTAGAAACTATCCTGGTGCGATAAACACAGTCCTTTTGGAAATCTTGGCACTTTTCTAGGTACCAGACAAGAATTATGTTTCTTAAAAAATTTGACAACTCTGACTTCTTTCACAGCTGGTGAGTTCACAGGATTGCATTTTGCAGATAATCCTCAAGATCATCATGTAATTTGTGTCTTGAGGAATTCAGTACTGCAGACAGGAGAGGGGCTGTGCGACAGAGTCTGCCTGCAAAGCCCAGTGCTGCGCCCGAGGTCGCCTTCAGGCTGAAGTCTGATATGTGAATACACAGTGTGGTTATAACTCATGTGGTCATCCCTAATTAGGCTTTAAATGATGACGTTTAGGTGCTGGTAGCGGTGCTGCCTTGTCAACACAATGCTAAGCACGATATGCAAAACCTGTCTGAGAGGGTGGGTAAACATTTGGGTATATCGCCCGATGCCGAGCTGTGTGGTGGCTCTGGAGGGAGCTGGTTTCAAGCTGACTTGGCGATGTCCCAGCGGTGGCCATGTGAGGCCCAGGTGGGGTTACCTATAGATGGGCTTTCGCTTGCTGGTTACCTGCAGAGCAGCTGGTTCACGCTGCCGTCATCCTCGTCCGAAGTCATTTATGTCCGCGGCCGTGCACCCTGTCTGGGAGCTGTCATGAGTTATACAGTAACTGGGTGTGTATGTCTGAAGATCCCTGAATCACTCCCTTTATCATTACTGCACCCACAGGCACCTTCTCTCCCAGGTGAGGCAGCTGCGTGTTAAAAGCTGGGAGAGGAGAGAGCCAGCGCTCAGAGGGCTCTTGCGGTCGCAGATTGGCTGCCGGGTGGCGTGGGGAGAGAGAGCCCTCGCCGTGAGCCAGGAACGCGCGGGATACTGCAGGGACCGGGGACGGTGCTCACGCAGGGAAGAGGGCAGGTGAGGTTTCTGGCTGCTGGGGGTGTGCTGGCGGCTCTGCCTCCCCTGGGCTCTCCTGCAGGGCTTCCCTGCAGAGACCCTGCAGGAGACACTTATTCTGCAGAGATTTTTACAGGTTTCTTCTTTTCATAGAACAAGACTTTGGGCCATCGTGTGCGCTGGCAAGCTTTGATCTGGAATCAATTCTGGAAATGCAGGGCAAAGGGTAGGGCTGGAGAACAGAAAGTGCAGCGTGCCTGGGAAGAGGTGGCTGTGGGGGGGTGTATGGGGTGTGTGTCTGTGCGTGTGTGTGTGCACACTCGTTAGGGCATCGTTTCTAGCTGTGCATTGTGACCTGGCATCAGCGCCGTCTCCCTGCCCGTTGTGGATCACAGTGCTGGGGGCTGCGGCTTCTCAGTGTCCCTGGGGAACCAGGCAGTCAGAAATTACACCTCTGCTGAGAGTGAGGTGCTGTGCTGGTACCTGTGGTTCACCTCAGCAATAACATAAAGATCCAAAGATAGTGCTTGGGGAAGAGGGCAATCTCTTACACGCTTCAGGAGAGTCTTGTGCATGCTTCATGAGTTAGATGAAAAGCTGGGATTCTTTCTTAAAACCAAATACAGTCTGAGCATCTGATTTTCCTCTTCATTATTCTTGATTTTGCACCCATGTTATTCTGTTGTAGATCAATTAAAATTATCTCCCTGTAAACTGAGAAGGAACGTGAAGGACCTGGACTGAGCTTTAGACTGCCATTTTCTGCTCATTTTTGCTCATGCTGCTAATTCTTCCCTAGGCGTGTCCTTGCTGGTATGGAGTCTCGCTGCCAGATTTGGCCATGGACATTATTTGTCCTCCTGGGTAAGACTCACCATATACAGTGTTTCTAAAAGGATATGGGGGAGGCTGACTAAATAGAAACGCTGCTAATGTAAGCTTTGTATTAGTAGCAGTATTGTGGCAGCAGCTGGGAGACTGGTATTTGATGATAGTGCTGGTGTTTGGCAAAAGGCTGCTCTCTGTCCTGAGCAACCGGCTGTACGGCTGGCTATATCGGTAAACAGGGAACACCAAACAGGGCTGTTCAGTATGATGGGCAGGGAACCGAGCATCCCTGCAGCCCAAATACGGGTCATGGCAAAGAAGAGTTTTGGAAATAACCGTTAGTACAAAGCACTTTAAAAGTGCCTTTTTCTTATTAAAAATAAAGGTAATTCAGGGGCAAAATACCTTTGTCCTTTTTGGCATATGCATTTTGTAGGTTTGTCCCAAGCATGACCTTGCAGTTGGTCTGTTGTAGAAAACAGCAGACATGCTGGTTGATGACTGTGTGCCACCCTCACTCAACCCCAAGCCCTGTTTTCCTGCTCTTCCAGCTGCCCCGCGGCTGCTGGGTGCACAGCGAGCCTGCTCCCAGGCAGCCTGCTACCCCGCCGCCGGAGACCTCCTGCTGGGACGAGCCCATCACCTGAGAGCCTCCTCCACCTGTGGCCTCACCAAGCCCGAGACGTACTGCACGCCCCACGGAGAGGTACGTCCACCTCTTCCCTCTGCCCTCCTAAACCTCACGTAGGGATGCTAATGCCTTTACCTGTCCCTATCCTTCCTACCCTTTTGCAGGGATGTGTTTAACCTATTTCAGGTATTTATCCCCTTTCCAACTGTGTTGGGTCATTGCACCATCTGTGGTGTCCTCTTGAGCCCTGGTAGCTCCTCCATCCCCATGGTAGGGAAGAGGAGATGAGCGTGAACATGGTAGCAGGGAAAGGGCAGCAAAGCTCGGGTGTGAAGCAGTGGGGGCAAAGTGGAAGCTTTTGCATCCAAAATATCCCAAGCCTTCCTATCTCCAGGCTTTTTAGTTACCAACTAAACTCGTATTTCACTTGTCAAAAATGGGAACGTTTCAGGTCTTTCACAAAGACTTGGAAAAGCTTCTGAACCAAACAACTGTTTTCAATTATGCTGGTTGTGCGGGGGCAGGAGATCGTGCTGGGGAGGATAACGTTTCAGCCAGCTGTGGGTTCCCAGGCTCCAAAGCTGCCACCAAATCAGAGTAAGGGTTTAAGGATAAGCCTGCCTGAGCACAGAGCTGAAAACGCTACAGAGGTGAAGTCCCTGATGTGAGCGCTTCCTGAAGCCTTTCTCTGTTGGTCTGGCAATGTTAACCCCATAACTGCCGTGGGAGGAGCTCAAAAGGGAGTGGGTTCAATGCAGGAACGGGCAAAAAGGGTCTTGGAAGAGATGCTTTAGAGGGAAGGAAATGGCAGACCTCTGGTGAGGCAGTGTTTTCTACAGTGAAATCCAGCTTGAATGAGTCAGTATTCTTCTGGTTTTAATTCCCTTTCAAGTTGGAAGGCCAAGATGTGGCAGTAAGTGCGTATGTTGCAGAGCCGGTGTTCTCGCTGGGCTGGAGAGATTTTTGCTCCTCTGCGGGCTCAGGGATGGCTGGGAGCTGTTGGTTGGTGTGAAACTGGGGCAGCTCCCTGGCCCGGGCGGGTATATGCATCACGTCCTCCTGGATGCTGGGCTGGCTGCAGCGTCTGTCCTTTGTCAGGTCATTTTCCAGGCTGACAGTTGTGGTCAGGCATTTCCTCCATTCAAGCTCTCACTCACTTTTTTCAGAGCTGCTTTGTTGCTCCCAGGGAGCAGGGCTGTTTGCTCGCCTCCCCAGCAAACCCCCGCTGCTTCTCAAGGGTGCTGTGGCCCATGGACAGGAAAAAAAGCAAGCAATTATTTCTGCTCTGGCTTAATTTTTTTTTTTGTCTTCCCGATTTCTGTTTATATTTGAGGAAAATTGCACATAAATGTACTTCTGAAATCTTCACTTGTCACTGCCAAAAGTCAATGTTTTTTACTTGAAGAGGAGGCTTGTACTATGGGAAGCGAGGGTCTTCAAAACCTTGATTAAGCTGGTCGTCCTAATACCAGCTGGAGTGGACTCGTTATTCCCTTTGCCTGGCCTTGAGAGATCACTCTGAAGGGCCTTCAGTTGTGATCATCTGCACCACTTGTAATCTTTGAAGTGGAGACTGGGTGTCTCTCTGATGGCTGTGATATACCTCGAGCAGAAATGATCCATTCGGTGCAGAATTAGTGAGTGAGGTCTTGTGGCGGTACTGCAGAGGAAGGCAGACAGCAAGATTGCAGCAGTCTCTTCTAGTCTTTAAGCCCCTAAACTATTCAGTTTTTGTATTCCTTATACCTTGCCTTACAACTACCAGGGTTAAAAGGGATATGAAACAATTAACACTGATATATTAAGTTGGATTCTCCAATTCTAGCGTTGGGAATGGGGTCTTTGCTTCCTTACTGCCTGCATATATGTGATCTTTTCCTTTACTGAAATGAGAGATGTGTTGTTACTGCTAGCAAATTCCTCAAAGACTCTTATTTCTGTTCTGCAGCGGTAATGGCTAATGGGAGTTATGAGTACACCAGCTCCTATCTTTGCAGGAGAAATCCCTATGCGATAAATATTTTTTCCTCCCTTTTTCTACTTCCCTAATTTAAGCAAAAATTAATCCCCTGAACTCAATCTTCCTATTCCCATCCCATAAAAAGTAAGCACATTTAATTTATTGACTCTTATGACTTTTTTTGTTACATGTCTTGCTCTTGTTTTGTTGCCAAATAGGTACAAATTTGGAGTCCGTTTTGCAATCTCAGCAGAGGGCATGGGATGAGGGGTTGCTCTCGCTGCCTGCCGGTGCTCTCGTGCCAGCTGGCAGGCACACGCTGTCTGGCCCCGCTGCCAGCCCGTGCTGGCCCCAGGGTGCTCTTTTGCAATTCTGGTGGGTCACTTGCTGTGGGCATCGATTTCAGCCTCTGCTCCATTGTCTGCTCCGGCTCCAAATCCCTCTAACCTTTATACTTTGCACTACCGATTGCTCCACTCCTTGGCTGTAGGCCGTCTAGTGAAATCCAAGCGGGACGGTCAGCATTGGCATTTATAGCGCAGGGGACTGCAGTGATGATTAGAAAAGTGATGGGGGGTGGAAACCAGGCAGACCAATGGTCTGGCTTGGAAATCACTTAGCGCTTGGGAAATGGCTGTTTGAGTCATCAGGGAAAGTAAAAGCAAGAGGGGAAACTGAAAATAGAAAAACAAGCGAGCCTGGATTTGGAGTCATAAAGGTGCTGATATGTGTGGAAAGACTCTCATTGACCGAGGTGTGATTCAAGGCCCAGTTAACTCATCTCTCTATTTAAATGCAAAGTATAGCACTTTGATAGGAATATGGAGTAGCTCACACTGCCTAGCTCTACCCAAGGGAAGGCACGGCGTGGCTTTCACACGGATTAGCAGGTTCCCGGTCCCCTCGCCTGGCCAGCTCTCCTGAGTGACAGCACGAGGGCTGTGCACGCCTTTGGCTCTTTGCCTCGCCGCTGGAAGCAGCGGTACCTGCGCCGTGGCGTGTTCTCACCCAGCAAGGTTAACACTGCTCTGGAGCGAGAGCACTTCTTTCCTCCAGGCTTGTGTGATGCTTGCAGCATAAAGACATATTCACAACTAGAAAACAGCTACAGACTTTTCTGGATGTTTTATTAATTTTGAAGAGTACCCAAAGCACCCTGCACACCGCTGTGAAATCTTTTGCCAAAGAATAGGCAAGAGAGGAATGAAGTTGGGTGTCCTCGCGCTTGTGTTGCTGCTCTGTTTCCTGCATCCTACAGTGGAGCAGTTTGTGTGTGTGGTGACTACGTGGATCCTCACACCCTGACCCTGGGAGACTTTCGATATTAAAATGTTGTTCGCATAAGTTCAAGGACCACCAAGATTTTCTGCCTGCTCTCACCTGCTTTTCATGGGCACTTGGTGGATATGAGCAACGAAGGGTGGCAAGTCACCTTTATCACCCCTTGTGTCAGTGGTGACGTGGGGTCATCCAGATAGGGATCGAGGGGAGAGGTACCAGAGAACCCTAATCCCTAAATGAGTTAGTGGCAGGGCAGTGTGAGCCTGTTGGGCAGGAGAGCTCCTGGTGTGGCAGAGGATTCCTCCTGCTGACGGAGGGTCGCAGCTGCCTGGCAGGGGTTGGTCTGTAGCATCTCTCCCTGTGGTGTCTCAGCACTCAGTTGTCTTTGGCTGCTTCCAAAAATACAGGCCAGTATCTGTGAAAGAGAATATGTGCAAGACTAGTGCTTCTGTCTGCCTTATTGCTACCGTCTGATGGTTACATCTACTTGCCCACCAGCATGAGTTGGTCAGGGAGCTCAGTACTGATCCAAAACATGCTGCCTGCCGGGTGCTTCAGCGGGCCCTGGGCGTGTTGGGACAGGGGAGAGCACGCTGGAAAGCCACTGTGCCTCCCAGCTCATTTGCTTTCTAGACCCACGTCATCAGTCAAACTCAAGTCTTTTACACAGAAAAATGCATCCATGAAATCGTGAAATAATTGTGGTCGGATGGGACCGCAGGACATCCAACCCCCTGCTCAAAGCAGGGCTTCTAGTTTTGGGTATTGCTTCATAATGTCGAGGGTTTGCACTGAATAGTTTGTATTCCAGACCTGTTGAAGGTGATATGGGGCTGCTCTGTGTTTATCTCGTCTTATTCTGGCATTCAGACACACCCTGCTCTTTGCTGCAGGGATATGTCCCTACCTGTAGTGAATGTGCAGAAGAAAAAGCCTATTTCCCTTTTTTTTTTTTTTCTCCTCCATCTCCCTTCTCTGTATCTTCTTTTGCCACACGACTGCAAATTGATACGTATGCTGGGAGGCATCAGGTCATTCTCTCGCAGGCAAGTTGCAGAGGCAGTAGGACCGCGGTGATGCGTGCGGGGTGTGGAGATAAGCTGGTGCAGTGTGGGTTTTGCAGACTGTCATCCTGGCAGATTTTAAATGAAGTTTCAGTGAGGGGAGATGATGTGAGAACAGACGGGGTGAGGAAAACAGGCACCCACGTGCTTGCTTTTAAGCAAGAGAAATGAACTTCGTTTCCTTAAACACCAGACCTAGGATGTTTGTCCAGCTTGTGTCTTCTCCCCCACCTCTGCTGTCACCTCTGAATTTGGGGGTCACTGGTAAAACCAAGCTGAGGGTCAGAGCCCTCTATTTGTGTTTTGAGCATAACCTCAGAGCTCGCTTCCCAGTGTCACTTCTGACTGGCCAAGCAAGGATGTGACATTAGATGTTATGGCTAAGAGATCTATCTATCTTTCAAAATCGCAGCACAGTCCCGTTTAGCAAATACCGATTGCTCACTGAGAAGTTTAGCCACACCGGCATAACCATGGGTAACTTCTAACATGTTTTCCCATGGAAAATGTATAGAGTACTTCACAGGCAAGACGAGCCCAGCTCTGCGAGCCTGGCGTAGCAATGTCCTACGGCTAGTGTTAACAGGGAATGAAAATGGGTTGGAATACAGAATTGCATAACTTGGCTTTAACAGGTGCCTTTGTTCCTAGGGTAATTTCTTCTTGCTGCCCACCCTATTTCTTAATAACCCTCAATCTCTCTGTATACATATGAATTCCCACTGCCTTCCAGATTGTCCCCAAATAAACTTGGAACAGTAATTATCGTCCCTATACAATATTAATTGTGCAAAACCATGCAAGGCTCTCGTATGGGAGGCTGCGTGCCAGCAGCCTGACTGACACAGTGCCTCTCACTGACATGGAGCTGGGTTAAACGCAGGACCACCAAGGTCTCCGCAGCTATGAAAGGTCTTCATTTCATGACTGGAGAGAAGCAGCTTCCCAGTTTTGCTGATGAATAACTTCAATTTATTTTGGGTTGTGCACCTATGCCAGGAGGTTTTATTTCAAGGGCTCTCTACTCATTGAAATGGCAGATAGAGTTACTTAAAATACTTTGGTCTGAGTCCATCAGCTTAAAATTGTTTGCGGTTTTCTGCCCATGCATGAGTGGGGAAGCATGGGAGGCTGACCAGCAACTGGTTCACAAGGTCAGAGCAGGAGGAGAAGAGCAGCAAAAACCCGCAGCAGAGCTGTGGAGAGTGCACGGGCGAGGGCAGGGTCTGCACCCGTGTCCCTGCACGCACCGTGCAGAAGTGTCCCAGGTGTGTGATGTAATATACGGGCATTTTTACAATACCTGGTTGTTCTTCTGCGTGGATTTTTTTTCCCCCCTCCACCATTTATTTCTAAAACATGACTCTGTTTATTCTCAACGCGCTAGCTTTTCCTCTAAAAAGACTGCCTTCCAAATTGCCTTTCAAAAAGCTGGAAGGAATTTCCTTTAATCTCTGAACCTCCATAACCTGTATTTTGAGTGACTCTTAAGAGTAGCTTGGAGGCACAGAGGGGCGGTTAGTGGTTTCCATGCAGACCTACAACTACTTTTGCCTTCCTTATAGGCCTTTTCAGCCCCACATCCCATACCTACTCAAACACCTACCGATTCTCTTTTGCTGCAGCAGCACACGGGCTGGGGCCTTTGGTGCCTGGCAGGGGAGGGGGATGTGTTGGAGAGCCAGGGCTGGGGCTGCCCCGGAGGTCAGTGACCCAGCTTAGACTGTGACCTCTTAATTTCCAATTGTCACGTACTCCCGCAGCCCTGGTCTATTCCTGGCAAGCCCAGCTCTGAGGGAGCTACTGAGTCTGTCGCTATGCTGGTAAAAAAAGAAGGGGAGAGCTGGGGAGAGGTGTGCGCGTGGTGAATCTCCCCCCAGCCCGGTGCTGGACTGTCATTTTTAGTAATTCCCTCTGCCCCGAGGAACTTTGAGACACATAGTCACAGTCAGTAATAGCAAATCCTCCTGTTGTGCAATAGAGGGATTTCACAATTTGATCCAAGGATGTGAAATGAATTTTGCTTCCAGTGTTAATTTTAGCCTTAATTAAAAAGCTGGGGGGAGGGGGGGAAAAGGCAAAGATTTTTGCACCGAGCACAGCCCCCGGGCTGCATGGGGAGGGTCGGTCTCACAGACAGTTTAAGCTTCATTTTTACATAGCGACGCATTTCAAGTGTGGTTGCAGCTTCATTGCCAACATTGAATTGTAGCTACTAGAAGGCACTTGTGTCTCTGGCTGTGTGAATGGTCTAATAAGTATGCGTGAATCACTCTGAATGAATAATTTAGCCGAGATTAACCTTTCCCCTTGCAGAAAGCCTTCCTTCTCCCTTTGCTAATCACAGTCAGAACTGTTGTGAAGTTTAATCATTATTGGGAATTGTTCACTAGGTTATTTCTGTGGATAATTCCCGTAGCTTCCTGACAAATTGCTGCTAGTAGTCATTATCTGAAATGAGTTCTTCTGCCTGGACCCGATTATATTATTTCTCATTCTTACTGGCAGAGCCAGGAGGAGTTGGTAGAGCCAGGGAAATTGCATGATTATATATTTTGCATTCTCTGTTTGCTTACTCTGCAATATTGTTACAAATATTGTAGTTAGCCAACTCCTGTTCTGGGATATTTATAGACAGAGAACATAAAGACTGTGGAAAATATTATGGAAACAGATCAGTTTTAAGTGAGGATCTCTTCTCAATATCCGCCCAGCTGCTGAATGGTTCCCAGGTCCGGGGGCAGAGCAGAGTCAGGTCTGGGCTTTGTTAGGAACTAAACCAACCCACGATCTGAGCTCACATCTGTCTGCTGCTGCCCGGCCACCTCGCCGTGTGCCATCTGCTCCCGGGGCGTCAGCACGGCCACGGGCTGGGAGAACCGCCGGGCGGCTTTGCCTCTGGTGTGGTACCAGTTAGTGCTTTGTTCGAAGGCAGCCTATGCCTTGTGCGGTTCTGTGTGAGAGCAAGCAAAAAGGTAACTCTGGACAGAGTTTCCCATGAATTTTTCTTTAAATTAAAAAAAAAAAAAAAAAGGTAGTTCTTATGAAGCTGAGTCCTTTTTTGTAGAAATAAGAGACTTGGCTGACTTGGGTGCACCTGTTTCAGGAGTAAGGAAATATGTGTAAACTGTGGATTAACCTTTTAAAGGGGAAACCAGAAATCTTGGTGCCACCGTGCCTCCCTGGCCACCACCTCCTGCTGCCTTTCTGAGGCATGGATCTCGCCCGACCCCAGCTCGTGTGTAGGGTCGTGTTTGGGTTGGAATCGGCTCATTTGTTTACGTATCAGATGGGGAGATTTTAGCACAGAGGTGGATATAAAGTGCTTCTTGTCACTTGTCATCCGATGTCTCTGCTCCTCCATGGAAAGCTGATCTCATCACTGGGGTCCCAAAGATGCCCATGCCTCTGCTGTCACCTTGTGCCGCCCCAGGGACTGCCAGCCCTCGCGGTGGGGTATCTCGTTACCTTCCCAGTGTCAGATGTTAGACCTTGTGCCAGACGCACTCTCCTCCTCTCCCCCGAACCCGCTTTCCTCCCAGGACAACCTTTCTGAGCCGCCCTGCCCCGCACCGTCAAGGCCAGCGCCTGCCATCACTGGCAAACACTGTCCTTGATCTTCCTCGATTTCTCAGGCTTTGGGATGTGTCGGTGTGAAGCGCATGTCCCACTGCTCCATTTGGGAGGATACTTTACTGCTCGGGCCACTGACAACTTCAATTTCTAGTTGAAATATTTCACATCACTTTTGCTTTTGGGACAGCGTTATCTGCAGCCCCTTGTGTTTGCTCTGCTCTGAGCATGGCTGGTATCGAGTGCTTCGGATGGGGCCTCCCCGTGTCCCCCGTGGGATGCTGCTGTGGGCTCTGTCATCACCTGCTATTTTAACATCCCTCTGGGACCTGCCCTTCCCCACCTTGGCCTCACCTGAGTGTCTCTGCCCCCGTTTTGTGGTGGCCCTCGCCCAGCCTGCTTGCCCACCCTGTGCCTGCCTCTTCTCTTGGCGCGTGTCTGGACCTTCCCTGTTCCCTGTCTCTTGCTCAATCTCCTTCCTGCTGCTTTCTACACGTTTCTGAGCCTACTCATGTGCCGCACGGATCCAGAGGCCCCATGTTAGTGGCTGCACAGAGCGTTGCTTGGTTAGTCAAAATTTGGACATTTGTTTGCTCCTCGGGGACCCTGTTTTCTCCTGTCCCTGCGTTCCCGTGCTACATCTCTGTTTGCTCCTTGAATCACTTGCTCAAGTGAAGGGCTGAACTTTGAGCCACTCGACTTCCCACCCGCTGACTTCTCACCCGCCGAGCTGTTTGCTCCCGCTCTGCTCCCAGGGGAGAGCGCAGGGGGGCCAAGCATCACCCGGGGCTTTTGTATGCGAGAGAAAGGCCTTTCTGTTCCTCCAAACAGCCCCTCGGCTGTGTGGAAAAGGCAAACTGGTCCTGAAAAAGCTGCAAAGAGCTTTCTATCAAGTGTTGTCATTGTGGAAAACAGGGGGTTTGCTTAAAAAAAGGCATTTTTGATGGTTTGCCAAAAATGTGTTTTAGTCAAAAGCATTTTGGTTTTAGTTTTTAGTCTGTAAACCCAAGTTGTGTTTTTTAATGGGGTGTGAAGGGGACCACTTGAGTCCTGCATATCATTAGTCTTATTGATCGTGGTTCTTCAGATCTCTAATAAACCACCTTTACTGATGCCGTTTGTTCCTCAGCGAGTCCACGCTGCACTTGGGCCCCTCACCTTTGGGGTCTGCAGCGGGGTCTTTCCCTCCGGCCGAGCCGGGACGGTTGCTTCCACGTGCCCTTTCTCTTCCAGTGGAGCATGAGATGCTGCAGGTGCGACTCGCGGCTGCCGCACACCTACAACAGCCACCGCGTGGAGAACGTCCTGTCCTCCGCCGGGCACTCGCGCTGGTGGCAGTCCCAGAGTGGTGAGTACCGGCTGGGCACGTTGGGGTCCCCTCGCAACACCGCAGCTCCGGGCCACTGGCAATAAACAGCATGAGGGGAAGAGGAGGAGGTCTTGAACTCAATAGATTGGAAGGAAAGAGGAAAGAAATGACTTGGCTCAGGCAGCTAAGTGGTTTATTTTCCCGAAGTCCGCAGTCTGCACCTCTGAAACTGCCTCTCTGTGCCCGCAGGCATCAAGCGCGTCTCTTTGCAGCTGGACCTGGACCAGACATTCCAGCTCAGCAGCATCCTGCTTCACTTCAGGGTTCGTGTGCAGCATCTCTGCTTGTGAGGAGATCGCAGATGACAGTGGATGGGCCCCGCTGGCTCTCCGCAAGATGTGGGGATCTCAGTGCACAGCTCCCTTCGGGATCCTGATAGGAAGGACACCGGGGGCCCCATCCCTCCTTTTTCCCTCTTTTTCATGGCCATTCCCCAGGGCATTTGGGAGGAGCAGAGCAGGGTGGTGGGTTCCCATCCCACGAATGTCTGCTGAAAAAATCTCCTTGGTGCAGATGTGTATTTTGTGGCTGCAGCAGGGCTGGCCGAGGGGAAGGGGAGACCCAGAAGTTACTGGTAACTTGCAGGGGAGGGGATTGCTCCAGCAGCCTGCGGAGACCTGAGCCTGAAGGGAGGAGGAGGAGGAGGAGAGGCATCCCCAGGATGGGAGTCGGCTGGGGTGTGCCTCGTTACAGATGTGCCTCTTTTCCCGCTGTGCAGTCGCCACTGCCCGCTGCAATGCTGATTGAGCGCTCCACTGACTTCGGCAAGACCTGGGAGGTGTACCAGTACCTGGCCTCTGACTGTGCCACCGCCTTCCCCCACGTTCCCCGGGGCTCCCCCGAGAGCTGGCAGGATGCTCGGTGCCAGGTGCTGCAAGGGCACCCTTTGCACGGGGGCAAGGTAGGATTTGTGGGGTTTTGTGGTAGGGGCTCCCACATGCGCCTGTTCCCCCTGCTGTGACCTTGGGTTCGGGGCGGGTGGCGCAATGCTGCAGAAACACGTGGTGGCTTGGAAGTCTTTTACATGTGTTACACCTGGCGAGGAATGGAGCCCATGGACATCCAGCACTGCTGAGGGGAGTCCTCAGGAGAATTCCTGCTCCTCTGGGAGGAAAGCCCTTGCTGCTTTGTGGCAAGCGAGATGTTATGTTGGTCTTCCTGCAAAGTCCTCTACAACTCTGAAGTCTTTTCCCTGTGTTAAGTGATGTTCTGCAGAGGCAGGTCCGGAGCACACGCTGCCCAGAGCATGAGAAGAAAGCACCTTGTGTTTCCTGCTTTTTAACTTATCTTTTTTCCTTCTAAGGTGAAATTCAGTGTCCAAGACCTGGCGTCTACCATCACTACTTCCTACAGCCAGACCATTGATAGTAAGTGACTGGTCTCTTTCATATCTGAGAAAGGGATAGGGGGATGATGCACCTTGTGGTTCTTCCTACCTGTGATGGAGCGCTGAGCTGGGGTAACCCCGCGGGGGAGCAGGTCCCCTGCAAACAAGGCCTTGAGCTGCATGTTAGACTGCTGCCCTGGTGCCTCCGAGGTGTCAAGGAGCAGTGTTTGGTCTTTGCTTATGACTCAGCTGCTGCTCTTCGTGCCGATGCCTCTGTCTCTTGCTCCGAGCCCTCCACGCAAATCGCAATGCACTTCTGCAGCCGGTGCCTGGGTGCCTGCTGCCCCCTCACACCTCTCCTCGGTCCCAAACAGAGCTGGGGCAGTTCACCAACCTGCGGATCAACTTCACCGAGCTCCCCCACATTGCACGCCAGGGCTATCGCTCACCCAGCACCTTCTATGCCGTGACGGAGATGTCGGTGCTGGGGACCTGCTTCTGCCATGGACATGCCAACCGCTGTGCCCCCTCGGGAGACCTGCATGCTGCGGTGAGCATCGGGGTGAAGCAAAAAGCCTAAAGATGAGCTGTGTGGTATCAGGCTCCACCACATGCCCAGGAGTGCTCTGTGGGAGACCTTGGCTGGGATGACCAGTGGTGGGGTGTGGGAATCTTTCCTCTGGCCAGAGGCTGCTCGTAATCATGGGAAACGATGCGCTGTTTTGCCTGCAGCAATGGGGTGGTGGCTGCGAGACAGCAGCCTGTGCTACCCCCACGTAAACCCCCTTTTTGTGTTGGGAAGAAGGTGAGAGGGGCTTTATAAGGAGTTATGAAGCTCAGTGGCTGTGGGAGGTCATGCTCTGGGGGGACTGCTCCTGCCAGCACTGGGTCTCTCGGCTGGATGGGGGACACATGGAAGGTTTCAGCAGGCTCCTTCATGCCCGGGAGGATTTGCCGGTGCAGGTTGTTAGCTGTTGTGGGATTTTCTTGTCCCCAGCTTATGCTTGTCCGCTTTGTCTTGAGCGTGGTTGTCCTTGGGTAGGTAGTAGAGGTGGTGGGGGGAGTCCTGTCTCTGCAAGTGAGGAGCAGCCCGTCCCTGGTGCTGCAGCAGCCTGGTCTGGGTGCTGGAGCTTCATCTCTGCACAGGAAATGGGGGCTGCACGGGGCAGAAGCCAGCCAGGCATGTGCCGGAAAGGCATCGGGAGGATGAAGCTCTGAACTGAGCAGCTACCATCCAGGAGAGGTAAAGTGCTGTCTCTGCAGCAGGTCCACGGGCACTGCGTGTGTCAGCACAACACCGCCGGTCCCAACTGCGATCGCTGCGCTGCCCTCTACAACGACCAGCCATGGGCACCTGCGGAGGACGACAATCCCCACGAGTGCCAGAGTACGGCGAGTGCCTTTCCCTCTCTTCTTCCTGAGGCCTTTCCTAAATCCTCCCTAGCCGTGAGTGATGGGAGCGGGAGCGAGCTCCAAGACCTTTTACTGGGACGCTTTGTGGGGCTGGATGTTAACACGGGTGTCTCCGCAAAAGGCGCCCCCGACACGTTTGCACGCAGGGCTTTGCTCCGCAGGGTTGCGGCCGGGCCATGCTGGCTCACGGGCTGCACCAGTGCTCGGCCACACTGTCCGACTGGTGCCAGTTTCATCCTGGGGTGGTTAGCGGGTGTCACTGTGTCACGCAGGGGACTCGGGCACCCTCTAGTGCCGGAGCCGCTGCTGCCGGAGGGGTTTGCACAGTTGCAGCACTAGCTGGGCCATTTTATTGGGTTTTTTTAGGGTGCAACTGCAATGGTCACTCGACCTCATGCCACTTTGACCCGGAGCTGTACCGTGCCAGTGGAGGGGCAAGCGGGGGTGTCTGTGACGGCTGCCAGCACAACACTGAAGGCAACAACTGTGAGCGCTGCAAAACTAACTATTTTCGCAACCACCAGCAAGATCTTGCCCATCCTGAAGCCTGTCTGCGTGAGTGCCCAGTTACCCCCCTGTAGCACCTTCCTCGGACCCCCCCGTCCACCCCTCGCACCCCTCAGCAGTGCCATTTCTTGCGTGTTTCCAGCCTGCGAGTGTGACCCAGACGGCACCGTGCCAGGCTCCATCTGTGACCCGCTGACGGGGCGCTGCATCTGCAAGGAGAACGTACAGGGGGACCGCTGCCACCTCTGCAAGCCGGGGTTCGCCCAGCTGGCCAACGCCAACCCCATGGGGTGCCACAGTGAGTACACCCTGAGACAACTCCTGCTTCCCGAGGTGCTCCCACCCCACCTCTGCGCTCAGCATCCTCAGTGGCTCTGAAAGGGATGCAGTTCCCAGCCAGCTTTGACTTGGGGTTTCCAAGCCAAAGGCCCATTTTGCAAAGGCTTGTAAACCTCCTCGCTCAGGCTGTGGCCTGTCTCAGGTGTATAAGTTTGGCAAAAAGCACAGGGAAGCGGAGTTTGGGGCCTGGGTAGGGCTGTATCCCCTTCTCGAGTGCCTCCCCGGCTGTGCAGGGCTTGGGAAGCCGGAGGCGGCGCTGTGCAGGCGAGCGGGGCTGTGCGCAGCAGAGGGCAGCCGTGGCTCGGGTCAGCACTGTGTCTGCGGCTGGGCTGGAGGGGTGCTGAGGCCTCTCTGGCTGCTGAGTCCTGCTGCAGTGCTTGAGGGGGCAGCGCAGTGTTAGAGCAGGGGTGCGGGTCCCTTGTGCCGAGCTCGGGTACGCGGGGAGGGACAGGAGAGCTTGTCTTTAGGTGGCTGCAAGGTCCTTCTGTGGACCTGGCTTTGTGGGAAGCTGGGCTGGTGCTCTGCACCCATTTTTAATATGACAAAACCCTCCCCATTTCAGGATGCACCTGCAACGCGCTGGGAACACAGCAGGACATGCCCTGTGACGACGAGACGGGGAGGTGCTTCTGCTTGCCCAACGTGGTGGGGAATGACTGTGACCAGTGTGCGGCCGAGCACTGGGAGATGGGGAGCGGCCGAGGCTGCCGGCCCTGTGGCTGCCATCCACATGGCTCCCGCAGCCCCCACTGCAACCAGGTACCGCCCAGCCCACCCTGAGCATCCTCAGGGCAGATTCAGCATATTTCAGCAATATTTCTTTTTCATTTCCCTACATTCTTTCATGCATGCACCTGCAAGCTTGCTCTCTTGTTTTCCTTTCCCAACTCTGTAAACGCTGCTGTGAGGGGCTGCCCGGGGGCAGCGGGGCGGTTGAGCTGCACAGCTGAGAGTGCCACTGCCAACGGAGCTGTGTCCCCCCTGGGCAGCACCATGCCGGGGATTGCTCAAAGCATCAAAACTACCTGTTGGGTGGTTTCGTTGTCCTGTCCCATCCGTGGGAGCCTCCACAAAAGGGCCGTGTGTTCCCAAGCGCGTCCTGCTCTTATTTACTTTTCCTGTTTCCTAGAAAACACTATGACAGGCTATTCAGGAAAATGAAAGAAGGTGGTAATTATCGAGGCAAGATTAAGCCATTTTAAGAGGCCTGATATTTAGTAAGGAAGCCCTAATAAGAGATCTTCACGCAGGCGAGGCAAGTTAATTATCCTCATTTGTCAATGAAAAGCATGTGTGTCACTTTGGGCTTAAGAGACAATTGGGAAAATTGAAGTTAAATGTAAAAAAAAAAAAAAACCAAACCCATGACAAATTCTAAGAGCCAAAGATAGGTCCCAAAAGAGCTCAGTGCAGGGAGGAGACCTGAGGATGGCAAACCAGCTGCTTGTGGGTGATTCCTTTGTCTTTGAAACAAAGCTTAAAACTCTGCTTTGCAACGCTTGAGCTGTTTGGAGACCGTTTGCATTGCTGCGGCTGAGCCTGCAGCCTGGCGTGAGCAGTGCGGGCATGTCCTGGAACACAGGCTGAGTAGAGAAGATTGTCCGTGTGCTGGCTTTAGTGCTCAAGAGCAGTCGAGGGAGGAAAGCGTCCAGAGCTGGGTCTCCCTGATGTGTTTCTCTTTCCTCAGCTCACAGGACAGTGTCCGTGCAGAGAAGGCTTCACGGGACGGACGTGCTCTGCCATGCAGGAGCAGGTTTGCCCAGACAGGCACTTTGGAGATACCCGGGTAGGGTGCACAGGTAGGTAGGGAGCATCCATTTCGTTTTGGCTTGGTGTTGCTTAGTACTGTGAAATCACGGGTTATCTGGGAAAGAGCACCTGGCCCATGACCTGACATCAGCATTTCCCGTGTTATTTTGCAAGAGAAATTTCCTCTCTGGAACAGCTTCCTAGTTAATCCCTGTTGCTCTTCCCCATCTCCAGGTATCCACCAGTCCCCTCCCAGCAGCCTTGGGCAAGACCCTTGGCCGTGCCAGTCTGGCCTTGCAGGGTCAGGGTGTGGGTGAACGACTGGGCTTGGGCGCTCTTCCCGTTCCTCTGCCCGTGCCACCTCCTTCCCAGATGCTGCAGGGGCTGATGGGTGGGGTTGGACTTCAGATTGTGTTGGCATCCCATTAGCAGGGTCTGATTTTTATATATATATATAAAAATTTATTCCCCCCCCTGCTTTGGTGGGCTTCACCCCTATATCTCTCCACCTTTCCATCCCCCAGAGTGTGACTGCAACTTCCAGGGCACGGAGGACGTGGGGTGCGACAAGACCACAGGCCAATGCCTCTGCCGGCCGGGTGTCACGGGCCCCCACTGCGACCAGTGCCAGCGGGGCCACTGCAGCACCTACCCCGGCTGCGAGCTGTGCCACCCCTGCTTCCGTGCCTACGACGGGGACATCCAGCGCCTGCGCCTGCGCCAGGCCAGCCTCAGCAACTCCACCTCGTGGCTACCCCTCGGGAGCGGGGGCTCCCGCTTCGGCCCCCGCCTCTCGCAGGCAGAGGGCAACGTGCAGCAGGTGCAGGGCATCCTCGGCCGCTCTTCTGTGACAGAGCAGAGCCTGGCCCAGGTGGGCAGTGCACTTGCTGCGATCAGGTGAGGGATGGATGCTGCTAATGGGGTGCATCCCTTAGCCGGGAGGGGATGCTGGCTTTTTTCTGTGTGCTCACTCCACTTGTCATACTTGAGCTGCTTCACGTGTTCTGCTTTGTTTCTGTAACTGAAAACCTTGCTCCATTCACACAGTGACCAGGGATGCAAGAGAACAGCATGTCCACATGTGCCCGTCCTGTGCAAAATGTTGCAAAGGCAGGATGCCGGTGGACAGGCTCCAGGCAGTCGGCGTCTTGCCCAGTCCCTGCGTGGGCATGGCCCCACCAGCTGTAGCCCAGCCCCGCTCTCTGCTGCTTCTGCAAACCTGTGAGGCCACGGTGTGTCCTTGGCCATCAGCTCTCTGGGCTCAGAAGTGCCTCTTCACCGGGTGTTGGCAGCATCCCAGCACGAGAGCACCCTGCTCTCTACGGGTGCTTTGCTCTCTACTTGAATTCACGTTTTCTGCTTTTTCTCTCCCAGAGAGCAGGTCCAAGGTATAAATCCTGACCTTCATTTTCTGGATGAGACTGCCTCTCTGTCGAGGGAGCTCGAAGCTCTTAACAGCAGCTTGCTTATCACTAATACCCAGTATCAGAGCAAGAAGACCCAGTTTGAAACCAGCCGCAGCACAGACCTGTCAGGTACAGTGCTGCAGCTGTAATATCTCTTAATTTGCAGCCATTAATTTACGTCAACGTGACTGTGCCTGGTGGTTTCCCACCAGCCGGGTAGATGAGATGGAGTTTTTAACCTGCTGTCAGCTTAGGAACAGCAAATACATCTTCCCTCCCCAATGAGAGGGATGCTTTCTACCCAGCCCCTGGTCCAGGTTTTCATGCTGTCGGGTTATTTGCTCCAGCATTTTGGGGCTGGGCGGCTTGCTCCACAGGCACCACATTCCCGTCCCCTGGCCAGCACAAACTCTGCTGCCGGGGCACAGCGTGGGCGGTGGGAAGGGGGGAGCCCCGCTGGGAGCGTGTCGCTGAACCTGGGAGGAAGCTGAGGTAATGAAGGTTGTGCACAGATGGAAGGGATGGAGGGGTGGGGAAGAGAGCCAGGCGGCTGTCAGGCGCTTGGGAGAGGAGCTAATTAAGCCGTGGTGATGCTGGTGGTAGGCTGCCATTATAGCCCTGCTACAGCTAATTCTCTCCAAGTGTCTCATTGCTGCCTCTCCCTCCCTGCTGCAGTGCATGGCTCAGCCGGCCGGGGACGTGCGAGCTGCAGTGAGCAGCCGCTGCCTGGGCAGGTTCACTCTGCACCTCGCTGTCCGAGCAGGGCTTAGAGGTCCACGTCCTGACAGCTCTCCTTCCAGGCTGTGCTGGAGGGGAATGGTGGGGTCTGCTTGGAAGCCAGGGAAAAGGGCTCTGAAAGCCCTGTCCTGCCCCGCCAAAACCCTCCTGGGCTGCATGGAGCAAAGCCCAGGATCAGCATGTGCACGTCGTCTTGCTTTAGTTTTGTTTCAATCTTTTTGCCCCAACCCAGAGTTCAGTCCTTCAGGAAAGCTCTGTAGCTCACTGAAGGAATGGCTGAAAGGCATCTGGAAATAAAAGGAGCTTTTTCATTGTGCCATAGTGACTAATCACTCCGGCTGTGTCTCCCTCCTCTCTGTGCACACATCCACTCGCAGGGTATAGTTAATGCCTTCGTTTAGGTAGCTATGCTGCATTTATGACTCACGGAGGCATTTGTGTCATTTATCGGTTTTATTCCTGCAGGAGCCTTCAAAACAATCAGATCTGCTTACCAGACATCCACCAATGCCAGCAGCCTCGTCGCCAGTGCCTCCGGGCTGCTGGCCGAGTCCCGGGAGAGCCGCAGGAGTGCCGTGGGGCTGGAGGGGGGACTTGCGGAGTCCACCTCCAAGCTGCTGACCCTGAAGGGCGAGATAGCCTCATCTCCCAACCTGACCCCTGTCATAAACAAGGTGAAGATACAAAGTGGTTTTATGACTTCCCCACTGCGCACATTGAGTTTTCACGAGGGCCCTGTAGTGCTCAGGAGGCAGAAGTCTCATCCTGCAGTCATGCATCTTTCCTCAAACAGTCCAGCATGGCACAAGGCAAAGTCTTTGTCCAGAGAGACTCATAAATGGCATCCAAGCAACCTGCTGTTTTGGGACATCAGTGGAGAATTGTCTGAGCACCCCTTGCCTGGGGATCACAGATACCGAAGCATTGCCCACCCCTCCCTCCCAAGCACGCACTTTTTCCTCCAAGGACTTTATGTGTCAGTTCTTGTATCTCAAAGACCCACTTAATTTCTGGGATGAGGTTTCTTTTATTTCTCCTTCGCTGCTTTGTTATTGCCATGGAGATTCATTTCGGTGTCTCCTAATGCACGGTTGCTGTGGAGACCACCAACCTCGCCTCTCTGCTTTTCAGGGCACCAACACATTCTCAAGCGACCAGCCTGTGCTGGTGCTTGCACTGGCTCTGGGTTTGCGTGTGCCCCTGCTGCACTGCGCTCTTTGGTGGGTAGTAACTCTAGAAGGTGCCATGCAGTTTAAACCACTGATGTCCAGGCGAGAGGGCAGGGTCTTCTCATCCCATTCTCTCTCCCAAAACAAATTGCACAGGTTGGACAGGGTTCCCCTGCCATGAGGGAAAGAGTTGTTGTCCTGAGAGTAAATGAGATGTTTGCTCCATGCAGACCTGCTCTGTTACTCTTCATGAGCTGCTGAGGTTTAGCTCCTGCTTTGCTCTTGTTATGCTCTAGCTTGGGGTGGTGAGGAGATGCGGACCTTGTGTTGCTGTCTCAGGTGTGGGCATTCAGCGCTGCCGTACATGTGTGTAGCTCTGGCTGCCCTTCCCCGACACAGTCACGGTCTCTGGTCATTTGGGCTGTGCCGCATGCATCGCCGTCAGCCCCGTCGGGAGGGCTGGCTCCGTCGCTGTTCCCATGCGGAGCCCTGCAGCACCAGCACAGCCAGTTCCCCAGCTCCCTTGGCGAGGGTCTGTCAAAACTTTGGCCCCTGTGATGTGCTGCTTTGCCTCCCTGAGGGCACTGAGGTCTCGCCAGTGAGGTGAGTGCCCTCGCTGCCCCACTGCTCTCTCCCTCTCCAGATCTGCGGTGGCTTCCGAGTGGAGACGTGCACGCCTGCCCGCTGCGAGGGGCTGCTCTGCCTGCGAGACAACAGCACTGCCTGTGGGGCTGGCCGCCCCTGCCGCGGCATCTTCCCGCTGTCGAGCGGGGCCCTCGCCACGGCTGGGGAAGCTGCCAGGGAGTTTCGCAGCCTGAGCGCCCGGCTTAGGGAGACGGCGCAACTGGTGAGTGCGGGGCAGCACTGCCTGTCCCATGGCCGAGCCCCATGCTCGGTCCTTCGGTGTCATAGCAGCAGAGCCTGGGGGGACAGCTGTGGAAAGAGCGAGCTGTGATAAAATACCCAATCTCAAACTCTATTTGAGGCTTGATCTTTTGGACAGCTGCAGAAATTCAGGAATTTTTGAGTGGGAGACTTCCTGCTGCGTGCATGGATCCTGCCTCCCCCCAGCACAGGAGCCACAGAGCCGAAGGCATGTGACTGGCTCTGGAAATGTCACAGGGAAGCCTGTCCTCCTCCTGGTTTGGGATTAGCATGTCAGAAGGGATGGGGATGTGGAAACCTCTCTGAATCCACAGGTGTATCTGCTCTAACATTTGATGCAATCTAGAGTGTGTGTGTTAGTGCTGTTGCAGCTTCTTTCTACGGCCTCTCGGGTGCTTGCAAAGATAAAGTGAGTTTCCAAACTTGTTCAAAATCCATTTCAAAGGTGTTTTGAAAAGCTGAACGGTACTGCCCCTGTTTGAGAGCTTCCCTTGCAAATCCAACCCTCAATCTTTAACATTTACAATCCTTTAAAGCAGTGGCATATTAAGAATGGGGAACAGCATAATTTCAAAGTGCCTTGCCCAGTTCACTCAGAGTTGAGGTAGGGCTGCTGGGATTCCAGGTCAAGAAGAAATGGCTACATCAGGATATTGTTGTTTGCAGATTAAAACGACAGAGACGTCTGCAAATCAGATTCAAAGCAATACTCGGCGGCTTGCGGACCAGATGAGCGTAACAAGGACCCAGATAGAAGGAGATCTCCGGCGCATCCAGCAGTTCATCCAGCAAGTCCGAAATTTCTTGTCAGGTAGCGCTCTGCAAGCTGTAAAGTATGTCTGTGCAGGTTGACTAGTGCACAGAAAAAACTAATTTTTACAGTGATATTATGTATGAGAGTGCAATACAAGGGAGTCAGCTGAATAGCTCACCCCAGTTAAACTCTCGGATATCCAGTTTATCTGCACATGGGTATTTACGTAGCAAAGGTAACGCACACCCTTGAGATGGCAAGTGGATAGTGTTTTCTGAAACACACGGATAGTGTTTTCTGAAAAACGGAGAAGACATTTCAGCAGTGCAAAAGTCCGTGATTTTGTCAGGAGTTGCAGTTTGGCCAGCTGACTTGCTCAGGCTTGGCTGTGCTGTTCAGATTGACCCAAATTAATCCTGGCTGTTTCATCTGTGTTGACTTCCCTGGGATGTCACCAGGGCAGACCCTGCCTGCTTCCTTCTGGGGATGGTTGGGGTCCATCTGTGAGGTCCATGGGGCAGGAGGTATTGCCACAGCCTTGACTTCTGTGCACAGGGCTTTGTGGAGGGGTCTCGCAACATCCCCCCGTGAACTGCTCTAAAAAAATGAACTGAATTAACATAAGTGGAAAGCTGTGGGGGAGACGGTCTTTTGTCTGTAGCACGGACAACGGCTTGCTTTGGGTCCTGCTCTCTGCCGCAGAGCCTTGTGCCATCTCTAGGGCTCAAGGACAAACCCATCCCTGCGGCCGGTGCTCTCTGAGGATTTGCAGTCGGCATTGACCCAATGCAGAAAAGTTTACCGGCAACGCTCACTGACCGGAGATAAACAGACAAATCTTCTCTGGAGCAGACTATTAATCAGATGAGAATTCCTCATTGTCCTATAAACCAATGGGATGACTTATTGTTCGCAGACACATTGTAATAATACAATGAGCCTCATGAGCATTAGCTGAATAAGAAAATCAGGTCATTTGGTGCTGCCTGGTGTTAATGATGAGTGAAGATATTTC
Source organism: Aptenodytes patagonicus (assembly GCF_965638725.1). NCBI lineage: Eukaryota > Metazoa > Chordata > Aves > Sphenisciformes > Spheniscidae > Aptenodytes > Aptenodytes patagonicus. Next base: position 1,609,627 of record NC_134970.1, read on the forward strand.
TGAGCTAATCACTGGGCTAATGTCCCTTGGGCTTTGCCTGCCTCCGATTCCTCAGTTTTATTAACTTTTATTTGTGAAATAAAAAAAGGCTTGTCTTGAAACACAACCTCATCTGCTCAGTGAGGTCCACCTAACTGCTCTGGGCTTAGCCATAGTGTTATCGTCACCAAATTAAAGGTATCGTTTCAGTACTTTCCTGGAAGTTTTGCTGATGTGAATGAGAAGTACATTAACTTCAAGGGGATTAAATTCAGGGTGGATCCTGGCAGCTGAAATGAAGAGACTGTGTGCGTGAGACACGCGTGGCTGGATGCCTGCCCTCATCCTCCCTTGCATTTGCACTCCCGCCTTTCCCCTCTCCCGTTTCTGACGCCGTCTGTCTGTTTGCTCTGTAGACAAGGACATGGACCCTGCCACTATCCAGGAAATCAGTGAGTCTGTTCTCTCCCTACGTCTCCCCACGGATGCTGCTGCAGTGCTGAGAAAAATGACTGAGATCCAAAATTTGGCGACTAAGCTGCAGTGCCCAGAGAGCATACTTGCCCAGACGGCTGAGGACATCGCTAGGGCCAAGCAGCTTCAGCAGGAGGCAGAACAAGCCAGGTTGGTTGGGGTTCAAGGGCTTTCGGTAGCTGAGGGTCACTCAGCCAGAGTGAGTGTGGTGGTTCTCAGTTGGATTGAAATCTCGCTCTGCGGGAGCTGTGCTGACTTGCACAATACGAAGCTCTAGCCTGGGATCTTCTCTGTCTGTACAGTGCCTAAAAGAATGAGTCTGCAAATCTCTGCAGACACCTCCCTGGTGCCCGATACGAATAAGAAATCTGGTTGCCAAGAATAGATCTTGTTATAGATACTAGAACAAGAAGGTCTTTACCAAAAGTAATGGAGGCTTTTCTCTATCTCTTGAGTCCCTGTGATGGGAGATGACAAGATTGCCCTGGTATTACTTGATATTGGTGACCTACATCCTAACTGCACAAGAGAGCATGAGGAGATTAAATGGGCTATTTGTTTTCTGGGTGAAAGTTGGGAGGATTATCCTGTGGTCCCTTAAAAAGTAATTACAGAGCGTCCTTGCAAATTTGGAGCATCTACCTTGTCACATGTTGACTTGCAGCAATATCCCAGTGAGAAGGTTAGCAGGATAAGTACATAAACTCCTTGATAGTGTCTAACACCTGCTTAACCTGCTGGAAGTGATGAGACAAGGGATTCTGGCTTTCTATGGGGAGCTCTATCACCCAACCTGAATAGTCCCACTGCAAGCAGAAAAGTATTCATTGAAACTGGTTCAGTGGTTATTGCTTTCCCTTCAATACTTTTTCTTGCACTACTTACAAAACAAATGTTCCTAACTAGTTTAAAGGAAGGCTTTTCTCTCCCATTCTCGGTTTGTCTCCTCTGCTTGGGGGTATGAAATGGAAGTAACGCTTCTCTCGAAAGGAAACCTGCTGGAGTGCAGTGTGTCCAGATGTGTGGGTTTGTGGCTTTTAGGGGAGGGAGACTGCAACTTTCTCAGTAACAAGCCTGTCGTGTTTCTCAAGCTTCCTTATTTAGCCTCTGCAACCTCGACTTCCAGCCCGTGCAATTATCTACACTCATTCCTGGCTGTTTCCCACATTTCCCCAGGAACCGGGCAAATGCCGTGGAGGGCAACGTGGAAGAGGTGGTTGGGAATCTGCGACAAGCAAACACAGTGCTCCTGGAGGCCCGGGGTGCTATCAGGGGCTCTGGCTCTTCCCTTCGGTTCATTCAGGAGCGTGTTGATGAAGTAAGTGATGTGCGGTGACTTCCCAAATAATGATACTGTGCCCTGCTCACTGCTCCTTTGAAACTTCCCCACTTGGTAGAGTCCTGCACCAGCACAGCTGGGAAATGGGATCTGGTGAAGCTTTTGCTGTAAAATCTTCTTTCTGTGGTGCCTCACTTGTGTGCTTCTCCAAACTCCAGTCATGGTCCCTGCCCGAGCCCCCTGAGACAAGCCCTGGGGCTGCTGTGCTCAGCTGCGCAGGGAGCAGTCCCGGCTCCCTGCCGAAACCCTGCTTATGTGATGAGTCTGTCAAGCAGCGTAGCTGGTCCCTGCGCAGAGGAAAAAAAACACTAGGAGTGGGGTTTGGATATGGTTTCCTTCTTAATGTGGAGCACTCTGCTTTTAGATTGAGGCTGTTCTTGGTCCAGCTGAGAAGAACGTGAAGTCCCTTGTGGGCCAGCTGGACGGGCTGATGGAAAGACTCTCGCAGCTGCAGCGTGGAGCAGACCAGAACCGCCTGCGGGCCACCGACGCACAGCAGACAGCCGGGGAGGCGGGCGAGCAGGCCAGGAGCGCACAGCAGGTACCGGGCTCCGGCATGTTGCTGGCCAGGGCAGTCACAGCTGTGCTCCGCTTCCCCGCTGTCATTAGGCAGCAAAGCCAGCTGTGGCCAGGCATGTTTTTCGATGAGGCGAGGAGGCTTTCCTGTTCAGGCCATGGCTTGTGCGTTATCGTGTCACTTCTTATTAATCTGATGTAGTATCCCACTACTGAATTCTTCCTTGACTTATCTCTGTTGTATCTCCCACCTGAGGCAGAGTAGCCCATACAGCTGTCAGTCAGCATCTTTCAGAGTGCATCGTGAACTGTTATGCATTTGCATGATAACATCGTGGCAAAGCTCTAGTGCAATATCCATTTAATATTTAAAATGGATTCAACGTTGGAAAATCCCCTTTCCCCCAGTCTATTTGCTTGCTCCTACTTGCACTGCTTATTTGCTTTTCCACAGGCTTTTGAACAAGTGAAACAAATGTACGCTGAGCTGAAGAGAAGGATGGAGCAGAGCCCGGCTCTGGGAGAGCAGGGCAGCAGGGTGCAAAGCATAGACCTGGAGGCACGGGCTCTGTTTGAGGAAACTTTGGCCATGATGCTCAGGATGGAAAGTAAGACTCTTTGTGAACTCAGTGTAATCATAGAATGGTTTGGGTTGGAAGGGACCTTGAAGATCATCTAGTTCCAACCCCCCTGCCATGGGCAGGGACACCTTCCACTAGACCAGGTTGCTCAAAGCCCCATCCAACCTGGCCTCGAACGCTTCCAGGGATTGGCATCCACAACTTCTCTGGGCAACCTGTTCCAGTGCCTCAGTACCCTCATAGTGAAGAAATAAGTAATAATCTTATGCACTGGGGAAGGGCTTTTGACTCCCAGTGGGGTGAGGGAAAGAAATTATGAGGAAGAGAACATACTTACGGCAGTGAGACGGTGCAGATTTAGGCTGCATCTGCTGGTGCTGTGCCAGTAAATTTAGAATTTGCAAGGGTGCGTGGGTGGCCGTGGAAGGGACGCCCTGCCTGTGATGCCGATGTGGCCCTGTTTTCCTCCACACACTTGTTTCCATTTTTAAGCATTCAAAAGTAATGGCTTTGTTTGGAGCAGTCATGTTGGGTTTTTTGAGGGGGAGAAGGGGGAACATAGGAGGAGAAGGTGGTGATACTTGTTTTCCTCGCCCCACCAGAGCTATGCAGGAGGGAGATGGAGGCTCAGCCCAACCTGCTGGGGTGGGTAATGGCCATGATGCCTTCCTCCTGTCTGATCATCGTGTAACCCTTTCCTGCCCTCTTTCCTCAGCTTTAGAGATGGAAATTCAGGAAAGCAACAAGGCTTTGATGTCCAAGTCGGCCAGGCTGCTGGGCCTGGAGGAGCAGGTGGGAAGGATCCGGGACGCCATCAACAAGCGAGTTGCCTACTATGAGAGCTGCTCCTGAGCGAGCTGCCCGTGCTCCGACGGCATTGCCTTCCTCCTCTGCAGACACTGACTTGTGTATTTATTCCCATTTTCCAGCTGGAGTTCTCATGTGCCTAATGTCTCTATTTTTAGCAAATTGAGTTTTCGTACCGCTGGAAAATAGCTGCACTGAGCCAAAGGAGCAACCCCCTGGAGAGGGCTAACCTTTGTTGGACTGGCTGAAGCTGCTCAGTGGTTGGAGGAAAAAGGGGGAGAGACATCAATCTTCCATTGCAAATAAAAACATCCCTAAAGCTGTTATTTCCAGAGGGGTTTATAAACCAAGACATTATTTCTTTTTCTTGTTTTAGCCAATTCAAGCTCTTTTAGCTGAATCTTACTGTTCAAATTAAAACCCTCATGTCAGGCCTTTTAAAACTTTTTATCTATGCTGCAGTTAATCCTTAAAACTTGCCATGGCTTCAGTACTTCCCTCCTAGAGCTTTCTTCAAAGAACCAGATCACAGAAATAGAGAATTTTATCTCCATCGTATCTATACAACATACCTATGTTTATACAAATAAGAGAAATGCGATCTCATACTCAAAGGTGAAGTCAAATGTCTTGTTTGACTTTCTGACACAATCTGCTTATTTACCATGTAACGCTTTGCCAGAAAAATACCAGAGGGAGCAGGTCTGCAGATGCACAGGGAATGCTTTAGAAGGGACTTAATAGACCGTTTCCACATCAAATTTCTATGAATAACCAACAGGCACTTTACAAAACAAAACTCAGCTTTATTAAGCAAGTATTTATTGTGCAATTACAGACTTGGAAGCAGGGAATTTAGACCTTGCTGTGATTATTATCAGACATATGGAGGTTGCTAGCAGGTTATCTTTCCTTTTGTAGCTGAAGTGAGAACTGCACAGCCTGGGCAGCTGGTTGATGCTGAACTTCAGCGTGCCGAACCCTGGGACTAACCAAAATCCAAGGACAGGATGCAGATTGTAAAAATAGCTGAGCTGCCACTGAGTAAAACTCTGCATAGCTTTGGTTTATAGGATTTATGTTGTGCAGTGCACTTATGCATTGGACAACTAAACAATATGCAGAAAACAAAAGCTTATAGCATTGAGCGATGTCATATAGATAATATACACTGAATATGCCTGCAGTAGCCTCAGACTTTCCCTTGCTAAAGTGCCTTCTCCCAGTTTTAACGATCCAGAAACACCCTGAGGTCACTGCATTTGATGGATTCCTGGGACTAACATGCCGCTCGTCACCAGTCGGTCGCTGCTCTCTGGGATGCTGCTGCCCGCCTGCTCCTGGCAGGACACAGCCTCCTTTCTTGCTTGCACTGTTGATGTCTGGCTTTGAAGCGCAGAAAAGAGTAAAACAGCCCTTCTGTTTCTGCAAGAGAGAGAATTTCAAATGAGGGTTGAACTTGGTTTCGCTAGACTGCTACCTTCAAAATGTGCTCTGTTAATAAGCAGTAGCATGGGGGCTAGGAACAGCTTAGATCCCTTTGTGTGCCTTATTTATAAAGGGTTATTACATGTCTGATCATTGGAATGGACCTTTTTGGAGCCTATAGTAGATCCTACTTGCATTTGTCTCTTCTATTAATCCTTTGTATTTTACAGTTCTGTTCATATAATGTCATCAGTAGAGAGGGTCATAAAAGATGATAGGATGTAGCTCACTTTATGTAGCTTTTGTGGAGAACTATGCTAGCATATGCTCGCCTTTGAGGAACATTCTTTATTGCAGGATCTAATAGCAATACTTCTTACTGCTCAGATATAATGTGGTGCAAATGATAATTTAGCTAGTCCAGAATTAATCCAAGCTATGGTCAAACAGGATGAAACTTTCATGATTGTACTCTGCTCACCTACAAAACGAACATCTCCATGCTCTGCTCTCTGGTAACAAAGCAACTTAAACTGACCTGCCTGGGCCGAATCTGGGAAAGGGAATGGCCCTTCAGGCTGCAGAGATGTCCTGCCTATGCTCAGTCACGCACCAGCAGCCTGTTGTCAGCCCTTTGCTCATGGTCACAGCTGAGACCCAGCTAAAAAGCCCTAATCCCAGCTGATGAAGCTGTCTGGTTCCAGTGTGATTCCCAGTGAGCAGCTTTGAATAGTTGTAGAGTTCAATATGACAGGTCCATGCTTGGCTTCCTTTCACATGCTTCTTGGGCAACCCTGTTGTAACTGTAAAAGTTGGATTCAGAGTCACTGGACTGGCCTTAATGGAAGCTGAAAGATGGTTTCTTCCTTGAAAGATGGTTTAGTTAAGGCTTTTTCTGTTGCAAAAAACCTGTGAGCCAATTTATTTCATGTACAATCACTTTGCTATTTGTGCCTTTCCCTTTTTTATGCCGTAATAGGATTAATTAAAAGTAGCTAGTGATTGGATCGTGGAGCACTTACCGCTGGTGATGTGGGGAGCCCGGTGGCTGCCTCCTCATCACATGATCAAACAAACTCCAGTTTGCCCAGTGCCACAGTGAGAAGAGTGTTTACTGGTTTTCATTGGAACAAGAACTTCTGTTTTGAAATGACTGGTTGGAAATGGAAGAATCAGAAGAGAAAGAAGAAAAAAGAAATAGCAATATTTAGGATCATTCTGCAGGTGAATTGAACACAACTTGAAGTTGTGTTTTTAATATAAAGAACATCAGCTGCTGAAAGCAAAGCAGAGCTGGGTGCGAGTTAAGGCTGCAGCAAAGGCAGGGTCTGGTCACTCAGCACCAGCTGAGTAATTGGCATCAGCAGTTTCAACCACAGGCAACTGCAGTTTCTGGAAAGCAAATGTGCTCAAGTCAATGGCGTGTGTCAGCTGAGCACTGCTGCCTCAGCTCACTGCAAGCTTTGCCATGCAGCCTGGGCAATGTGCCTCACCTGATGCTCCTACAAGCATGGAAGACACTTGGCTGGGTACTGCTATCCAGCCAGTCAAAACATTTGTTTCTGTCCTTATTCCTCCCTTCTTTCTACCTCCACTTGGGGCTGGTAACTTAAATGCCAGGCAACTCTTTCCAGAGATGGTTATTCCCGTATACTTTGTTGGAAATGATGGCTGATGTTTTGGATACCTACTGGGATTTTGCAGATTTTTTAAGAAGCACTGTCTGGGAGCGGAAGGATGTCTTCGTTTTCTCGTGCCCCACGCAGGCTGGACTGTAGCCACAAGAAGTTCTGGTTGGTGGGCTATGGTTATCTGGCAGGACCAGGTTGCTGCCTGCGGGCGGCGGTCCATTCTCCGAGTGGCTTTGTGGCTTTCCCTCTCTCATTCCCGTGTCTTGCTCCAGCTGAGTGGGAGGGTTTGGATAGCCCTGCGTGGGGACCAGAGGGAGTGATGTGTCCTCATCTTCGTTTGGTATTGTTGGCCGGGTGGCCACTGTGGGTGTGTTGGGTCTGGATGCCTCTGAGATTTGTATGATAGGGATGGTGCGTTCAGCCGCTGCATGACCGTTCATGTGGAGCTTCTTCATGTGGTGCACAACGGTTGCGGCGTTGAAGGCTTGCTGTGGAAGAAGACAAAAACCCCACAGTGAGCACCCACTGATGCCAGGCTGGGTGGGTGCTGTGGGACGAACGGACTGTCCCCCTTAGGTAATGACTGCGTGCTCAGGGCGGGCAGCGCTGTACTGGTTAGCAGTGACTGTCTGTTTGCACAGTATGTGCGAAGTGGGACATGCTCGTTCCTGGCATAAACACCACGGTTTTCGTTGAGTGCAAACTGCGGATGCTTTTGAAGATTACAACCACTTCTACATGAGGAAATCAGGGGGAACAGCTGTAAATTACCCCGCAGTGTGAAATGGAGACTAGAGCTGAATTTTTAATGTAAGTATTTAAAATGCTACCGTACATGTGGTTCCTCTGGTATTTCTCTCTCCACCTAAATTCTTACTAAAACTCTTGATATAAATGAAGTACCAATTTATCTTTAAGGCTGAAAGGAGGAAAAGCCAGGTTAAGCTCCCAGGAAGGTCTGCTGATGGAGCACCAATTTCACTCCCTCGGTATAAAGGCAATAATCCTTTCCCCCTCCCCTTTACTTTCTTGGCGAGGCCACTATAGTGCAATGTTTGCGGTAAATCTACCAGTATGCATTGCAGCAGGGAATATTGGTCCAAACATACTATAAACATCATACAATTTTCAGGCAGCCTTTGGAGGATCTCAGCTTTTGGGTTCTTACCCACACAGCTGAAGCCTTGCTTATTGCTAGATGGCAGGAACTGGTATTTGTTAGTGAAATGGCTCTAGGCTCCCACCAGCAGACGACTTACCCTCCATTTGCTCTTTGCAAAGTTTTTCTGAATCTGAGCACTGACAGATGGGTATATGTCACGGTGAAGGGCTGTATTTCCATTAATCCTGCAGATGGGGAGAGAAGAAAATGGGCTCGTAGGCAGATGGCATTTGTAAGGCATTCCACATTCTGGAGGCAACTAAATGCTTTGTACGTTCAATCAGCAATAATTAAACCCAAAGGAAAAACAGCAACAAAATGTAACACAAACACACACTTCAAAGCTTGGAAAAGCTCAGGATGGGATTTCTTCTTTGCCTCTGTTTATGGAGGCAAATATGCACAAATTGCATCCTTAATTATTCATAATTTTCTTTCTTTGCACACAAAAAACAAACACCCAGGGCCACGCGGAGGCAGACAGTGACGTTAATAATGGGGGCTGGGGAGACACCCTGCTCTCAGCTACCACCGAGCATGTGGAGCAAGACGCGGAGGCTAGTAAATCCCCGTGGCCACTAGCTACTGCCGGGGCCCCGGTCCTCTCACCATGGGTGCCGCAGGGCTTCTTCACAGGTAAACCTCTTGTTCGGGTTTTTCTCCAGTAAATGTCTGATGAAATCCTTGGCTGTTTGGGAGGGGAGGAGAAGCAGAGAGAAAAGGTTATTTTCGCCTTGTTCCAAGATATGATCCTAATAGGATATGGCAAACGCTGGTAGATAAACATCGCAAAGCTCAGCCCCGAGAAGGAGGTGTTCATACAGCTTCGTTACTCTGTTAAAGGGAGATGCTTGTAGTGAAGAGCTCTAGATGAAAAAATGTTAACTGGGGACGTACCAAACTTCAGGCTTAGATTACGTGAATTTGAGTTGAATTACTCAGCTAAAAAATAACTCTAAAAAACATAAAGTGTAAACTGAGCAGATTTAGAAGTTGCCCTAAAGAGTAGTTACATCTCTCCCTTTTTTTTTTCTTTTTTTTTTTAGGGAGGATTGTGATGCTTGTTATTGAGTCCTAACAAACCTCATGCTAGTTCTGTTTGTATGTATAAAAGATTGATGTTCAAAACATGCTGCTAAGATGCTGGCTTCGGTAAACTCTGCGCAGGCGAGCTCCACAAGCAGGTTAATCTGGTGGAAGGGTGCAGTGGTGGCTGACACGGTTTGCTGTGTTGATGTAAGGAAATGTGAGCTAACGGGAAGAAAAGTAAAGGGGAAAAGAAAAAAAAACCCCAAAACCAGAAAACCAAGGTGAAAAAACCCTGGAGTTCCCCTGCTTCCAAGGGAAACCTAAGCCCACTCTGAGCTCACTAATCGTTTGTGAAAATCAGGGTTACATTAACAGAGGCTTCAGCTGAGGATGCTGCATTACAGGCAGGATGCAATGTACCCCAAACTCTGCCAGTGCAGCTCAGCTTTGGCGTCATCACCCCTGCTCCTGCGGTGCTGGGAGCCTCTGCAATCAGTTCCCATGTCTGGGGGTTTGCTGCTGTGTGAGTGACTCAGTTCAATGCTTCATCCTTTTCCATCCCTGCTGAGGCAAGCGAAGGGCGTTCAGGGTGTGTGTGGGGGCTCTGCTGGTGCAGGCTCATGCCCACGGGCTGCAGGTTCTGGATTGCAGCTTGTGGGAGGGAGTGCGGTGCTTCCCAGTGCCGGAGCTTTACCTGACTCGGAGATGTCGTCCCAAAATGGAGACTCAAACTCATAGTAGCCTTCCTTAATCTTTTCAAACAGTTTGGATTCAGTCTCTTCGTAGAAAGGAGGATACCCGCACAGCCTGGAACAGAGCAGAAAGCCAGTGGTCCTTCAGCGCTGCCGTCCACATCTGCACAGGCTCCCCCGCAGCCCGGCCAGGCTGGGCACGCGTGGGCAACATGAGTGAGTGAGTAACAGAGGAGGCTGCTCTATCCATCTGTCCCTCCCATCTAAGTGTAACGGTAAAGCTGCAGAAAAGAGTTAAAGAATTAAAAACTTAACTGCAGCAGTGAAAGTACAAAGCCACAGCTGGTATAGCTGTATGGCGTAGGAGGAAATGAAACAAAAAGTACTGAGGAAGATTGAACGATATTTGTAGGCAACTGAAAAAAAACAAAGCATAGGATGAGGCACATAATAGAGAAAATGTGATTCCTTTCATCTGCACTCCAGCACTTGATTCCCCACATCCCTTTCATTTCTATGGTCTAGTGAATCTTGTGCAAAGGAAGAATACACCACTGCTGTATTCCCGCAGCAAAATGGGAGGTCTGGTATCACCTCCGCTTGCACTGCCACTCTGCAGAGGTGTCTGAAGCAACGGAGGAGTTGGGAAACTCATGGAAAAATAAGTGGGATGCTGTTTGCTCTTACTCACAAGATATAGGTGATGACTCCAATGGACCAGCAGTCTACGGCTTTGCTGTACGGTTTCTGGGCGAGGACTTCAGGGGCTGCAGAACAGCAAAACCAAATGAAAATTCTAAGCAATAATAAATTACTCAATACTGGGAAAAGCAGTAGTTCTTGTACGCTTGGCCTCTGAGGTGATAGTGCAGCAGAATCAGCCAGTAACAGCCCCATTTACCAGTTAGATTGGTCTGTGCTTTTTGTATCTATTTTATGCCGTTAAATAGAAGGAATCACTGACAATTTCTGCCTGCATCCTGAGGCTTTAACCAGTGAGCTGTGGATCAAGCCAATGCAGTCTGGTGGACAAAATCCCATTGTGTTAAAATTTCAATAAATACATGACTAACGCTGAAATATTTTTTTTATCCTTTTCTTTGCACTTTTAAACGTTCTGGGATTTTGCAGTCTCTACACTCATCTGTAATTCAGTCTTTATGTGGTCCACGCAGTGCATCTGTGAGTAGCATGTTGTTGTTAACGTAATTATGTATTTATTTTTTTTCCTTTCTGCTAGGCAACGTACTGTACATGCACGACCTTTTTTCCAGACAGTCCACCAGCACAAGCCCATTCCTGATCCTTGGCTTACCAACGTATCCCGGAGTCCCACAGGCAGTGGACATGATGCCGTTCTGTTCCATTTTAGACAAGCCGAAGTCTGTGATCATGATTTTGGAGTTCTCTTCGGGAGTAAGGTAAAGAAGGTTTTCAGGCTGTGAACACAGAGTGATCAGAGGTTGAAATTTGTGGCAGAAAAATGGAAAGGAACAACAGAAAGTCATGGGGCAGAGCAGGTAAAGTCTGCAGTCATACCAGCTCCCCGAAGCACTGCTGTTGCTGGGGGACAGGTCTCACCTTCAAGTCGCGGTGAACTATTCCATTTTCGTGGAGGTACTTCACTGCTGTCAGGACCTGGTGGATCACCACACTCGCATCTTTCTCAGTGTAAACTCCTCGTTCCAAAATTCGATCAAATAGCTCTCCCCCAGATACCCTGTGGAAATAGTAGTTCAGAAAGAAAAAGACTGAAAAGAAAATGGAACAAAGCTAATCACGATTTCGTGTTAGGCAAGCTAACTTTCTGGTCCTTTTACAACTCCACCTACAGCAGAACTGTTCCTTGGGCAGCAGTTTTTGTGAGGCTGAGAGGCTGACGGATACTCTTGAGTGCAATTTCAGGGTGCCAGTAAGCATTACTGGTAAACCTAGGGATTTTGGGTAAGGTTACGATGCAACTCCCGCAGGTCTGAGCCACAGGCATCCAGCACCATGGGCAGGACTGCCTTCAGGCTCTGCTACACAAGCAGATACAGGTTTTTGTGTGATTGCTTCCTTTTAGCTAAATTTGCAAGTTAGCGGTAGCAGCTGGGTGCTCAGAGCTGCTTTCTCTGCAGCTGACATGTTGCCCATTTTCATTTCTAGAAACCCTGCATGGCACAGCTTTAATTAGAAATACTTCTGTCTCTGCCCTGCTAAACTGTGATGAATTAATTTGCATAAATAGATCCTAATCTTGGTTTAGAAACTTGCTGCTAAAACGAGCATGGGCCAAGACAGCATGAGAAGTGTCCAGGTTAGTTCAAACCATGCGTCTCTCGCTTCGTTAGTGAGGGGTGTTTGAATAGCTCTTGTGCATGCAACTTTTACACGTGAGGGACTCTGGTATGTAGGTGCTGAAATACAGTGCATCACCCTGGTCCTGCCACTGTTCTTCCTCTGTGGCCCACAAAGAAATGGCTCTGCTGATACTTACAGCTGCATGACCAGGTAGAAGTGGGTTGTACTCTCGTAAATATCTTCTAAAGTCACGATGTTTTCATGCTTTATTCTGCAAAGATAAATGTGGGTCAGAAACAAACCTGGCAAGGACAAAGTGGCTTCTCAAGTGGAAAACCCAAGAGTCATCTTGCTTTAATCACCAGTGAAAGTTCACTGGGCTGTTTTGTGGCTGATCTCCCTCGACCTGCATGGCAGAGGATTGTTGATGCTGCTGCAAACTCCCTTCGGAGCACCAGGCACCAACAGTGGAGGACCAGATCCTTTGTTTTTAAGCAGCTGCCTGCTCTGCATCAGGTGTGTTACGTGGACTGCAAAAGCATTAACTGTGGTTCTCCTTTCCCTGAGTACTGCTTTGCTTCATCTATCTCCTTCCACAGGTCTGGGGCAGTATGGCTGTCAGGGTTACAAGTCCAGCCGAGGAATGAGAGAAGAAACTTTACTGATCTACTAATTCATAATAATATTTATATATTCTTTAAAAAGAAATACTTATTTCTTTATATTATTCTTAATGTAGAGCTACATGGCTTAGGAAAGGACATTTGTTCTACTTTACATTACAATGTATATATACACTCACTTTTTCAACACTGCTATTTCATTTTCCAAGCTGCTATCCCTTGTGAGAGGAGACTTCTTGATGCATTTCAGAGCGAAGAGCTTGCCAGTGCTTCTTTGCTTCACTAGGAAAACTTCCGAAAAGGCACCTCTGCAGAGAGGAGAAGAAGCTGCATTTCAGTAGATGCTGCTGCTGTGAACTGGAAGGATACTTACAGAGAGAAAGAGGAAATAGCAAGAAAAAACAATACTGTAGTAATTTAACTCTAAGTGGATGCTGATTGTAAAGCTAGAACTACATTTCCAGCAGCCCCAAACTTAGGATATTCAATGCAAGATTATGCAATATGTAGACACACCCCCACCCCCACCCCCCAATTTTCTCTGTTTGTAGAGAAAAGGTTATTTTTGCACAGTTCATCATGAAGCTGTGTTGAGGTGGTGGACAAAAAAGATCCCTGCAATGAAATGAAATCACATTCTTCGGGACTGTCTGTAAAGACAGTCAAGTGTGTTACTCTTGCGTGTGCTGGGCTATGGGTGAACTTCAGCCGTGCCAGATTCGGAGCACACCTCCGGGGAGGCAGATGGCAAACACAGTTTTCAGCACGTGCCTCAAGGGTGGGTGCAGGAGGAGGCATCGTCCATGGTCTCGCAGCTCGCTGCCTTTCAAAGAACCTTTGCACTTGAAACCATTGGGACTGGGGGGATTTTCCCGGGCTAAGTGCGAGCCCAGCCGAGGGGCTGTATTGATAACCACCTCGCTAATGGGGCAGTCTGCAGCTCAGGTGCTCGTTGGGATTAACAACCCCCCCTGGAAAGATCTCAACAGCCTCCACTCTAATGGGGCCAAATTCCTGCTTAATACAAATCCTGTCTTCTCAAAGCCCCCATTGTCTTAAAGTAGCCCTTCGCTTCCCCTGGTCAGCATCGCCCTGAGGACTAAGACAGCCGAATTGCAGTGAGGAGAGCCCAATTATGTTGCAGTTTGGGTATATCAATCAACGTTTTGTATATCTAAAGTGCAGAACAACTGGATAACCTCAGTTAATGCTTTCATTCAGCATCCAATGTGTTTTCCTTTCTGCAGAGACTGCTAATACCTGCGTACCCTTAGTGACAAAGTGACAATGAGCGTCCTGTGCATTCCTGATATGGGTTCAGCCCAGTGCAGCGATAAGCGGGTATTTATAACATGCCTAAAGCTCTCAATCCGGCTCAAGGTTTGTCTTTGCAGCTGAAATGTGGGCCTCGAGATAGTGACAGTGCATACTTTGCTAGGTCAGTCCTCAATAATTCTCATCAAATGAGCAACAGATTAATTGATGGCAGTTAAATGGAACTTGCCACTGAGTCTGCAAAGCGCTGCAGGGAGCTGGAGGGCAGAGCGAGGAAGGTGGGCGCAGCGGAAGCACCTTCTTGGTTGGGATGTTATTGCAGCAAACCCAGTAAACAAGGGCAGAAAACCTGTATCTCCTCTAATCCACTAAACAAAGAATCCAGCTTACTGTGCAGATGGGTTGGCTGAGCACGGAGCCGTACCCATCTGGCATGTGGTGCTTTGCTCCTGTGTCTTTGCTAGGGAACGGCAGCCGGCGATGACACGGGGCAAGCGGGAGCCTAAGGCAGCGCCTCGCTCGGCTCAGCTTTCCTCCTCCTCCAGTGGGCCCCTGAGTGCTGCTGAAACAATGTGCAAGACCACTGGGGTTGTGAGGAACCGGGCTGTGCCAGGACCGGTTCCCAGCAAGGGGGAAAAAACCCCCACCGACAAAAAAAAAAAAAAAAAAAAACCCAAACAAAAAACCCCATAGGTTTTTGGGAAAGCATCCCAACAGATGAATTTGAATTTTTGTTTCACTCAGTAAATGATGTGCAATGGTCTTCTCTCTTCTGGCTCAAAAAGCAGGTGGGGTTGGGACCTTTTCCTTGTTTCACACATTTTTCTCCTTTTATCCATATCAACTCTGAAGGCTGTTTCGTGGAAATGCCTTTCAAGTTCCTTGGAGCTCTCAGGGAATAGGCAGGGATGTCCTCACTAAGGTCCCTAATCCAACAGTTGTGGATGCTGGGGGAAGGTGATAGTAAATTTCCAGGTAGTTTTAGGTCCCAGATCTTCGTTTATACTTGTCAGCTAGCTGAAGCGGTGCATGTGGAAAAAATCCCAATTTCTAATGCTAAATTTTCCTGTTAATGTAATAGTAGGAAATGAACAACCTACAAATCAGATGCTGGGGCATCTGTTCTAGATGTCTGTCCCAAACAGTTTATAATAATTATGCCCCTTATTAAAAAATGATGAATCAACAAGTTGGCTAGGAGAGAACAAAGCTTTTTCTAACCTCATTTCTTTAGAGAAAGCTGCTGGATATTTTAACTAATTACTGAGGCTGACCATGAACATGATAATTTAAAATGTCGCCCAGCTCTGGAGTAGCTGTTTTTTCGGAGCGTTGCCGTGGGTTCTGAAGTCGCAGAAAATTTGGCCGTGACAGAACTCGCTGGTGGAGGTAATTCAATTCCTCCTCCACCACCTTGGAAATGTTTTCTTGTCTCATTCGCATGAATAGGCAAATTAAGCTGTTAACTCACAGAGAAGTATCGTACAACTTGAACATCCTTGTTCTTGTTTCATCCCTCAACTGAGTCAGGGTTTATCAGCTAAATATATGACATTATTATAATACCTCTCCCAGAGCCATCCCTTGACCTTGCAGCAGCAGCAGACCGGTGTGCTCAACGGGAAAATAGCAAAAACTTTAACTAAGCTGCCATGCAGGCTTAGAGGGAAGGGAGGAAAGGGCAGAGCTGACCCAGAGCCGTGCCGTGGGGCTGGGTGGGGAGGAGCTGCTTCGGTGCTGCTTGGCAAGCGCGAGCCATGAATCAGAGCACCCGCAGCAACTGTGCGGCAGCGATGGGGAGCCCACCCCTCACCTGGATACTGGTGCCTGTCTCAGAGGGAGCTGTTTTCTTGTGACATTGGCCAGTGCCAGGAAGGGAGTCGCTGCCCTGGGCTGGGAAGCCGGTGTCTAGAGGTGGCTCTGGCTGGAGAGCAGCTGTGGTACTTACGATCCCAGGGCCTCCATGAAAATGAATGTTTTTCGGATGTTGCTCGTCTGTTTCTTCCAGGAGCTGCTGTCGTCCTCTTCCTTGCGACCCATCTCCTCCAGAGTGGAAGCAGGGAACGCTGTGAGGAAGAGGAGGAGGAGCGGTGACTGATGTGGTGGGTGCTGTCATGAAGAACACCCAGGAGCTAGCTGGATTCAGGATGCCGTGAATGGCATTTGCTTGGTCAGAGGAGTCAGACTCTTCAAGTATGTGAAATTTTGTGCTGCTTTTGCTACTCACAACTGTCAGTGCTGACCACGTCCCTGCCGTTATGTCCCCCTCCAGTTGTCAGTGCAGCATAATACCGGATCAGCTGGGTAGGAGCTGGTGACCATATGGTAATGCTCTCTTGTCAGTATACTCACTTAGCACATGTTGGCAATTACAAATGTTTATATTGTGCTTCATATTTAGTGGTTAAAAAAGCCCTGCTGAATGCTTGCTAATTTTAACTAAGGCATCGATGACTTAATGGATGAAAAGTTAGGTATGACTAGTGATGGAGATGGATTTTAGTTGAGCTGCTTTATCGCTCAAATAATAAATAGTTTAAAGAGCTCATGACTGCAGGGAGGGGAATTGATATAAAACACTTTGTTGATCTGTCTTGTACAGTTTGCGCTGCTGTCATCTTTAATTTTTATTAATTGCCTGATTGCTTTTGCTCTGAGTCATAACCTTCCCGTTGCCTTTTTCTCACAGGGCTGCGATGCCACGGTGCTGGCTGCTGGGAGGCCACTGACGTGGCGAAGGGGTGCCCAGCTTTTAGTGCCCTGCCCTGATGGTGTGTCTCTGTGCTGCAGATGCGGAGCAAGCGGTCCCCGCCTGCAGCCCCCGGCTTGGCGCGCAGGGGACGGCGAAGGCAGCTCGCAGAAAATGCAGCTTTCTGGAGTCGCCCCTGCTCTGCGGGGATGTGGCTGAGCCCGTGTTATCGGCGTTGGAGGATGTAACTGCAGGAAATCTGGTCTGTCGGTAAACGCAGCCGTGGGACTCCTGGCTGATACATGCACCTGAAACACGCGCCACTGCTCAAGGGCGGCTTGACCTTGGTCAGGCCCCAGTCCCCCATCTCCGCCCCACCGCTAAGCTCTTTAGAGCGCAGGCTAGGCAGCACCGCTGTAATACAGAAAGTAACGCTGTCAGCATGGGGGGAGCTCACCAGAGCGGTGGGGAATTAGAGCTTGCACAAGGTCTGGGAGGTGTGAAATGTTATACAAACATCTAAGCACTACTAATAAGATCAGGTCTAACATATAGAACTGGAAGTATGCTGGAAGGTGAAAAAGAAGCCCTGAGACTGGGGGGGGGGGGGGGGGGGGAATGGCTTGTCCACACTATCAGGATACAAAAGAAATGCACTTAAAATATCCCTGGGCAGGAGGGGCTTGGGTGCTGACAGCAGCGCCCTTGGCACGTGGAGCATCCCCTTGTCACGTGGAGCACTGCACTTCTCGAGAGCCGGAACGGCTGCCCCAAAGCCTGTGAGACACAGCTGAGCCTTCGAAAGACAAAGCACAACCTTTTGCATAAAAATAAGCGTTTGGAAAAGGCCAGAAGTATTAAAGCAGAGAAAAAGCTTAAAGATCTTGTTTCATGACAGACAGTTTAGATATTAAATTCCTCCTGAACCTAGTTTATCTCCTTAATTAGCACAGTTTCAGGATTTTGAGCTCCTTGACACAATTTTTTAAAGGTTAATTTAACATTATTGAAAACAAAATTGACTCAGTTGTAAACAGTTGAAGGCTTCAGTTCATAAAATCACCAAAGGCCAGCACGCACTTGACCTTTATTTACCGTCTGGATTCTGATGCATAACTCCTAGCAATACAACTCCTTATAAAAACCAGCCATATCTTGCTGTTTAGAATCAGTGAAGATCAAAAGTTCTTCACAAAAATGCTGATCAACTAGGAGAAACCTTTCTGCCAATATTTTGAGCCCCAAAATGAAGTTTTCTTTTGTGGTCATCCGCCCATCCCAAATCTCTACAGATCTGGAATATCACAAGAGAAAGAGTTTTCAGCAGAGATATTCAGCTGCTGGTGGAGGTGAGTTTTATCCCCTTTACATAAATATCAAATGCATGATGCCAGTGTGGTGTTGAATGACGGGTAAAATTCAGATGACCTCCTCATTTCTTTCCCAGCTTACTGTCAAACAAAGAATATGAAGTGAAGTGTAAAAAAAAAAAAAAAAAAAAAAAAAAAAAAAAAAAAAAAGTAGGTCAGCCTGGCCCCAGGGACAAACAGTATTTTAGTCTCCGTTCCTGTGCAGCCCCTGCACCGAAGTGCAGCCCAGTTGGCACAAGCTCTTTGGGGACAGCCTGAGTGCGGCGCGGTGCAGAGAAATCCCTCCTGGGGAGGCTGGACCATGCCGCAGGCACCAGGGCAGAGGTGATGGGACACCCCCCGGCGGGAGGTGACAGTGGAGCCATGTACACTCACTTCTGTGAATTTGGCCCATTCGAGCACAAGTGTCAAATTTGCCCAACATTTGCTCATTTAAGCTCGATTCCCTTAACGTTCTCGCGTTTAATTCCTTGTGAATTCAAGAGGTTTCTTTTTAAAATGAATTTTGCTTCTAAAGGAAGGTAGTATCGTGTTTTCCTTAGTCTCCTGTGAATCATCTGTTCATCTTATAGTTCCTCCTTCTGTCACTCTCTGTGTACGGCATTTGGTTTTGCTGATATCTGGAGGAAAGGCTGGATGAATAACTCTGACTCCCTACACGTGTATTTGATTTCCTGCTTTCTCGGGTTTTCTGTGCCATCATGAGCAAGTCATTTCCTGCCTCCCCTCGCCTTTCTGTGAGGAAGGGGAGTAAGTGCTGCTATTTTGAGAGCAAAATAATGAAATGTTTGAATTGCCTGAAATGTAAAGCTGCATATGTGCTCGGGTGATGAATACTTGCCCACCTTCCTCCCTCCTCACGGTGGATCATATTATTCTCAGTACTTTTTCCTCTTTTGATGCATGGGAAAGAATTTGCAAAGGGGCTTGGTGCAGGATGCAGAGGCTTCAGGGTCCAGCCGTGATTATGGGACCTGTGACTTTCCTGACGCAGGCTCTGGGAACTCATTTTACATTGTCTCTCAGTCTGGTTAAGCCACTTATTGCACTTTGCAGCAGTTTGCGAGAATGCAACGTTTGATATGTTTGTTGTCCGTTTTCTGCTATTTATTCAGGCTCCGGCCCAACAGCATCCTGACTCTTCTTGGTGCTAGTACACAGCATATGGGTAAACAGGGTTTAATGTATCTGCTCACTTAGTTGAAGAAGCTTTACTTTCCCCAGGAATAGAAAACATCACAACAAAAGTTGGGCAAACAGACTTTGTGCTTGGACTGGCAGGTTTTCCTGCCATATGATGTATGTGTCTGTCTGCGCACTTCCATCACGCTCCCGACATAGTTTGTCAGATCCATCCTGACACCCCATTCAGATGTGCATCAGCCCCTGGCTTGGTGGGCACATCTTCCAGCCACAGCAGTGGGATGCACGGGTAGAGTACATCCAATATGCACTTTAAAAATGCATTACTTTAAACACCTAATCTAGAGAAAGGTCTGTGTTTGCCCATTCACCTTTTGGTAGTGCAAGAACGGGTAGTGTGTTAAGATTGCATAATAAAATAGAAATGCTCATTAATTAATGTAGGTAAAGACCTTTGGAGATTAAAATGAAGTACATAACGTTGCTTTAATTTGTTTAGCCTCCGTCTTCTCCATCGTAACAAATTAAGTGATATGCAGGACTTCAATCTGATGAGTATATGCGGAAAGTAGTAAGTAGTTTCAATATTAATGTCTAACCTTTGGGCTTTTCTACAGACTAAGTCAATAAATGTGACTGCTACTATACTCCGTCTGATCCAGCAAATGACATATCATTGCTTAGAACGTAATGAGTGTTATTATGACCTTGCTTAAATATTTCCTGAAGAAATTTGTTCCGCTTTCATATCTCGCAGTAACAAATCCATCTGCAGACAGACGCTCTGCTTCTGAATGGATATACTGCATTAGCAAAATTATTGTAAGACATGATTAATAGTCTTGTGACAAAGTTACATGTGGAGGGGGAAGATACATGCTGCTTTCATGATTTTGCCTTTAGAAGTTTACAGAAAAAAAGGAGAATACAAAGTCAAAAGGCTTTGCTTTAAAAAAATACACCAAAACAAGCAATCTGCATGTGAACGGATTAACGGGCAGCCTTTGTGTTCAGGGACAAAAGAACAAGAAATTGAAAACACGAGCTCACCATGAAAAACAAATCTACATTAAACATCTTGCATTCATCCCACCACTCCATCAATTCAAAAGCAGTGTGTTAACTGAATAGTCCGTGATGAACACTTGCAAAATCACATTTTTCATTATAAATATTTCAGATTCCTTAAAATACTTTTGAAGTAAAATGTCAGAAGGCAGCTTTCTATGAAATTGCTAAATATAACGAGTGCTGTAGGAAACTAGACTAACAGTCTGCGCAGAGAAGTCCTCCAGTGTTTTCCTGTTACTAGAGAAAATTCGTTTTAAAAAAGCAGGTTAGCCAGAATCCCACCTGCTTCACTCCACAGAATGGCAGGAAAAGCAAATGGCTATTAAGGAAATAATATTATGCTTACCCCAGTCAGCACAAACAAAGCAACTCCTGTTCACTGCTGCTCCGGCTCGGCTCCCGTGGTCTGCGGAGATTAGAGCCTGCCTGGGTGCTCACCGGCAGCGGGGAGGGAGGAGATGGCTCCGCCGTGGTGGTAACCAGGCAGCGCTTCACGGGGAGTAAATTGCCACGAGCACGAGCTGCCTGTGGGTGTGCGTGTGCGTGCACGTCGCTGTCAATAACGGCAGCGGTACCTGGCAGCGCGGACACGGGAACCCGAGCGCTTCGCCGGCAGGAATTGACTCAAGCTGCTGCCGGGAGAAATGGTGCACAGTGTGCAGCAGCAGCTGCTCCTCGCAAGTACCGAATCTGGTATTGAAATATTCCTGGGTGGAACGCAAATATGATTTGCCTTAATCAAACAAATGACTTCTTGGTATTAAAAAAATGCCCCGTTTTCTTTTGTATGATTTTGGGAGTTCTGTGGGGCCGCACAGTGGAGCGGGACTGGACCGGGACAGGGTTTCCTGCTGGGATGCTCCTGCACCCCAGCCCTCTCCTCTCCAACGCTGGGAAGGTGATGCTCTCCACCATTTTTAGATGGTAGAAAACCATGGACAAAAAGCATTGCAGCAGAGACTAATCTCCATCACCAGAGTTTTAGACTATTTCAAACCATGCAATGGCTCTATTTTGTCTTTCAAAATCTCCCTGTGTGCACCTTCCCAAGAAGCACAGCACATATGAATACAGGAAATATTAATAATTCTTTGAATCTTTTCTGTACTGTAGGATTTTTAGAGATGGCAATAAACTTTACTGACTGCACTCTCAATTGATTTACACTGCCATCTAGAATAATGCATGAAAAAGGTACATATCGCTGCAAAGTTTAGTTTTATATCAGGAATAAATCAACTCTGAGGCAATACTAGAAATTCACATTATTTTTCTTAATTTTTTTTTTTCAGTAGCTTAGTTCCAAGGTGAAGGCAGTTTAGTACTCTCCATTTCTTGGTTGGCTGGACTCCATCACTGTGAACTCCATAGTGTCGGGGATTTTGGTCAGAATTTCTGGCTGTGGATTTGAATGTTTAGCACTAGGTTTTGGTGGAATTTGCATTGATCTGATCTTGAAACCCTTGTAAAGCTTCACCTGTTTTTCCCTTTAACGTCTTTCATGTGGCAGCACCAAAAGCCTTTGTGTGGCCCCGTCTGTACCCCCTCTGGAGTGAGGGGGAGCCAGTCCCACCCCTGGCATCACGGGTGAGACACCAAAATCAGAGTAACGTGAGGTCATTTGTTAGGGTATGTGTATATATATATACACACCACATGTATAGATATATGCCCTAGTGTGTATGTACGTATAAACATGGATGTGCAGGTCAATCCCTCTGGTCCTGCTGCAGCACAGACGTTTCCATTTGCACCCCTGTGTAAAGCCCATGGCAGCTGGCAGACAGCAGAAACCCTCGGCAGGGAGGCACAGCGCCTGTCCCGGCCGCTGGATGTGTGTGCCCGCGGTGCCCGGTGCCCTCCTGCGCCCGGCCAGGGGCTGTAGCCCGCTGTGCCTCGGGACAGACCTGGAGTGAGAAAGGTGCTGGCCACTTCTGCCTCTTGCTCTTTCGTTCCCATCTATTAAATCCAGTTTTAAAACGTAAAAACAGTTTAGTGCTTTCAGTATTATCTTTGTCATATTCAGTTCTCAAGTAATTTCTTATTATTTTATAAGATTCTGGATTTCCTTATTAACTTCTTTTACTTTCTCAAAAGCTATTGGCAATCCTATCCTGACTAGAAATTTAATAACCACAGTTAAAACCTGTGTTGTGAGATAACACAGAAGCAAAAGACACCCTGGGCCACGGAGGGCATTTTAAGATAGATTCAGTTGAAGGAACCTACGTACCCGCAGCAGAGCCGAGCGCTGCCCGCTGGCGAGGTGGCCGGTAGGCGGGTACAGGGGAGGCAGAGGAGGAAAGCAACAAGTCCTTTATTGAAATAGGTTCATTATGATGATAATTCCAAACAGAGTGCTAATAGGGAGAACAAACTGGCATCCATCTTCCCTGTGATGCTGGTGCCTGACCCCTGGGTTTTGTTTGCCTCGCATGGAGGAGCGCTCGCTGGCCCTGTGCGGGGGGGCACCGAGTCAGGCCAGGCTGGGTTAGTTGTAGGGTGATTAAGGGGAAACGAAATTAAAAATGACACGATTTGTGATAATGCGATTGCTTTGGGAGAAGTTTAAGGCAGAGATAATAAGAACAAAGGGGAAACATTTACTGCGCTCCAGTCCTTGGAGTTTTTGTGGTGTTATTAGTTGTGTTGAATAGGAGACGGCTGTGATAAACTGGAGTGGGTACGCATGCCTTGTCTTGCTTCTGTAGCACTTGCTGTAAAGGTATTATAAATCTTACAGAAAGAGCACGACTGCAGCAGGGCGATGCTAGGGACAGCCGTCAGAAGTAGGAAGAAAGTTGCCTGGAAAAACGGAAAGCAGAGCAGGGCTCTTCAGTATGTGAGAGCTGCAGCATTCCTCCCATCAGCAGCATTCAGAGTTTGGCCTTCAGAACCATACTGAGAAAAACACCAACAACCCAGTGGGAGCGAGAGGGAAAAGCTCCCTTGTGGGCTCTGCTGTGGAAAGAATCAATCACGATGGTGGCTCTCAACCTTGCCTGATAGAAATCTAGGGCAACAGGCAATTCAGTTCAGGGACTTTTGCTGAGTCTCAATGGGCTCGAGTTAAAACAGCAGTTATTAACCAAAGACACTCAGAGCAAGCAACAATCTAGCTTTTAATGGCACGAATCAGAAGTGAGGAGGTGTGATGGAAACCAACAGCACAATGTGCAAATTACAGCAGCCCGTTTGCAGAGGTGTTCGAAAGGCGCCGTTAGCCCTGTCCCTGCGGGTCCTTCCCTTCTGGCGAGAAGGGACCTGGAACGCTTCTGTGAGTTTTTGCAAAGAAGCAAGAAAAGAAAATATCTTCTGAATACTATCAGTGAGAGGGCAAACAGGGCAGCAAGGCCATTTGTGCAGGAGGCGCATGTGCAGGGGTTTTCAAGGAGGGAAGTTTTGAGGTGTGACACCCTGAATGGAAATACAAACTCAGAAAGCAAATACAAAGAACCAGTGTTGGTAATCTCAGGGTTTTCCAGGAGCTTGACTCATGGGTTGTAAATCCTAGGGCCTGGCAGCACCACAAGTGCAATCCCCAGGTGGACACGCTCAGGGGTGTGACAGCCTTGTCGCTGCCTTTGCTCAGCTGTAGCATCCCTGGAACTCCCAGGCTGGTGCCAGCAGAGAGCACTGCAGCACAGCCAATGACAACAACATGGACTTTGGAGCACAAATAAATAAATAAGGACTTTTATAAGCAAAGCAGCTGGGATTTCTGAGTGGTTGGTCAGGGGGAGGTGTTATTCTAGGTGAGCTCCTTGAAATAACGTGTGATTCAATAATGTATTCCTCTCAAGTGGAACCTGTAAGCATTATTTGCTTTCCTTTGTTGCCTTAAAACACAGACACTGACTGTAAAGCAAGGAGGTTTCTTTATAGTGTGATTGGGAATGAGTTGATGATCCAAAGCTGCTGCTTTGAATCTATATTGTCTCTGCTGGAAAGAGTTGCTTTTTTCTACAGGCTTTACTTTTATAAATAAAGTGGTTAAATTGGTAACTGAGTTATCCAAGGAACTTAGCCGCAGGTTTAGCGCATTCTTCTTAACCTGGTAATTATGGTCCTGGGAACTAAGTGGTAACCATTCATTTTGAAATAGTAAAGAACCATATAATTAGCTCCTGATAGGCATGCGTTGTTAATTAATCTGTTCAATGGTACGTTTACTGTACAGCTTGATTATCTGTCCCTAAATAATTCCAGCTAGCATGTCTCTCGTATTGCCATTGATTTCATAGGAAACTGTCTTTCTGGGACATGTCCTGACCCACTGTACACACCACCATCCCAAAACTTACAGCCACCTCGTGACCTAAAGATCAAACATTGTGGGTTTGGGTTTGAGACTGAACTTCTTCACCTGAAGAATGGCTACTTTTGAATCACCTTTAGTCTCTGCTGCACAACGACTGTCCACGTGAGGTATATTTGATCATGCGCCCAGGTGCTTGGCCATCCTGCTTGTTGGCTTTCAGCCCCGCATTCCCGGTCTGCGCGGTTCCTGTCATATAGCGCATTTCCCATGTTGATCGTTCATGCTCAGAGTTGACTAATAGTAAGTAGCAGCCAGTTAGGAACCTAAAAGGGCCTTTCATTAGCTTTTTGAAAAAATAAGTACTAATTATGTAGGTTTGGATAGATGTTTACTCGAGGGGTTAACTACGCATCCGTAAAAAGCAAAACTTTAATTTTGTGCATCTGGGGAGGAGAGGCTCAGGAAATCGTGGTGACTGCTGGCTGGCGATGCCTGTGAAGCCTTGAAAAGTTCATCCTTTCCAACCGCTGCCGTGACCGCTCGTCACTTTGGAGAGCCGCAGAGGGAACGACCGTCTCTTGCTGGAAAGGCGGAGAGAATCAATGCAAAGGGCGGGCAAGGACAGCCCTGGTCCACGTTTCCTTTTATTTCCCATGCCCTTACTGCAGAAGTGCTGTGGATGCATGGCAGGCTGGTCCCACGGCCACCTCGCCCAGTGCTCCCGTGCTCTGCTCCCTGCTGCTGCCGTTCGTTGGCCATGGGCTCCCTCTGGCCATTGCCCTGGGAATTTCGGCCTGCGCAAGGGCTGGGGACCGGGACTGTGGTGGAGAGTGGGCTTCGGCCTTGGTGGTGCGTCTGGCAGCATCCTCTGAAAGTTGTCGGTGCCATGCCTGTTCTGAACGGGAAACTGGCCGTCTTTGAATGGCAGGAGACCTCCCTGCTACGTCATCCCATTGGGGAGAAGGTTTAATATATCAGTTGTTACAGAAAAAAAAAGATAATGGGAGAAATAAAATTCAGAATTGCGAGAACAATTATTTTTGCACCATGTAATGGCTGTTAAAAACCAAAACTATTAAGGCATTCCCAGTAAAAATATAGCTTTCTTTTTTCAGTTAAAAAAGAAATCATTCAGGATGCTGAAATCTGGCTGAAAGAGCAATTTTTCTTTGTCTGCTTATTACTGTGTGCAGTAAATAATCAAGGAGTTAACAGTATTGTAGAATTTAGCTTAAGAAAGAATCCAATTACATTCTTCCGGGCTCGTCTCATATGGGATTATGTGTGTTTCTGTTAAGATTTTTTTTCTCTTGGGCCAGATAGCAGCTTCAAATAACTTCTTCTGTTTTATCTGTGATTACAGGTGCAAGAACAAGAAGAAAAAACTCTCTTGTAAGTGATATACCGACACCACCTTCCTGATCTGCTCAGCAGTCTGTGAGGAGGATGGAGACAGCCTTGACCTGGGTTTCCATTCCCTCCCTCGCTGCTGCCGGTCACGCAGCCAGCTGCGCCCTGGCTCTACACATGCCTGGGGAACACGGCAAAACACTGGGAAGGGCAGTTAAGGTATAAGGAGAAGATGCTGAAAAACTGCGCACATCGCTTCTGGAGAAGTATGTGGAAGTCCTACCAAACCAGCTCCACATTTAGAGTATCACATGAGAAACATCATGAAGTTTGGAGAGCAGGTTGAAGTATCAGAAAGAAAATGGGCATTTTTAATAAGCTGATATCCTGGCTGCTTTTGTGTTATCCAGAGTTTGTAGGTGGCTCCGCGTACCTGTAAAATACCCCTCTCGAGGTAGAGGAACTTACGCAGCAAAAATACTGGCTAGAAATCAGTGTTTAGGAGGCTGCTCATGAAATCATTTTTCATGACTCTCTGGATTACCTTTTGCTCTCAGGTACAGTATGATGGCAGTCTAGATATCTTTTACATGAGTGATATCTTCAGCATAATTGCCACATAGACTGATTTACGCAATTTCCTGGGCTCACTGTCGCTGCTTCTCTGGTGCTTCACAGCAAGTTTTAAAGAACATGGGACTGGGCTATGGACCAAAAGGAACTGTCATCCATCGGGAAGATCGAGCAAGCGCGCAGCACAGCGAGGCAGAGCGGCAGGACACGAGGGCTAATTTTTGCAGGAGCAGGAGTGTTTGTTTTGCTTTTTGAGTGATGACAAGTGAGCAAACAAGATCTGAATTTCACATCTGCTCCAAAGACTTCTCTTACTCTCTGTAAGTAGCCAAAACATATCAGGAGTTGGTAAGACAACATGTCTGATGGATTTATGCTTTTTTTTCATCAGCTTGCTGAGAAGTGGAAGCTAGATGACAAAACATTTCATAAGTAGTCACAGAGTCCATCTCTTGGCATGTGGGAGTACTGATAAAAGCCGGCTTTGCCTGAAATGGTAAACCGCACTTTCATAGCCTTGATTGGAACTCTGTAACATTGTCCTCACATTTCCCACGAGACCTGATGGACCATCAGCACTTGGACGTGTTCACTTTACTCACTTATGTGTAAGATGACCAGAGACATGGTTTAGTATAATTTCCCGCGTTGCTGTTACTCATAATGGGCCATTACCCCAGTTTGGTGATGTTTGGAGAAATTTTTATCTGCCTGGATCCTGCTAGGTGTAATTATTCAGAATATCTGTTTTCTGACCATTTGAAAATAGCTGTGGGATGGCTGCTGGCAGCTAACATGTCTGCTGTGACACAGGGAATAATATCCAAACCTATTTAAATAATCTTTTTTCTGTTCTGTTTAAAGAGATGGCAGTTATTCTTATGGGTAAATAGACTACCTTCCAGGTACTCTGTCATCTTTAGACACACCATGCAGTTCATTATAGCAGCACTAAATCAAAACCACTTCTTGTCAGAAGGAACCTTCCCACCTCCTTCCTATGAAATTTGACAGGGTACATGGCAGATAATGGCTTTCCTGCTCAGGTGACCCGCCGGTCTGTCTCAGCCGCACCATCTAAGTAGGTAATTGAGATGGTGACATAGTCTCTCCCCCCCCCCCCCCCCCCGAAGTAAAAGTTTTTTAAGCACGTTAGAGAATAAGGCTAGAATAGCTGAGTAAATAAATGGATGAATTACTCAAATATGTGCTGAACGTCCCTGGGATTTTGCATGCTGGGAAGGAAAACCACAGAAGGTGGCGAGGGAATAGAGCCGACGTGCCCGGGGAGTCGCTAGCTGTCGGCAGACAGACAAGCACACCCCCGGGTTCGCAGCCTTTATTTAGCTAAACCCTTTTCTCAGTTGTTTTAAGCAGGGGCGGTTTCCAAACACGCAGCCTCTGCTCCTCACACAACCGCAAAAGCACAGTGCCTGCGGCGGAGGCGTCCTCTCTCCGGCACCCCACGGGTCCCCTCGTCCCACACGGGCACACGCGTATGGACGTCGTGGACTGCGTGGTAGTGATGAAAGAGGTGCTTAGATATCAATGTGGTGAAAATGAGTTTTTATTATTAAGGTCTAAAAGTCAGTCAAGCTACCTGGGTGGTCAAGTGGAAGAAGGTGATTTTTAGGTCCATTTTTCCCACTCCCAAATATCCAATTTTTTTTAGTGAAATTGGCAGCAAGAGAGTTGTCCCCCAGTGAATGACAATGATTTAGGGTACAGTGATGAACATAAACCCCAAAGTTAGAGCGGTGCAGGTGTGTTCCTTAGCCCAGCCCTTTGCCAAGGATTTTTCATATAAGACCAGAATTATGACAACGCTTAAAACCAGCATGAAAAGTGCTATAGCTTCTATCATTTGAGATTTATATTGATGGGTTTTGTACCACAGCCACCTCCCTCCTCATAAAGCTGCACATCAGCTTTGAGATGCTAGAGAAGAGACCACCTGGCTTTCTCCTGATTTATTATGAGAGTCATCTGGTGCCATTTGATTCCTCCCAGTATGAAGCCATTCATTATTTATATTGCGAAGAACTAGAAATAGCTGTCGGGTGTCCGTTTTCAGGTTGGCATTGGCAGAGAGGAACACAGGGTATTCTGAGCATCCCTACCAACCTGCAAGATGTAAAAGAGAAACTGCCCTGAGGCCGCCTTAGAAGGAGCAAAATGGGGAATTAATGTGTTATTTCTATGTGAGATGCTGCTCGGGACTCCTGTGCTGGCATGCAGAGTACCAATGCGCTGTGGGGAGATGCACGTCCCGCTTACCACCACCTGTATGCTCACAAACAGCTCCAGACAGCATGCAGAGGACTTAGGACTTTTTTTTCTTTCTGCTTAAACCAGTCTGTATGTTTTGAGCTCCACTGATCTTAGTCTGTGAGGTTCTCCTGAGGTTAAACAGCTGTTTTGTTTTTGCTTGGTAAATAGGTTTCTTGGCTGTGATCCTTATTGTTTTACATCTTGAAGTTTCATTTCAAGCTTCTGGTTCATAATAAGCTTACAGCTCAAATCGCAGCAAAAGCTGTAAGCATCTCTCACAAGGGTATGGGGGGAAATCACAAAAAGAGTTTAAGTATGAGATGGTGATAGCACACCAGAGCTACCGCCACACAACGTGAAGGTGGATTTAATATGACAGCTTCATGGTTACAGCGTCAAATTTTTTATTTCCTGTGTGCACGTGGGTGATTTGATCAGTGCTGCCTTCTCTTGAGTTACAGCGTAAAACCAGATTTGGAACAAAAAGAAAGGTGAAAAGACAGACAGGATGGGCGCTGGAAGGAGGCAAGGGATTCAGAGCCAGGAAGATCAGGCTTCTTGGGAAAAGGTGGTCCTTCTGCAAAAGAAAAGCCTCTGTAGAGGCAAATGCAGACTTGAAATCATTCTCACGTGGTGTTTCACTGAATTAAAATGTTAATATTTTCTGCAGATAATTAATAGAGAAGCAGATGAATAGCAAAGCCCAGCCTACCAGATACTTCCTAGCAAAGCATTTTCTCATTATTTTCTATTGCCTTCTTCCTCTGGTTAAAAAAAATATATCCAATCACATATGATATGTTAGTGCAGATCTCTGCCAGCGTAAGGAGCCAAACAGTGAGTATCCTGGAGGATGCGGATGCCAGCTTCTTGGGGGACAAGAGGGATGCTTGCCAAAAGCAAGATAGTTTCCAGAACTTACTAATGAATTTGCAGAGTTATCACAAAATTCTATGGCCAGGCATCTCACTAGTATGAAAACTATTTATTCATCATGTTTTTACTTTGTGCTCTTGTTCAGCACAAAACACTTCATATTTGATTCATTAAACCCAAATGAACAATTTTACCAGCACTGGGGTGCACCACTCACAGGCGGGACACGGGATGTGCAGTTTTTACCAGCATTTCGGTCCCGCTGAGCAGCTGCGTTTGACACTGCTGTTGGCAGGATGACACGGTTCATTTTAGATGACCTTTAATTGCTGCCCTTTCCTCTTCATTGTCTTTTTAATGTATTTTGGATGCACCTTTAGCAGACAGTGACGATTCTCTGCAAACCGCTCTCTGGGTACCTTTTATCTGAAGCATAGTGCAGGGTGCTGCTGCTCCCTACCTTGTCCCGTGGAAATGGACTTTCACAGGGACCATATGTTTTGCTGCAGCAATAGTGGCTATTATATTCCATTAGCATGCTGTTGATTTGCAAAATATTGACTCCTTGAGCAAAGGTTTTGCCACAGAATGGCTTTTGCTGTCGGGAGAGAGCAGAAGATGGGATTGTTTCCCAGGATGCTATGGGAATGGGATTCCAACCCACTGCTTGCCGTACAGCACGCTGGGAGCAGGTACAGTCCAGCAGGCTGGGCTGGCGCTGTGTTCATGTCACACACACCCCCCCCGTGCTACACATTCTGCCAGTGAAACCATGTTTATCAGCAAAAGTTTATTTGAACGTTATTAATCTTTGAGGCTTGATATTTGTTTGCTTCCCTCCCCGTACTGCAGAAGCCTACGCTCACTTCTCTCCCTTAGGAAAAATAAATTTTAAAACCTTTTGTGCAAGAGAAGGAAGAGAAAATCAGACCATTTTCCTGAGGCCACAGAATTTCTCAGCTATCCATTTCAAGGTGTTCATTACAGCCTTTCATCCCGTCCCCTGACTGTTGAGACTGAATTCCCTGCCTGGCAACAGATGGGATGCCACTTTATTTCTAGCAGTTTGTTTGCTTTGATTGAACCCTTAAACAGTATCCTGCTTTTAAGTCCTTGAGTTACCTTGGGGGCTAACAAGTTAGGCCAAACTTCTCTGCACAAGGAAATTCAGGAGAGAAACTACCTGTGACAAGGAACTATCCTGGCTGCATAAAAACAATGTCTTACTCTTCATCTAGGGGACCTGGAGTATGTTATAACTATTAACTGGCACGCTGAGCAGTGAGTAATTAATTTGATTTTACAGAAAGGAAAGCAGAGATTAATACCACCTCAGTAAGGGCTGGATGAGCGTGTAAGGCCATCTTCTTCAGTCTTAGTTCTCCACGAATGTGACAAAAGACATACAAATGGGTCAAATGGCCTAAGACAGGCATGTCACCCCCATTTGTACGATCCCATGCGCACCGTTTTTTCTGGGAAAGCCACAGTTATATACAAACCTTCTCATTTCTTTTGTCTGAACCAGGAGAGCCGTAGACACCAAGAACCTCCTTGCAATTTAGAAGGAAAATAAGATAAATTTATCCTTCCTCTGTGCTTTTCAGACTTTTGAACCTACTACTGCCATTAGGTGTGGTGGCAGTGGACTGGCCTGTTGGCCTTGCTAATTTAATAAACCCTCTGGATTAAAAATGTTCCTGTGGCCAGTGGCCAGCTGGAGCCCAGCTGCGAATCCATCCCAGCACCCACGTGCTATCCCACGCGCAGCCCCTCCCTGCGGAGGAGAGAGGCGATGGGACGACGAGACAGCTGCTGTAGCACAGGGATGCAGACAGAGAATTTTTGCATCAAAATCAGAACACCCTGCTGCGCCGGGGTCTATTACATATTTGGAAGGGGTTACTCCTGCTAAACATATTCACATACAAATAAAATAGTATTGTCCTCTGCCTTATGAGTTTGTGAGAAGATAAAGCAGAGTGAAGAAAGAGGCATACTGCTGGGAACAAGGCTCTGCTCAGGTGGGGTGAAATACAGCACCTCCGCCAGCCCCTGGCATCTGCTTCCTTGCTCTTGGCTCTGCGGAGAGGCTGACTGCCCCACGCTGCAAATACCTAGTCATCAGGTTTTGGCTAAACAAAACCAAATCCCATTCTCGCTCGTTACCACAAGCATTCAGCAGCAAGACTTGCTTTCTCCCTCTCCGGGCTGGGAGGTACACATCTGGATGCACAAATCCATGCAAAAACTCTTCGGAGGACTTTTTAATGCTTTCTGTAATGAATATAACAGGGATCATTTCTTTTAATCGGCCAACGTCTCTGCGAGCTGTCAGCCACTGCTGCATAGAGAACAAAGCGTCTCCCTTGCGTTCCACTGAAAACATCTTAATGAAGCTCTGCACATTTCTGGGAAGCCTAAAAATCTTTGTGCTCGTTCCAGCGTAGAGCTGTAGACAAAATACGAGAGTTACCACGTCTCTCTATTGGGGCCTGGCTAGAAAATGAATCGCTTTTATTAATAATATTTTACTTCTCATCTCCTTTCACCTATTTGTTCAGTTCTTTGCTGAAATTATCCTTTGAGTCAGAGAGCGCTCCTTTAGACCCTCATTTTGGTTTTTCCCCTCTAAATTGCTTTTAATAATTAAGTGTAATGGAGAAGCTTTGATTGGATTCCTCACTCAGATGGTTAATTAGGTATATCTAAATAAGTTACAAAATGTACTCCTTTGGAGTCAATTCCTTTCCCTTTATCCAAACTAAAATACACTGTTCTCCAGAGAGTTCTTGTTTGAGAATTGACTGAAGGTAATTATTTCAGATAATTAAGATCACTAAGCAAAGTAGCTTAATTTTCCTCCCTGCCTTTTCCTCCCTCCAAGAAATGTAAATGTCTGTGTAACACTTGATCAATAAAAAACCTTTTCAAAGGTTAAGTTGGCCAAGTATGCTGTTGAGTTAGGAGAGAGTAGCATGAAGTGAAATCCAGTAGAGATGTTTGGAAAAGTAATGAAATTTCCAACTGATTTCCCCCCCCCCAATTTTTTTTGTTTGTATGTTGTTTGTTTTGGGGGTTTTTTGGTTTTTTGGGTTTTTTTTTTGTTTTTTTTTTTAATTCTGCATCTTTGCCAAGGGCAGAGCAGGGATGGCAGGTACAAAGATATGAACCTCTATGGCCAAATTAGTTGTATTGAAATCAGCTGCTGTGGGGCAGGGCTGGCCTGGCTGAGACGCAGCAGGTGACGGAGATGCAGAATCATGGGAGAAAGGTGAATTGCATTGAAATGATGAGGCTCCACCAGTGACATGTGCAGCAAAGCTTATTTAGCAAGGACTGCAGTGGGGTAGCAAAAGAGAAATGGAAGTTTAGGGCTTTAGAAGAATAAAAAAGCTGAGGCAAAAAAAGGTATGTGGGGTTCTTACTTCCTTTTTCTTTCTTTTTTTTTTTTTGCTTTTTCATTATCTCTGAGTGTTTGGTGGCCACACAACATAGATATAATGTGTGGTTAGGGATGTCTGGAAGAAATTTGCTTTAACTTTTTTTGTTGGAGTGAGTAATCAGAGGAAGAGAGGATTGCTTTTCTCTAAATTGCAACGTTTTTCATGTTTACTAACTTTTCTGTTTAAAGCTGGAGAAGGGATGAAGTTGGGAACTCTTTCCTTTTGTGCTTGGTCTTGGGGCTATGAGGCAGGAGCCTGTTTACCAAACTTATTTTATGTAACCGAAGAAACTGTGAAGCAATGAGGTTTCTTTGTTCGGTGAGATCCTGAGTCATTCTAGTTAGTGCCAGTTTAACCCACTTCTTGCTTCTCTTGTCTCTTTGCAAATGTTTCTTCTCGTCTTAGCTGTATCCTATCTGTGTCCCATGCTGCTTGTGCAGAGAGTTGGTGATATTTACATAGGAAGCATCTTTTATAGCTCCCTTTCCCTGTAACTCTGTGGTATCTCAAGCTGTGAGTTCAGAAAGTGCTTAGTCTCTTATCAGTGTCGTATGTCTGGGTACAGACAAGCAAAAAATAGCAATACTAAGTCTTAAGCAGCTTTCAGGATTTAAACTTTATTCAATCCCGTATCCTGGGCTGTGCCTTAAGCTCAAACCTCATCTACAGCTGGGTCAAACCTTCCTGACCTGGTTAGTGTTGCCTGAATCCAAAAGCCTTGGGCTGTGTTGGGGGAGTTCAGCTCCTGCCCGTGCAGCCCTGTTCCAGGGGTGTGAGCGAGGAGGGGTCCCTGACAGGAGATGAGCCGGGGATCTTGTTGGAGTGGAAAAATCTCTCACTGCTGCGAAAGTCTGGGCTGGACTTGCTAAGAAATGAGCTAGATACTAAAACATTGGGGGGGTGTCTGCATGTCTGAAGTACTTCTAAAAATCACTTAAGCTCAGAGAAGACTGACTCCCTGCTCGTGTGTTTACCTTAAACTGCTTTGGCTTCTCTTTTCGGAGTCTACTGGAAGCCCTTGCTGCTTTTAAGGTTGTTTGTAATATGATGCATACTTTGGAGAAGCAAAAGGTCTGGGACCATTTAAATGTGGCTTTGTAGAAAGGACAGATCCTGGGTGGAGTGTCCAGGTCTCCAACAAGGACCTGCAGAGCATTTGGGAACAGTGGCTACTTTCCATAGCACCAAACTTCCCACCCGGAACTGCAAGCTTCCCTCCTGTTAATTTCCAAAGCTTAGCTCAGGTTTTTCAGTTCTACTCATTTTGTAATGACTGCATACTTTTATTAAAGCTTCCTGTGGTGTGTTCATTATAATTTCTGTTTTACAAGGGCCACTCACTGAAATGCACAAACACTTCAGCAACCTGTCAGTGCTTGGCTTTGAAGCCAGCGTAGAGGCAAATACCGAAGATCTGCTATCTTAATTAGTACAAGAGGTTACAGAGATGTTAATGCCTGATCTTGCAGGGCTGACAGAAAGGATTAAAGGTTGTGGAATCAGATGCCTGTAAAATAGAGGGTTCTGGGCACTACTGTTTTTCTTGAGCTCAAGTTAGCAGACTGTGGCTTTGCTTGCTTGGGTGAACGTGCTTGTTGGTGCGAGTCTGAATTGGAGCATACAGAGACGCATGGGTTGCACTTGGGCCGAGGGTGGGAACCACCAGGAAGGTCTTAATTCCTTCAAAGCTTTGATGGTATCAAATTCTATCAGAAATACTTGAAATAATGCCTACGCCTTGTGGCTATGAAATACGATCTTTCAATTCATATGTTTTCTAAACAGCCTTGCTGCTGTGGTTAGGAAGCTTTGTGGGGCGCAGGCACACGGCACGCATCTTATCAGCACCTATTCTTGCAGACTCCCGTGACCTGAGGCCAGCAGGGCCCTGGTGATGTGACTGCTACCCACAGCACCTGCACAAGGTCCACTAGACAGCAGCCAGAAACACTTCCCCCCCCCACCCCCCCCCGCACTGTGACAAACTGGAACACTTATTTCCGTAGTGCCGGGATGCTGAGCAGCTCATGTGTGAGGGCCAGCAGAAAGGAAGAGGCACCTTGGGAACCCCAACTTGCTCCAGGGCTGTGTGCAGGGGGGTTGCACCAGGGAAAGGGTCACTCCAGCAGGTATTTGTGGCAATTAATGGAAATCAGATACTGGACAAGATGTACCTTTTGCAGATCTGTTCTCCCTGGCCTTGCCCAATCTGTTCTTGTGGTTCATGTGATGAAATTCCTGAGATGCAGACAGTCGTCTGTAACAGCTAGAAGCCCTGCTTGAAGTCCTAAAGCAGTCACTGTGTGGGCATGGAATAACAGTGGTGCTTCAGTCTTATTTGTAGCTCTCAGGATTCTGTGTTGCAGTAGGGTATTGGAGCCCTTTGCCGACATTGCTTCTGCAGTCCTTGCCCTGAAATGTTTATAGTTTCAGGCCCTGATTCTGCAGTAAGGTGGTTTTGACTGAATCTTTCCGGAAATCTGTATGTGACAAGTAATATCATCCTGTCTAACGGTGGTAAAAATCTTACTGTAATTAATTAACTTATTGTATTTTATGATGTTTGGTGTGCCTCCTTGGCACCCAGAGGATCTCAGATCTTTGATCCAGAGGGTGTGATTTATTGGGCAATTATACATCTACACACCATCACTCATGCTGGAAAGAGGCGCTGTGATCTCATCAGTCTGGGAGAATGTGACATGGAAGGACTTTTATCAAATGAAGGGGGGGCTGATGGATGGAGAAGTCGGGGAAGTATTGATTCAAGCCAATATATTATTTTCTACATTAATATTGTGCAGACAGTAGCAAATAGAGACCCTGCACTAGTGTTAGTGTTTTTTCCATGATGAAGAATTGCCCTTCCGTGAAGCTTCATTTCAATGAGGAATGATGTTTTGGGACATTAAATGATTTCTTATGGAAATGTTAGTTCTTTCATTATACAAAGAAACAGGCAAAATGCACAATTATTTTTCTTGCGCTATCAGGAAGAAACGGTGCGAGGTGAATCCTCTTGGGAATATGGGATGGGAGAAGAGTTTTCTGTGTGTGCTGCTCTGTTTTGGGGGATGACTTAGGACCAGCAGTATGCTGTTTTCTAGCATGGGTATGTGACTATTGGAGCCCATCTGAGTTAGCACAACCAGTGATAGCCTGTGGGTATTTTGTCTCTCCAAGAACAACAAGCTGCAGAAGTTGCAGTGTGTTTCTATAGGTGCATTAAAAGGAACAGTGGCCCGGGCAATCCACTTGTAGATAAACTTTGCTGCAGGTCTTAGGTCCGGATGGTGACTATGGAAAGGTGAGATCAGGAGAAGATTTTTAATATGTTTAGTCCTGTTGACTTTCCAAATGGCAAATGGCTCCTGAATCAGGGCCAGAATATGCATTACATGACACAGGTTTTCCCCTTCTATAACTGTTTCTTTTTAATTTGAAGGTCATTCCTCTGAGTTTAGCAGAGGCTTTTCTGTTGATGACTGATGCATTCCTCCTGCTATCTGTTCTACCTTGTAATACTGGATTTATTAATGTATCAACAGAGTTCTTCCCATATTCACAGGGCCAGACGGTGATAAGGACTTCTGCTTTAAAAATTACCTTCCGCCTTTTCTTTGGTCCCCACCAACAAAAGAAAGGGAGGGGATTAATCTTGGACAAAAAGTGTTTCAGTTAATGCCTGCCTCCAGAAGTCATTAGTAAGATAACCAGGTAATGAGAGTGATGTAAGAGACCTTGACTTGTGTTGACAGAAGAGAAGGTGAACCACTATGCAGCATTTCTGTTTTTGTTGGGATCAAGCTGCTTCGTACAAGATACGGCACAGCCTTATAACGGCAGCTGCTGATGGAGATGATCTTTGCTCTGGAGACCACACATGTTCCATAATTTTGGCACGGATAACCCATCCCCAGTGGAGAGATTCAAGAGGTTAGCGTGTCTTTGTAGACTTCTCATGGCTTGTATTTCTTGAGATACTAAAAATTTAGGGTAAAACAATTGAAGATGCTATATCAGTGTGCATAAGTTGAAGAATTCTGAACTTAGACCGTAATGATGAACTTATTTACAAATAAAGTATCCCTGTTTCCAGTAGATTAATGCTCTTGAGCTGAAAGGAATTAATGCTGCTTTGCTCCTGGCATCAAACATCCAGTTGTTTCACGTGCTTTCCATGCATGTTGGCTCATGTTGATTTCTTGTTTTGTGTGTCCCATGAAGACATGAACTCAGGCTTAGAGAGCAGCAAGGTCTCCATGTGATTTCCCCCCCTGCCCCTGCCTTATCCTGTTGTCAGAACAGTGAAGGCTTTCACCTGAGTTGTCTACAAGTTAGAGGGATGTGAAGGTTAGTTAGAACTTACTTGGATAAAAATGCCGAGGAGGATATCTCAGACCACTTGGCCTGCTTGTTTATCAGGCAATAAAACTGGGCAGCCTCTGCAGGGGCATCTCAGCCCAACTGTCGTTGCTCCAGGTTTTGCAAATGAAGAGTTCTGCTACACCAAGCAGAGGATGGGTGTATTTTCCCCTGGTCCCCACTGGAGGTCACTGGAACATTGTTTACCATTGTCCGTTAGAACAAAGGAATTGCAAACCTGACGTTTCATGGCATGAATGTTTTAAATTTTCAGAGATTTTACCAATTTTACGTATGAAAATAAATCTCCAAATTGCTCATAATCCTTGTGTGTAATAGGTATTTTATAAACACTTCTTATGCCCTGAGGAGATATCAGCAGAGTCTTTATTTTACGAAGGTATGAATCAACTGATAGGAATTTTGAGAAAGGCTCCTGTAGTGGATTCTCTGTGCCCCAGCTTTCTTTGTCATACCCCGACGGATGTGTTCTAAGTGCAAAAACATGTTTTTGCCGTTCTATGTTTATCAGAAGGAAACCTGCAGGAAACCTAAATGTTGCTATTGCCAATCATTTTATTGCATGTATGTTGTTATATGTGTTGGAAAGATGATGAGCAGTTTGGTGTTCTGCAAAGGTCATCTTACGAAAATTGGTTCAGACCAAGGAGGCAAAGAATGTCTTCCCCCCGCCCTTGTGCAGGCAGCAGTTCTTGCCTGCTCAAATTTTTGGGAAGTCTGCTCAGATAGCCCTCCTGTCCTAAATACAGACACACACTGCCACCCCCCCACCCTGCATGAGGAGCCCTCTGCACTTGGTGCTGGAGCAGAAGCAGATGCTAGACTAACAGGATCTAATTATGAGTAATATGAAAAGTTTGGCAACTAGTCATGGAATCAGCAATTAAAAAAACCCCAAAGCTTCTCAACCCATCTATCAAAGTGTGTGCAGTTGCTGTTAATGATAGCCTGAATAATAATTAGTATTAACTAAAAGGGTCCCTTTATATTTCCCAGTGATATTTAAAGCCAAGAAATAGACTCCTGACTTTTGGGTGATACCCAGTTTCAATATAGCACTGGGATTTGTATTTTAGTCTTTATATGTAAAGTGCATTTGTGAAATGTATCAGCTTATGGCAAATTAGGTACCATTTGCTGGAAGTTTTTGACTGTGAGAGTGCATGCAGTTGACCAACTAGAGCAGTGCTTGGTCTTCTTGGAAAATGTGTGGGAGGAGTTGGGGATTTCCATTTCAGATGTAGGTACTTCCTTTAAATCTCTTCCCACGGATAGCGGATGGATCCAAAACCCCTGCTGCTGTATTTCTCAGATATGCATACATAAAAAAATCTCAGAATGCAGCACTCTCCACAAACATT
Source organism: Aptenodytes patagonicus (assembly GCF_965638725.1). NCBI lineage: Eukaryota > Metazoa > Chordata > Aves > Sphenisciformes > Spheniscidae > Aptenodytes > Aptenodytes patagonicus. Next base: position 1,648,243 of record NC_134970.1, read on the forward strand.
TCTGTTAGAGAAACACAATTTGCTGTTGAAAAATTTTCAGCAGAAGTTTAAACTGCTTGCAAGTCCATGGAGAACTTGGATTTGGGCCAAGGAGGGAGCAGGGTCAGTCTGAGCAGTCTCCCTTGGCAGGCGCTGCGTCGGTCTTTCACTGCTGCCTTTTCCTGATGTCATTACCAAATACATCAGGTAGAGTCTGTCTGGTGAATTAAGGTAATATATCTCTTAGGCTCTGACAGTCATCAGAAGCCTCATGGGAAAGGTGGGGGTTTTTTTAACAGCTGGTAACATGCTTTTCTGTTCTCTCATATAGCTTCTTCCAAGCTCCCCACTGGGAAAAAGATGGGTAAGGAAAACTCTGGTTTCAGTTCTGCTGAGTATTGGAGCAGAGGCTGTGCTACTGTGGTGGTATCGCAGCTGCCCCGTGGCAGTGTGCGTGGGAGCGCAGTGCAGCGCAGCAGGCTTGCAGGGTTTTGAAGGGGCCTCTAGCAGACAGAAAATGCTAAAATTGGTCTAGTGGCCTGGCTGGAGTGTCTGCTTCAGATGTGCGCTGCAGGTGAAGGGTTAAACTGAAGTGAGATAAAGTCTTGCTAGTGGCTCTTAAGATGCTTACCCTGTCTCTGCTACCTGCCCTGGGCTGCTGCTCCGTGCACCCGGGAGGATGCAGCAGTGGCTGCAGGAGGACCAGCTGAAGGCAGATCTGCTGTCGGGCTCTTAACAATGAAAACACTCGTATTATAAAGACTTCAGAAAAGTAATTCTTGATTGTGTTTAGTGAGTAATTTTCTGAACCTAAATAATAGGTTTATCTTGAATTGATGATGAATGCAGGGACTTTAGTCCTGAACCACGGAGATTTGATTAACGCATTAAAATGATGAGGCACTCAGTTGGAATAAGAATGTACTTGTCTATAAGCTCTCGGTAACATACTGTACTTGAGAGATCTGCACTGGATTTTTGTGAACACAGTGCTTTTTTGTAGATTCAAATGGGGCAGGCCATCTCCTGAAACATTGCTGCTGGGTATTAAATTCTAGAGATGGAGCTCTCTGGTGCTGCCCTTGTTTGAAGCTTTTGGCAAATGTGGGGGACAAGAAAGCTGGCTTGATATAAGCTGCCAATAACTTGTTATCCAAGAATGTGCCCGAGAACCATCCCTTTATTTGTCGAATTCATCAGCCTCAAAAAGGTTCAAAATGGCCTCGTGAGATGTGCACATATCCAAGCAAGCCAGGAGGAGAGATGGCTCCATTTGCACCACAGCACCAAATCCGAGCCTGGACTGGGTCTGGAGCAGTACTTCTGCTTTTGCTTCATTTAAAAGCTTATCCTTAAATGTTTGCACTAAAGCCCTGGAGCCCTAAGAAAGAAGATGCAAATAACTTTACTCTTTTCCCATGGAAGCAATTAGGAAACTGTGTTGTTAAGAAATCAAGTTGTTTGTAAATTTTAATGGTTTAAAACACACCCTAGGGAAATCACAAACAAATAGGACGCTGTTTGATGTGGACCCTTGCTACCCAAGCAGCTCCACCTGTGTTGTAGATGTGATCAATTAAAAATTATCAGGAGAAAATGATGCATTCTTTTAATTTAACGTGTTTAGCCAGAAGGATTTTCTAACATAATGATTAGAGGCTAGGAGGAGAGTGTAATCTTGTTTTATTTCCTCCCCATTTAAGAAAAAGGGAAACCATACTACACCTTGCTATAGGCTGGTTGGGAATGCTAGGAGCAAAATCAGTGGGAAGTTGTGTTAATATCGCATGCAATGACCAAAAATGGATTTAACAGTGTGCTGGTAGGCAAATAGCATAAACTGCATTTATTTGAATATCAGGAGCTGCCTCTGGTGTGGGTTTGACGTTTGCCAGTGTCACCCAGCGCTGCAGGGACAGGCAGATTTTGGGGGATCCTTGGCAGAACAACACCACCAAGTCGCTGTTACCATCAGGTGTTATTTTACCCCGTCCCTCTGCGGATCGGGTCGCTTTAACCCGTTAGCCGTAACCGGGGCCCACAGCACAGGTAGGGATCCCGGCCCCCTGTGAGGCAGCAGCGGGAACCCCCGACCGGCCCAGGCCCCGCTCAGCGGCGCCAGCCTCATGGCCACCCCGAGTACCGGCAGTGCTGCCGCGTGTGCGTCCCGCTCCTGCCGTGTACTCCACCCTGTGCAGGCGGAGCGGGGACGTCACCCGCTGGCCGCAGCCCATGGCCGCTGCTCTGCCAGGGAGTGAGGCCCCAAACGCCAGCGGGGAACAGCCAGGGCGAGATCAGTCAGCTGTGGTGAGAGTCCATACTCGGCGCTCTCAAGTCTGGGGAGAGGTGGTGTCTCCAACAGGGCTGGAGATGTGAGGTTTAAAACATGGTGCCCGGAGGTGCTGCTCCTCCTCTGCTGACTTCCCCTCACCGATTATTTTAGGCAGGTAGCTGGCATTTCCTTCTGGGGGGTTAACCCTCTTCTCACAGCCTCCCTGCGCTGAAGACGGCCTTGCTGGGCGCTTGCTGAGCAGCACCCGGGCCCTGTGGCGGAGCGGGGCCGGGAGGTGGCCGAGCTGTTTTACACCTCTGTTTGGTGTTTGATTCACCCATGAGAGTTCATCTTTTTGTGAACTCTTTCACACGCAACCTGCTTGCTGACACCAGTTGGTGCTGCACTTTGTCACTGGTACGCAGTGGGCTGAGAAAATGTGAGTACAGGTAGCAGTTTAAAAGCAAGAAAACCCCATTAAAATGTCAAACTTCTCCTCTTTCAATTCTGTGATCGCAAAGCCCATTTCATTATTTTGAGGCCCAACTTGTGCTTTACGTAGCATGAGGGTTGGCAGCACTGCTTCTACTGTGGCTTGGAAACGGTCCTGCAAAGAAGTCCTCTTGGTTTCTAAACGTGCTAATATCTGACACATGCAAAGAGCATGAGCAGAGGCTTTTATACTGCCTCGGTAGCTGAGGAAAATATTAATGTGACAGGAATAGAAGATGGAGCTTAAGGCACAACACTTGTATTTGAGGCAGGTGAGAAACAGGGGGAGTGACTAAATGACAACTCGTGTTTACTGCTGCTTGGGTGTGTGATAAGTATGTGGTCTCCATAGGGCTGAATTATTGTGATTTATAAGAAATTCATGGAACTACATTTAGTTTTTTGTAATGTATGTCTACACATACACGAAAATCAACAGAAGACTTCATTATTGCTGTGACACGTTCCTTCCAACTTGTTCACTCCTATGATTATTGCAATTTGTTTATCCTGAAATTTCTGTAAGGCATGACAAGACACCAAAGTTATGGTGAGTTCCACAAAGGACTCCTTTGCATATTAAAGACTTTGTATTGTCAGTTGACTAAATTTGGGAAAACATCTACCACTGTGAGCGTCATTAGAGAGAGATGAATTCCAGTGCTCGTTACTGGGGTGCTGTGACAAATAGGTGGAGGAAGGACTATAAAGTGGCAGTGTGCTTTTTTTTTTTCCCCCCAAGCCTTGTCGAGGCTCATTTTACTTCTCTCCATCTCTAGCAGTCTCAATCCCTTGATAATAAATGCAGCTCGCATATGAACAACCCCCCGGACTGATTTCTTTCCACTGGAAAAAAGTGATTTAAAAGAAGACGAAAAAAGACATTGAATGTGTTCATTATTGATAATCTTAAAGATTTACTGTGGGCTTTCAGAAAAGCTGCTGCCTTAAAGCAAACTGCTTTTATCTCCTTTTTGTTTGCTTAGTTGGCTTCTGTGGGTTTTGTGGTTTTTTTCGTTCAGCAGCTTATGTAGGTAGAAGCTTGAATATTTTTTCTTTTTTTTTTCTGAGGGGAAATTTGCCAGCCTCTGCTAGCAGTGGGAAAGCTCAGTGGGAACAGCACAAGGATGTGTTTTGCCAGTAGAGCAGTGCAGGGAGTACATCAGACCTGGCTTTAGGTGCCTGTGGCCACGCAAGGCAGCTGGCTCTCTGTGCTGGGGAGCATTGCGGTGTTACCAGCACAGCAGCTGAGTGCCCTGGTCTTTGAGAAAGAGCTAGGCTCCTACCCTTGGGCATCAGGCTTCTTTAAAGCATTCTGAATTAGACATTAATTGTAAATATTAAAAAAAACAACAACAAAACCCCCCCTTGGCAAAATAATGGAGAAATCTTCTCAGTAACTGAAGCTGTTTCCAGTCTGGTCCTTCTGAGCCCACATGGTAATGCCTGATCTCCATTCTTGCCTGCATTCCCCTGTACCATTTCAGAGCACTTGGGCTTAGGGTTAAAATGTTCTTCATGTGGTACGTAATTGCATTAGAGTGCAAGAAGCCAAGAAGAAATGGAAGAGGAAGGGGGAGTTTAATTCAGATGAATCCCCAACTGCTCCTTCATGCTAGCTCAAGGAAAGATGTCGACAAGGTAATTATCACAGCGTTTTGTGTTTTGTTGCTTCCAGCTTTCTCCTTGAGGGAGCAGAAACAGTTGGTGCGGTGCAAGAGATGGGATGGCAGATGGGAGTCAGGTGCATACTGACTAAGCCAAAACATAGGAAACCGGGAGAATGGGAATCCATACTAAAAAGCCCAAGAACAGTGAATTTCTCCATTGGGTTCTGACCTTTCTTAGTGCACATCAAAGGGCAGAGGCAGTCACCCTGTGCTCAGAGTCATTAGATATTAGGGATGTTTAAAGTACAAGATATCAAGCCGGGAGGCGCAGACCAGATGTGCTCATTCACCTCTTTGCCCTTCAGTCTCCAGAAGTTCCAGAATCTCTAATTAAAGCCAAAAATAGGTTCAGGGAGGAGCAGATGGCACTGGGAATCAGGAGGTGTGAATGAGCTGCCACGGGGATATGAACTTTTCACCCACGTAACCTCTTGATGGGTCCTGCGAGAGCACTGTGCTGTCCTGAAACTGCCGTCTTTTAAGAAGGTCACTGCCGGAGCCAGACAAGGAGGTGGTAGAGAGATTATCCTGGGGAGAGCGGGTGGGTCGCAAACTTCCACTCGGTTCTGTGCAAAGCATGCTTGTTCTTTCCGAGTGATTATGTTTCCTAGATGGATGACTGTTGGGAAGCAGAGCGCACTGACCCAAAGGTCCATGAAATTGAGAGAAGCAGCACGTGCCCGATACCTTGAAAAATCGGGACTTCCAGTAGAAGCTTGTTCACCCTTTTTCCCCTGTGTCTGAAGATAAGCACCCCTGAACTTGAGAGTATTTGTAAACAAACACAAACTCTCTGGAATTTAAATCCCAAAACAAAAGGGGAGGGTCCAAACTGTTGTGTGCAGTGGGAAAGGAACAAAGACAACCCAGTAGTATCTTAGCTAAGATGAGTCGTACAGATGGATGCTGTAAAAACAGAGCAGGGAAAATTTTACCCTGATGTTAAAGCAAGGAAATAACTTTGCTTGTTTGGGGACTCTGAGCATGCCATCTTTTCCCTGTTTATGCTCTCCTTTTGCAGAGTGTGCTTTCCTCAGTAATATGATGCAGGTTCTTGGGAGGAAAGTGCCAGCTTTCTGGCACAGAAGGCGTAATTGGCTGATTGAACTCACTGGCATTTAGAGGCCTGATGGCTAAAAAGGGTTTGCAGGGTTCAAAGCTGGGTAACGTTTACCACAAAACTAATAGGAAATATAGAGAATTTGGTGTATTTTCTTGTCAGTTACAATGATGCACTGTACTGAATCTAAGTCCCTCTGGTTTAGGGTTTTCCTGCGTATGTAAGTGGAAACTTATCAGGCAGATGTAAATTTGGTGTCATGTTGGAGCAAAAGCAGAACTGAATTAACTTTGGTTTTTTTTTTCCTAAGTAGCTAGAATGAGCCAGGTAACTTCTGCAGAAATTGGTCGATTGTGTGCTCTCATTTGCTGTTTCCTAGAGTGCCTCTGCCTTCCACATCGCGGTATTTGCTTCTGAAGCAAGAGAGATTTCCCAAAGGTTTCTGAGCATGTGTAGCTGTATTTCATCCCCATAGTTAATTCAACAAAGAATACTGGAACACAGAGTATCAGAAAACATTTTCTCTGTGTTCAGAAAGCAAAACCATATGCTCAAACGCTGTCATCAGTTCAGAGGCGTTTAATAACCTCATACTTCACCAATCAGAATAATTAAACAGGCTTATTATTTTAAATATTCATTGCGTCCAGATTCCATGTTTGGTTTTCTTGGTCAATTTGGTTCTTGCTAATCTGGGGGAAGGAAAGAATGTTCTCTAGTGCTTAATTTGCATTAAAAACACTATAATTTGTAAGTAAATTGGAAAGCTTTTAAGTGAAGAGGGAACATCATTGACTTGACAGTCAAAGCTCTCCTTTGTTTTTCAAGCATAATGTTCCAGAAAGATGCTCTTCCTTTCTTGGAATTACATGGCGGTAAGAATGAAGCCTTGTAATTGTTCATTAATCCATGGTTATTAGAGACTGGTGGAAGAAAGCATCAGAACAGAAAAACAAACCCAAAGCGGGTAGTATCTTGCTTGTGATACCTTTACTAGAAAATCGATTTTAAATTTCTTAAGTTTTTTAAGGGGGGTAAATTATCATCAGAAGAGCAGTCGCTGTTCTGCATGGTGGAGGCTGGGGAGATGGAAGAACAGCGCTGCCTCTCTGCAAAGTGCAGTGAGACCTCTCCCTGCCTGCTCCTGCGCTGAGCCAGGCCGGCTGTTCAGCCTTGTTTCTTAGATCTGATATTTTTCCTTTCCACTGCTCCCAATTGTTCAAGACTTCCTCTTACTGGTGAGCTGATAAGAGTGGCCCACAAGGAGTAATAACTGAAACTTGGCCAAAAGGAGTAAAAAGATATAAAGACATGTCACCGTGGCTAAATAGTGTGTGTGTGTGTGTGTGTGAATTTTCTCCTATTTTCTTACTTGACCAACCTGATGCAAAGAAAATATCTTAATTGGTTTGATTTTAAAAAATACCCAAATGGACAGGCTCTACTTTTCTTCCTTTTTTGGTATATCTGATTGCATGGATATTTCTTGAAAAAAATCTTTCTCTGTTGTATTAAAGACGTTGCTTTCTTTGTTGCTTCCACCTCTTTATTTAGGAGGAGGAGGGGAGAGGAGTGAGAAATGCAGCAGAGACACTTATTTCTATTGTTGATAATTGCAGTTTTAAAATCTTCTCAACCTTCAGCTGAACAATGATAAAAGAATAATGGCTGTGAATTATTAGCTGTTCCACTTACCTTCAAAATAGTTCTTACATTGTTGTGAAACTTGAATGTATTTAATTTTGTACATCTCTTTGGTTTTTTAATGTGCGTGTGGTTCCTGTGGTCTTCATTTTCTTTAGGACCTCTGATAATGCTGCATCCATGTTTTTGCTATGGATATATAGGACTAGAATAAACTAAAAATCTCTACTTTCTTCCATGCTTCCAAAGTAATCAGATCCATTTTTCCATTATTCTGTTTCAAGGCCAGGATAATGCAACAAATACTAGTATTAAAATGAAGCAATCTAGGGAAGTTGAATGGGCTAGTTCTGTACTGCTTTGAACCTTTTCTGTAGGTATTTGCAGAGGTGGGCTCAGTTCTGAGCTGTTAAGCTGCTTGCCATCATCGAAGTCCAAATTTCTGTCAGCTGTGGCACTCACAACGAGTGCAAAGGGAGTACAGAAAGCAACTGGAGTGGGGTACAGCATTTTACACCCATTCTGTATTTCTTCTGCACATAAATGACCCTCCAGGTTATGGGGTGTAGGGAATCCAACCCCAAGGGATTCTCACCTTATGTATGTGGATGTCCAACTGTCTGTATCAACTCACGGAGCGGAGGGTACCTGTTCATTTCTATTCAATTTTCTGATTCCTTGATTTTTTTTTTTGAAAACTCTTAGAGATTTAATGGCAGCCATGAAAATTTCTCGAAGGAAAGGGAGAGAAGATTTGAATAGCAGTCAATAATAACAGAAGGCGCTAAGGCTCCTAAATACGTATTCTTAAAACCACAAAGCTACAAGCTTTGCTTTTTTCCAGGCTTAGTGTTAAACACCTTTCCCTCCAAATCATGGAGCCTTGCCTGTAGCAAGCAGGCGTTATAACTGATGATTGTATTTATCTGCTGTGGCAAAAGAATGGCAAATAGAGATGGATATGTTTCCACCTGTCTGAACTGACAATTTATCACCCCAATTCCTAATGGATCAAGCATTTGCTAAAAGAGGGTAATCGTTTGGATGTGAAGCTTGGCTTTCTGATGCAAGGGATTTATGATGTGTCACGTTGTGGACATAAAGTATAACATCATATTATGCTAATTCTTGTCATGCTTACGCATGTCATATGACAGTGTAAGACAATGTGACTATCTAATGTGTAAAAGTAGCAAGTGTCTCTGAAACGCCCACTACTAATTCAGAGGGCAAGAGGTGTACAGGGACACATTCTGGAAGTAGAACAACCATATTAAGAGAAGTAATTAGCTGAGGTGGAGTATTGGGTTATTCTGCCTCCATGCCCAGAGCTAGCTCTTGGTATGACAGACTCTAAGCCATGGAGCTCTTGCACAGAAAATTCAATGCTGTCTGGTTTATGTGTAGAAATGATCTCCTCTTCCCCAAAAAAGGCACTGTGGATTTTTTTTTTTCTGGAAGTACACAAACAATATGAGAAGAAGGTAGCGTTTTCCTTAGCAGGAGCCGTTTGTGAGAGGAACACCAAAGCTCCCAGTGACTTGATGAGAATGATGTTAAGGACAGAACTAATAACAAGCAGCTGAAGGGAGCTCTGCCTTGGTAAAAATGTCTTTCACCGCTTGCCAAGGTAGCAGAGATGTCTGATCTCCATCAAGAAGGTAGGACCAGACTGCTAATGTATAAGTGGGAAGACAAATTATCAATGTAAGGGGCAGGATCATCTTCTGAAACCCTGTAGTTCAGCATATTCTCCTCACTACGCCTTTTAATCAGCCATCTGGATGGGGCGGACTGGGTTTGGAGAGTAAGAAAAGCCTGGCTCATCATGGAGGGTATTACACCCATAAAATTAATGCACCTTTGTTTGGAAGCTGCTGCTGGCATATGTTATCCATGGCTGTTGAACACACATTTGATTCAGAGGACAAACATGGAGTTGTCAAGGATTTGATTGTTTTTCTCAGCTGCCTGAGGAGTGTTGGACCCTATTGTTTTTGACAATGCACCTCAATTAGCTCTTAAAAATAAAATTGGTAGTACATGCTCCGTGAAATTGGAGGAGCTGTGGTGGATTCCTCGGAGAACGGAGCTGCTTGATTTAGGCTTAAGGATGATGTTTCTCCACAAGGGAGTCACCAGTCACAATAATTACATTGCTGTCTTCTCATAATATGATTTATTTAGATGTTGCCATATGAATTAATTCTCTCTAATTACTGCTCTTCTCACTGTAAATCAAGGTTTCTTGCTTTCTGGAGAGTAGTGAACATGATCCTACACTGAAGTAATTAGTCCAATTAGAAAGGAAAGCAGATGTGGAAGACCAATTACTTCCAGGAATATGTCTGCTCCTATGTAGTCCAAATGCTATTCAATCAAAATGTAGTAGTAGCTTAATAAAACATTGTTTTATTCATAAACTCTATCCAGCATTAAGACTACACCAGCTCTTTTGGAGAAGCCAGCTTGGGCTAGCTGGTGAGCTTTCTTCTGATTTGCTCCTAGTTTACACGACTCCAATGAGAGAAAGCACACGAAGATCGCTGTGAGCGAGGGCAGGATCCCCTTCCTTCTCAGAGACATTGCCCTGCAGTGAGAATGAAATGGGCTGCTGTCCTTGGCATTAGTACTAAAACAGGTTGTCATAGTTGCACCCCCCATTTTGGATGGTGAATCCCACCACAGGCTTTGCTTGTGGCTAAAGCCTCATCAAAGGGATGAAATTAGAGTGAGTGCATGGCCCCATCCAGCCCTGCGAGTGCTTCCCGGAGCTGTGTCAGTGCTCGCTGCTCTCCAGTCATCTGAGACCCGGGCACAAACTGGTCAGCAAATGCCCATCAGCATCCAGATCGTGTCCTGACCCAGATAATTTAAGAGCTGCTGTTAAAAAGGAAACACAAAAGAACAATAGTTGTTATGCCGGTGGTGTGAGAGCCCACTAATCCCTGCAAGATCTGACTGGAAAGCTTTCAGTGAAACCTTTTGTGGTATGTCACTGGTGTGCACGGTGCAAGTCGGACTTGCTTGACTGTATCAGTGGGGTTGCAGTGATTGATGCTGGTGGAGAATTTAAGCCTCTGAAGCTCAAGATACTTCACAAAAAGAAGTAAATCTAGAGGAGGAGAAATGCAGGTACCAAAGTGAGAGGAAGCATGGTGTTCAGCAGAGATTTGAAAGGAAATTGAGAGTTGACAACAGCGTTGCAGGAGTTCGAGGATGAATTGTGCCACTCAGCTGAGAGTCTCTGGGGAGAGAACTGAACTTGAAAAGGTGTGAGGAGCAGGAGGAAAAGAGAAAGCACAGAAAATCCTAATGCATGTTGCAGAACTGAAAATGTGAGCAAAACCTAGTTGTCTTTATGCAGTGCACTCATTCGCCACCTCTGTTGGAGCAGAATGGGCCCAGTAATGAACTTGAACTTATCAGCAGTAGCACTGCACGTGGGGCTGGACCCATCAGTTTCCCTCTCGCACTCTCATTTTACATCAGAGCTCTGCAGTATTTATGAGCAGGGTTTTCTCAAGTTTACAAGCAGCAGCAAGGTTCCCCCAGGCTCTTCCACTCAATGTAGTCAAATCCAGCATTTGTGCCCAGCCTGAGGTAGCGTATGAAGTTACCTGCTTATTTCTGAGAGAGAGTGACCACCAGACTGCAGCCAGCACTTGCAATCATAATTCATCAAAGCAATTCTGCAAAGTTTTAGTCTAACAAAGATTTCCATTAGACAGGCAGGAGCTTGTGTAGTTGGAAGAGGTGGTTCTGTGTTCCTATGCCTATCATGCCTCTCCCAGTTTGGAAACAGGATATATTTTACAAAGGATGCACTTCGTTTAGCATACCGAAGTAATCGATAAAACATCAAGTGCAAGAAATGGAGGGAGGCAAATGCTCAGCACTTTTCCCTGTAATTAATTTCACAGTGCGGTTCTCAGAGCAGTGGCTGTCACAGCCCTGCACCAGGAGGGGCACGACCAGAGAGCAGAGCAAACGCAGCTCGTCTATCCGCAGTGTGAGCCAAACAAAATCAGAATGGCCTCTTTGGGGTTTGTTTTTTAAGCTTTTCATTAAAATACCTGCAGAGGAGTTTTGCATTGGAGGTTCACCCATCTATTTTCTTCTATCTACTGCGCAGAAGACAAGTGTTCTCATAATTGGGCCATTAAAGGAGGTGTTGAAATGTTACTAATTGTCAAAGGCAATTAAGTGTAGCAACATGTCACAGGTAAATTAACGAGACTCCAGGTGTTTTGAGCAAATTGCATTTATGTGGGTGTAAAACAATTCTGATGATCTCTGTTAGTTGTCTGTATGGTTTTGGTGTGCTCTGTTTTTTTTTTTTTGGCTTTTTTCAGAGGAATGTAGCTATGCATCAGCACCTGAGCTGGCTGTATTTATAGGGTCTCTGTGATATGCTACATATTGTATAGCCCTGATCTTAGAGATGCTTAAAATCCATAGCTACTATTTTCTGGAAGATGTTCCCTTTTCTAACCAGGCCTGCATATCCAAACTGTTTTCAGACTTGCTCTGACCCAACGGAAGCAGAGATTGTGCCAGTTTCTGTTACTTTTCCAGACTGAGAGGTGCTTCAGAGGGAGATCCGGCTTTTGAGGCAGTAACTTGTAACCAGTGTTCCAACAAGTTTAATTTTTTTCTCTCTCTCTCCCCACATCTTTCTGAGGTTGGCAGTCCTTCATTCATAAAGAGTTTTGGTGCCTCTTTATCATGGCCTTGAACAAGATGTGTGAGCAGCTGCTGCATGTGCCTGAGTGTGAAGAGTGGGTTCAGAGGCAGGAAACCGCACCGTAAATACCACTGCAGCCTCTGTGCTGTGCTCTGCAATAGACATCCTTCCCTCTTCATCCCACTTGCCATCATTCAGCTTCCCTTTGATCCTCAGGTCTCAATGCCTTGTCGCCTTTCACTTGGTGCTCAGCTGCTGCCTTTCCCCTCCCCAACGCAGAGGTCTTGCTGCTGCAGTGAGGGGTGGCTCCGGCCTCCCTCGTGCAGCACGTACCAGTCACTGCATCTGCGATTCCCTTCTATAACTGACCTGAGGCTACTGCCCTCCTCTCGCAGCTCTGAACGGACACGTGGAGCTCTGCTGGTCTACATATCAGGCATGATGTTGCAGAGGGAAGAAAGTCACCTCCTTCATGATACCCCAAGCAGAAGTGTGCATAGCTATACGTGCGTGGGAGTGTGCAGCCAGGCTGCATGGGGCTGTAGGATGACCCTAAAAAATTTCCTGGGGAAGCACTGCTGTAAGGATAACATTATCTTCAGTTATCCTTCCCTTGGTCACTAGCCCAGGACTTGGCTCTGGTTCTGCCACAGTCCTTGTAAGTGACCTGAGCTGACCACTGGCCAGGAAATCTTTCAAAGACTCAGATAAGAATTATAGGTTGGTCAGTCTCTGTGCTCTGATCCTTGGCAGGAATAATAGAGCTACTGCTTGGAAATGTAGTAGGGATAAATGCACTGATGATATTGTGATTCCCACAATGATTCGCATGCGGCAGTAGTGGAAGTATCTCTAATATGCTGCAGCCACTCATTTTTATCGACTAGCACATCTAGTTCATAACAAGATTTTGTAAATGTGACTTTATTGGTAAAAATACTGTGAGGAAAAAAAATGCATGCATCCAGATCAGTTTCCGCTTATTTGTGCATCCTATGTGCTATACATACAAGCTATTGTAGCATGGGTTTAAGTTTTGCGTTCACTAAAATACTAATTTGTCTAGTATAGGAGCCATAATCACAAAGTTCCTCTGGACACTTCTTATTACAAGCAGTAAGAATGCTGTTATCTTTGCTCCGTGCATAGCTATTTTCAGGAAGGCCTGCAGTGACCCAAAATCACTGCTGAGAATATTCAAAGTTTTAACCTTTGAACAAATATAATGGGTTTTATTTCTGGTTACAATTTTAACATACAAAATCTGGAGTTACTAAATTGAGAGTGGCCAGCAGCTGTATCACTCCTGCCAAAAACGATGGCATACTGCCCTCCCCCTGCAGCTCACAATACTGTAGATATTAGGAGAGACCACAAAAGGGTGGAACTGTCACATGGTCCCATAATTATCACTCTTTGTTTCTTTTCTGTTCCTGATGTATTAGATGCCCTCCCTGCAAAGAGATTTGTGGTTGTGTGTATGTGCACACGCGTGTTTGAGGGTGGGTGAAACCCTAATTGTATATTATTAAAATATTACCATTTTTCCCCTTCCAAGCTGTAGCAATATGCAGCACCTCCCTGATGTCTTGTGCAGCTGGCTTTGACTGGCACTTGCAAGGTTGTCCTCCAGGTGCTGCATCAGAAATCTTTTGACACAGTGTCAGTAATTAAGTGTACAATTAAGAGAATGTCTGCAATTATGTTCAATCAGTCAGTCAATCAAATCTACATTTCTAAAGGGTCTCTTATCCAGGCCTCCCCTCTGCTTCAGAGCTCTGCAAAGTTAACACCAGACACAAGGCAACATTTATTTGAAGCAACTCAAAGAAAGGGCTATAAGGTTTGTATTGAGAGGATATTTGAGGCCTAGCTGTCTACTGAACAAAAACTGACTTTAGGTAAGGAATTTAGGCCCAACACTGAAATGTAACTATTAAAAAGGTTGAAAACTTTTAGCTTTTCTAGCTGTCTGTCTCCCTGGGCATTCAGTTCAGCTCAATAGTACATTTCTCATCTTCCTCCCTATGGGAAAGAATCAAAAAGGACGGATATTTTGCTGGTATAAGCTAGCCTGGTTTCATGCCATTTCAGGCATCTTTCAGCTCATGCCAGTTTTAGTTTTTGACAGGGAAGTTGGAGTGGCTGTGCACTTGCTGCTTTTGTGCTGCCCAGTAAATGAATCTTGAGTGAAAGCACTACCCTGCTTGGGGTAATTATTTGAAATCGTTTTCCTCAACTATACCAGTTATAGCCTATACCATGCTTGAGGGTTTTTTTAATGCACCTCAATACATCAAATGACTTACACATGCAGAGGATTGTGCCGTGGTTTCTGTGCCAGAGCCCCTTCGGGGAGTGGAACAGCTCACAGGTTGCAAAGTGCATGGTGAAAGCCACCAGTGTCAAAGTGCTTGTTCATGGCTTGTGTGTCTTTGTAACGGGAGTCTAAGAAATGCTGTCTTTGAAGTCAAAGCAGTTGGCATGGTTCCTGTTCTTGCTAATGTGCCCTTTTCCAGAAAGAGGTCTCTCTTGATAGACTCAGCTACCACATTCATCTGGCTTATATTCTGTACTCTGTGAAGTCGATACTGAGGCTGTTGGTAACCAACACTTCAAATAAATATGCCCCAAATCAACCCATTTCAATGGGGGTCTCCAGTTCCCCCTCGCCAAGTTGCGGTGACAGACACTATTCAGGAGTTGGTATTCACAAATAGCAGCAGGAAAGGGCACCGGGTTTTAAGTTCTTCTATGCATGTAAATTTTGTGTCATAGTGAGTGAGCCTGCAAATAGTAAAGTGGGGAGGGTTGCAGCTAGAAAAGGGCTGTGTTTCTCTGTATGGTGGATGTACCTGGTGTTAATAAGGCCTCTTTGATAAGTATAGGTTTAACATAATGCCCCAAGTACCAGTGCCGGCAGCACCAAGAAGCACATTCCAAATGCATGAGCGAAGACTAGTGGCTGGTACTTTTTTGACTGTTTTGCTTCGATCTCATTCCTTTTGCCTGAAAGTAAGTTTTTATTGTCTGAATTGCCAGATCTATATCATCAGTTGCTTTCTAAGGTCTGGAAATATTCAGTCTTTAGACTGCACATATTACTCCAAAGACTAATTTAAGGGTTTTTCTTGTCTCTGGTGCTACATCAGTGTGAGCAACAAGCCATGGTTTCTTTGACAATGAGCTTGCACTTACATAGCACCCATCATCTCTTAAAGGAGTTTTGCTAACTGCACAGTGTATTGACAAAGACTTGTCCATAGCGATGTGTGTCTCTGGCAGTTTGTCTGCTGTCTCATTATATTCATTGCTTTAATGTATGGAAAGCTGTTAGCCAAAATGTCCTTCATATGGGTGGGGAAAAAAACCCAAATGGCTAAGTAATATATTACTCATAGTGCTGTAAATATTCCCTAGCATATCATTAATACCCAGCTATATTTCTGTCTTCATCCATAGAGCTCACGGTGCCCTACAAATGAAGGCCTCTTACGCCTGGGAAGCTGCAGCCAGCCAGGGAGGGAAGGGTGAGAAGGCGGCGAGTGCAGTATCGTGCTTCAGCGGATTTTCAGCAGAACCAAGCAGTGCCCCAGCACAGGGTCCTGCCCTCTGGACCTGTTGCTGCCCAGGCAGTGGGAAGGTAGGTACCCTTATTTTATTACCTTTAATTGGTAAATAAGCAAACTTGTGCATTTTTCATCGGCTTATGCTTGACACGTGATACTTGCCCTCTTGCACTTTCACTCTTTGTCTCACTAAGAAGATAACGGGGGAAAAACCCCCAATTTGTTGCCAGTGTTCTTGTTACCCTCCACCATTAATCACCACAGAACTCTAAGGAATGGCTTGCTAAGGTCTCAGTTGTTCTGGGATGTCCTGACGTAAAATACTTCAGGAAAAGGTATCAAGAACTCTTTTTGGTTGTTATGTATTTCAAGATACCTTCAGGGATGGAGTATTAGATGGATAAGAAAGCATAGAAAACTGAAACAGTATAGGGTTGGCTAGATTATGGTTTGAAAATATGTTGTGGTCCTGTTATTGTAATGATTTGATTTGAAATAGAGTGTAACTTTAACACTAAGCAGGGAAATTAGTTTTTGTAAGATATACCAACATAGGGTGTGTGTTATGCTTAAGAATGAGCCTGGAAATAAATGTCAGGAGCTTTGACAACTTGCACAGCTAAATGGAAGAGCTCAGCACTGCTGTACGTGGAGGCTGGCTGCTGGCTTTCCAGGGAGCAAACCCTTCAGTGGTCTGCATTTGTAAGAAAAGCCATCAGCAAGTAGTTTTCGAATGCTTTTAAAATCAGTCAGATAGAAGGGGGAGGGGGAAAGAAGGATTAGGCAGGCAGCTGAGAAATAATACAGGACAATAAATTCTTGAAATCTGGTACTAAATCTATCAAAGCAAATAATAAGTCCTGATGGTAGGAGGACATTATTTGTTTTTTGTTTAAAATTTGCCAGACCTGATTTTTTTGGGGGCATTTGTCTCAGAGAGGTGAGGACTTTGAAAAGGCAATTACAATTGGTGAATGATTAGTGTTAGATGTGACACTTTTATGCATCAAATATGTTTAACTGCATTAACCTTTGAGGAATTTACACTGACACCTTAAGATCTATCTCGTGCTCAGGCTGAAAAATCTAAATTCTCCCTCAACTTAAACCTTATTTACATTCATTTTATTACAAAATAAATGGGTCTAAAATTTTAATGGCCTTTTGCCAGATTCTGAAGGCAGTGTGGCCAGAGAGTTGGAAGGAGCAGGCACTGCTGGTGCGATTCTCTAGAGAAGGATCCTCAAGGGAACACGGAGTGTTGCATATGCACTGAAACAAGGTTACAGTCTGGTTTCCTTTACTGGATATACCATCCTAGAGGGAAGATGACTGAAAGTGATGAGGTTACACATCTAATTTATCCACATTAGGGTTTAATTTCCTGCTAATAAGGTATTTAAGCCTTCCAGAAAGCAGCTTGTGGTCTTTGTAGACTTTTAATCTTTACATATTATGCAGAAAGTAAGTACACTCTCAAAATGGGTTCTTACTGGAGACTTTCAAGAAATATTCAGGTTATTAAAAAGCTCGGTGTACTGCTCCTCTCCATTTCCCAGCATGCTCGATCTCTGTTTGAATGCCTGGTGTATCCAAACTTCCATGCAGTTTCCCTTCTCTGTCAGTGGGAAGCAGTTCCTCTTGTTGCTGATTCATCTCCATGTCTCTTGTGCTTCACTCCACTGAAATCTGGTTAGGTATGAGACAGACTCCGGTGGAATGAAGGACAACAGAACCCATGGATTGTCCTTATTTCACTTGGAAAACGCAGGTGAGTTTATTGCATGTTAACATACCTTTTAGGGAAGCACAGCTGGTACACCTGCGATGTTTGAATCGTATGTAGGAGGCGTGAAACTCTACAATCAGTGCTTATGGGGATGCTATGGGCTGAAACTTTCATTTGCTCTTTTTTTCCCCCCATATCCCTTTTTTCATTCACTTTAATTTTAGCCTGTAACAAAGTAGCCAGGTACACTTTGTAATGTTAACTGTGGGAACAACTTACCAAAGGGTATGGCAATTCTCCATCTTTTGAAGGTCTTAAACTACCAGGAGCTTCTCCAAATTAAATGCTCAAGGGTTTGAGCTTTTATGGCTTTTACAAGGGATGTCCAACAGGATAATCACCATAGTTCCTTCTGGCCTTAAACCCCTGAATTTGCAAAATCCAAAGAATGCCAGTAGGCAACTTTCTTATACATGCTGGTTCTTTTTAAAGACCTTTGGCAATAATGAGAATGTCTTAAGCTACTACTTCCCTTTAGCCTAGATAGGGGAGAAATAATCTTAGTCACAGCCCCACATGATATGGTAACTGGAGTCTGCTTGCTTCAGGCTTCTTGTAAAGCATGGGCAGAGAGCAGAGCAAGGAATACGTCACTAAGGCACTATGAAGGTTCAAATAGTTAAGCTAAGCACTGTCCAAACCCTCTAAAAGATGTGTGGCCTCTTCCAAAGAACTTCCAATCTGTGAAAGAGACAAAAATAAAGAAAACTAAGACTGTTAAAAATATTCCAAAAAACCAAACCAACCCATCCCTGCATCTGTGCAGTAAAGATGTTTCTGAGATTCTTGCAAAGGAATCTGATTATAGATTGAAATATCTTATTTTTTTTAGATATGTCCTGTTTTTACCTGTAAAATTAGTACTGAATTCTGAGTGTAATGCATGTACTTAGCATTGCATGTTGCTTCTCATCTAAAGAATTGAAAACATTAAAAAAAGTCTACCCTGAAATACACAAATCCCATGAGAGAAATGAAAGTTCACCATATCCCTGCAAGGAATGGCAAATATTGTTTCCAATTTGGGTGGCTTTGCTTCACAGGGACATGAAGCCAAATTAAGGGACCCAGGTCACAGTTCCTGCCTCCTTGATGCCTGGGAAAACTGGGACTTTCAAAGTGCCTAGTGAAATGAAGAGTCCAGTTCTGAGTAGCAACATGTTTTGGCAACTCTCCCATGCACTTGGATAACTTAAGATTTCAACTTTTAATTTGCTTGTACTTTGCAGCTTGGGAAAAGATAGGTCAGGATGCAGAAACTTGACTAGAAGATGAACTGAAATGCTTGCCTGTAGTTAAAAAAAAAAAAACAACAATCAAAACCCAGCCAAACAAAAAACCCCACAAAAAAAAACCCCAACCAAAAAACCAACCCACAAACCCCCCCCCCCACTATGGAGGTGCTGATAGAAGATTTAAGAGAACAAATAGTTTAGGGTGTTTCTCTCTCACTTTTGCTTTTAAATATAAACCTGCTGCCTGTTGCTGCATTGAAGCCTCTCCCTTCATTTTGTCAAGACACGTTAAAAGCTTTTGGGTAAGCCCTGAGAAAGGGTGGCCTAGGCAGGAACCCATCAACTGAAATTCCTCTATGCAATCCTGGCTTATTTGAAATGCCTTTTATCAGGCAAGTTACAACAGGCTTTAGCACCATAAATGCCTAATGCACAGCTTCCAGCTATTAACCACTTCATGCCTGGAATTCACAAAGCCAGTATGCCCAGGAGAGAAAATAAACAGCTGCAAGGCTGGCTTTGGCTTCGGCTTCCTTCAGGAACAGCTCAGATTATTAAGAAAAGGTGCTTATCAACAAAATCTTACTTTAAAACAATGGTAAAAAAGCTTGAAATACAAGCTCCAGGGACCCACCTCCAACAGCTAACTACACCTCAATCTTGAACAACCAATTTAAAGTAAATTAAAGGTTACCAGTATGGGGGTTTTTTTTCAACCTTTTAACGAGGTACCACTTGGTTTTTGCTTCTCCCTGGGGAGAAGTCTTGAGAGTCAGGCTGCAGTCGTTTGCATCTACCTGAGCAGTAACAAAGATCTGCTGCATCCTCAGAAGTGGCAAACCTTTAACTAAAGGTCAGATAAAATTGTACTGGGCTTCTCTGAACTTTAAAGTGAGCAAATGTTGCTGTATTTCTTTGTCTATAGGGGAACTACGAGATAATGATAGATGCTCTGAGCCAAAGCCTGTTGTGTTTGTAACATTAAATGGACTTTGCATTAGGCCTGGTGATTGCCAGCCCTTGAAACTTCCAGCGCAATGTCCTGCGTACTCTCAAAAGTGCCACTAACTCATAATCCTGGTTAGAAAAGTATATAATGACTTGTTTCACTGTAACGTAAGCTTGTATTTAAAATTAAGCATAAGTAAAAACTGCTTTCTGAAGCTCAGATCTGACGCTAAGTGTGACTTCCCAAGGCAACGCTCTTCTGCAACCCCTACCTGATTCAGGTGTTAGGTCTGAAAATGGCCTCTGCTTGGGCCTTTTCTAGGAAACGCTCCTACTCAAAGCGTGTTCTGCTGCTCGTTCAGGGGTTTCCATTTTTCTGCCTTACTCCGGTGTGTAAGGTGCTCACGCTTTTCCAAAGCCTTTGCTTGAAATTGGCTGCTCTTGCTTTTTAAAGGGAAAACAGCTTTGCATTTCTCTTGATTTTGAGCAAGTTTTACAACATAGCAATTAATTAAATTTAGTTGGCTTTACCATTGTGCGTTGTTCTTGGAGAGGAACGTGATTTTACAGCAGAAGCTGAAGTCATTTACAAAGCTCATGATCCTTTGTTTTATAAATGAGCGAGAAGGCCTTTGGACTCTTCTCTTTTGCTCGTACACAGCAGCCAGCGTAAACAAGACATCCACAGAAGGGGGGGAAAAAAGCAACCTGAGCCCAGTGGCTCCTCTGATCCCAGAGATAAGCTCTGCCTCTTCAGGAGAGAGCTCACCTAGCCTAATACTTCAGCATCCATAATGCCACATAGCAATACAGGACTTTTGGACTTCAAAGTACTTAGCAAACTTGTCAAACCAAAGCAAGTTAAAAAACTTTCTCTATAAGGAAAAATAACAAATATAACTACTTTCTTAAATATTTCACTTTTTCTTGATATTTCTGGATAGGTAAGAAGTGATTTGCATAGAAAATCAAGAGAAGAATCAACGGATTGAAACTAAGCTAAGCTCTTACAAACGGTGGTTTAGATGGCAGCTCAAATCTGGTATTCATTGCACTAGTGTAAATCCAGAGCAACTCCATGGGTTCTGACTGAATTACATTGTTCTTAAAGGCCAGTGATAACCACATAATTCTCGCCAGTTTAGGAAATATCTTTCCATGTATCATCAGTTGCTGCTTTGAATAACTTTGCTATTATTTATGACTTAAAATACCCATAGGAAATGTTTAAGAAGTTTGCATTTTTCCTTTTAAAAGCTGTTTCCTGGCCTCAGTTTCCAAACAGCAAAGGGCAGCTGCGTTGATGTTTGTAGGGAATGAGCAGCGCTTCTGCTGTACGAATGGTACTAATACACCTCTTTACAGCATCCTGCATCTTCTCTCCAACGCAGCAGCCTTCCAAAGAAACCATCTTTACACAAAGTGACTCCCAGCCATGACGCTCCCCCAGTTCACAGAAGTTTTATACAATACATAAGAACACGTGGTTGTACCGTTCACTCACCTGTCTCGGTTAACTAGGTACCAATCCCGTCTTGCAACTGCTTTACTTAACTTTAAACCAAAATAAAAAAAGACTGAGGAGACAGGAAACTAAAATAAAACAGCTGGTAGATAAATAAATTCAGGGACTATTTCTTTTCTTCTTTTTCGTCCTTCTTTTGAACAGAATCCCAGAGGAGGTGAGACAGAAGAAAACGAGTGGTCCGTTATTCGGGTGGCACTAAGCGTTGGGATGTCCCGTCCAGCCGGCTGGACTGGCAGCGAGGGAGAGGATGCAGCGGGGAGAGCTTTGCTAGGGGAGGCAGGGCAGGGAGAGGAGCGGGAGGGCGCGCAGGGCACTCCTTACGCAAAAAAGCGCAGGGGATCTTAAAAAAGTGGCGGAGCGCGGAGGAGAAGCTCTGCCCCCTTCCAGGTGGCGTCCGCAGGTGCAGTCTTTATTTGCGCGCCTGCTCAGGAGGCCGCGCTTACCCGCGGGCGCAGCCAATGGAGAAGGCAGCGGGCGGCGGCTCCTCCCCGCGCTCCGCGGCCGCCCGCGCTCCCTGCGCGGGGGCGCCCGGCCCGGCCCGGTGGGGAGCGGGGAGCGGCCCCGCCGCGCCGAGGGGCCCGGGGCCCGCCGGCGGGGCCGAGGGCCGGGACCGACCTGCCCGGTGGGGAGGCTGCGGCCGTGCCTCGGCCCACCTTCCTTCCCCCGCATGGCCCGGTTTTGCAGAAAGCACTGAAACGAGCTAAGGAGAGCAGGCTCCTTTGCTGTTACGTCTCCAAAGGGAACGCTTGTAGGCCATCGTTTGCTCTCAAAGGACTGACTTTTAAAAGCATTAATACTGTAAGTGACCACTTTGAAAGAGAACACTTTAATTTTTTTGTCAGATCAAATTGCCTAACTTTTGTATTTGCTTTTCTGTGTAAGAAACGTTTCATTTTGCTTTTCCAGAGCTGCTAAGGAGCTGGAAAACCTGCTCCAGAGCTAGCTCTGGAGCGTGCAATGCGTTGTGAGATTGGGGCCGTAATGTAATTGCTCTGAACTAGTAATTCAAGCAGCAAAAACCTGCCATGGGGGTACCTCCTTTCAAAGAATTTGGATAGAAGAACTTTGTGAAGCGTAGGGATGCTCTGTCAGAGGGCTTCAATGCAATGGTTTTAATTCCAGCTCTAAAGGAAGTCAGTTTATAGTGAGGCTCCTACAGTTGCATTGTGTATTATGTGAATCTGTCGAGTCTTTTTTTTTTTTCTTAAACCTTTATCTTTGCCCTCCTTTTTCACAGGGCGCAGGGGTGGAAGGTGCCCAACCACCTGACTGGCACTGGTGGTGCCACGTGGGAGTGGGCACGGCACTCCCAGAGCAGGGTCTGCCCTTCAGCCTCCCCAGCCATTGCTGTGGGAGAGCTCTGCAGGCCAGGCTTGAGGTGCCCATAGTTTGCATTTACCAAAAATATTTTGGAAGGCAGATTACTTCTGGATCTTTGAAGTCTACTAATCTGCACGGATCAAAACGGTTCAATTAGTTTGCCCTTTCAGTGGAGCGGGGTGTGGATAACTAAGCAAACAAAAAAAATTAAGTTTCACTTCTTTATTTCTTTTTGTAGCGCTAACAAATTATACCATTCTTCCACAGTGTTTTCCATGTAAGGACTGCACACGGATCCTGCTTTTCCATTTGTTCGTTGGGTAAACTAGAGATTCTAGGCTGCTTTGGTTATGACACAGGTCACGAGGTTTGCTGCTTTAATTTTGATTGTGCTGAACTGCACTGAGCAGCAGTGTCCATCATGACTACCCACGATTATGAATTAGAAGTTCTGGTTTTCTTGTCACGCATTTTAAATGTGGAGGTGAACATACCAGTCTATAACTGTGTCTCCTGGAATACTTTTAGAGAAAAGGAAGTCAGTATTTTTCATATGAGAAATATGCGCTGAAGGTTACCACTATGAATTGCTTGGTTTTATTTTCTTAGGGCTGTGTGAAACAATAAGCCAAACTCTCCACTATTTTGCTCTGCTGCACAGTTTGAAGCCAGGGCAGTAGTTCTTTTAGATACAAATCAGTTCTTTATTTGTTTTATTTGCTACAAATACCTTTAAAGTTTACAACTACTACTGTCAAGGACAGATATGGTGGGACTGGCTGTGGCATGGATAGCTGGGTAGGAATGTAATACCCAATCATTTCAACTATCGGTTCCCTTAAACTTTCAACACGTACCCGTTAGGTGGAAAAAGCTGCCAACACATCATAAAACTGCTGCTGCAAGCTCTCAAACCCTGCTGATGGAAATATGTCAGGGGATGAAGGCAGTATCTGAAAGGCACATTCCACCGTTTGGCTTCCCAGGAGGAAACCTGTGTGGTCTTGAAGGCTTGTCAGCTTTGACTTCTAAATTTGTCCAATAAATGGAATCAAATTATTTACTTGGTCTGCAGGTCTGAGACATCAAACACAGCAGAGGAAAGCTCAGGGCCACGTCTCCTGAAATTGCCCACTGTAAATTCAGTCCACAAGCAGGTGGAGAATAATTACTTGAGGCTTTTCCCCCATTCGCCTCCAAAGTTTGTTTATGATTGTGAAAAACATCTTTAAAGCAACTGCCTACATAGGAGTAAGGATTAAATGGAGCCCTCAGACTATGCATTCTTAGTATTTCCCATCACAGAAAAATGAACCACAGAGTAACACCGTGTTTCACTTCTATTTTGCATGGTTTCTTTGACTCTGCTGTGCTGCAGTGTAACCAGCCTTCCTGCACCCTTTCCCTGTGCAGCACTTACTCTCCCACATGCATAAAAGGAAAACCATCTTGTAACCTTTCTGAAGTGAAGCCAAAAAACCTTGTTTGATCACAGGGAGTCATCTTCCCCGCTCTGTTCTCCTGCAGTCTCCTCAAACCATAGCTGTGGTGAGACCGGTAGTGTTTGCAAGTTGTCTGTGGGAGCACGGTTCGGTCTTGCTCAACACTGACACGGGCATGTGCTTTATTCAGTCAGTCTGTTTCTTCAGCTGCTCCTGTCTCTGTGGAGATGGGCATGTGCTGAAGCTTATTGCTGTGAATGCGAGGAATACTTGTTGCAAAATTAAGACTTGAAGCTTGTAAGAAAGTCTTTGTATTCCAGAACAATAGAGAAAAGGAGAAAGATTGAGACCTGCTTAGGTTTCTTTGAGATTTATCCCTGTACCATTGCCTAACAACTTGTTTGAGACTACAGCTCTGTGATTTGAATTACCGATTACTGTTACTTCTCTTTAAAGCCTGCTTCACAGGTATTCTTGCTTTCTGACAGTAGCTGCTCAGAAACGTATGTTCTCATTTACATCCCAGCAATACAGGAAACATGCAGTGTTTCACCATTCGGATGAGTTCTGCTCATCCCTGACAAGCAGATGTCTCTGGGGTGCAATAGGGCACCGACAGCAACTTTAAGACTGCATCTACTGGAACTTGCAAGGAAAAAGGCAGAACATGCCAAAACGTTTCCAGGGCACTTGTCCTGATGAATTCACATCTACGCTAAATGGCATTAGATCTTTGATGGCTTGATACAGTCAAGACTCTAATCATACTCCTTATTCAACAAGACATCTGTACAGACGTCAATCAACTGATGACAGGTTCCAGTAATTTTATTTCAAATATTCTCAGCCATAATTGCTTATTTGCAACTTGCAGGGGAAAGAAAACCAATTACACCAACCACTCTTGTCATCTTCACCCCATCCCCAGGCTCCATGCAAGTT
Organism: Aptenodytes patagonicus; assembly: GCF_965638725.1. NCBI lineage: Eukaryota > Metazoa > Chordata > Aves > Sphenisciformes > Spheniscidae > Aptenodytes > Aptenodytes patagonicus. The sequence goes on from NC_134970.1 coordinate 1,672,820, forward strand.
TACTTTCTCCCTTTCACTTCCAATTTTAAAAGAAAACACTGCCTCTGTTCTGTTTACATTCCCCCTTTGGCAATGGGAGTTGGCATGAGCTAGCACACCTGGTTCTGCAGCGTAGTTAAGTATCTGGCTCTTCCACATTTATACGTTTGGCTCTTTTCTTCCTTTGGAGGCATCCGATTCAAGTGCAGTATGTATCCTTGGCAGTCCTGTGCATCTTCCCTGAGAGTTCAGTATTAATGAGCCTGCAGCAGAGCAGGAAGGCTCCCAGCTTCTCCTTGCTGCGGTATCTGGGGAACAGGACCTCATCCATGCTCAAAACTCTTGCAGCCTCTGGTTGTGGGGAATATACGGCAAAGCAAGCCAGGGCGGGTAGGGTCAGTGGCTACTCTGAGTGAAGTCCAAGTATGCAACAAATAGCAGGTAGCGTTTCCAAAGTAGAGAAGTTACAAAAAAGTTCCTGCGGTTGCTAGGGCGGGATAACTCATGCAGTCTGCGCTCCTTGCAGAGCTCCCTGCACAGAGGTAGAGGCCTTGCCCTGTTGTTTGCAGCAGAGCTCCTCTCAAACTGAACCAGGGTGCAGTAAATAAATACATGGTAGCATAACGGAATGTTGGACTTTCCCTGTTATGACTTCTGGAAAAAAAAAAAAAATTGGGACTTTAGAATCTTTTTGTCCAAGTTTGGTTTTGCCATTTTCCCCTTGTTCTCTTTCATCGCTAAAGAAGTAAAACAAAAAAGTAAGCAGAAAAAGGAAAGGATGGAGAATAGAGAAGCAGAGGAAGAAAACCATTTTCCAAGAGATTTAATTCTGTCTTTGCAGCAGGGAACATTTCCGTGAAAATATTTGCTTCTTTTTTAGAGAAGGAAGTTTTTGAGGAAAAATTATTTGTACATATTTTTTTGCTTGGCTTCACTTGATTGCTTCAGAAGGTACCACTCACTTAAGACACCACTGAAAAGAGCCAACAAGCTGGAACCTGCTCTCCTGTACTGTTACTTCTAGGTGCCACATCCATGTTTCAACACAGCACTTAGGGCTTATAAAAGGATGCTGGTGACACATCGCATTAGCTCTGTATTTCCCACCAACGTTTATGGGATGGCAAACTAAGGCTGAATTTAAGAGCATGCCTGCGGGTGCTGAGACACTGGAAAGGATCTTTCTGCCTTTCCAGTAAAGTAGAAAATTGGAAACCTCGCTGTTTCTTCCATAGTGTTTTTCATTTTGCTGTTTCAGACTTGCACATTCTCAGAGGTGTGAAGTATTAACCAGCTAAATCCTGATGCATTAAACCAGGAAAAAGAAGGAAGCACAACCTTTAACTGCAGATAACATGGTCTTTTCTGCTGTTTCAGTAACTAGACAAATAAGGGCTCCCAAACAGTGTTCATGTGATGCAGGTTTGTGTCGGGGGGGAAAAAGTGAATTTGGACAGGAACAACTGAAAAAGTACATAAATTGGAGCATTAACGAAATGCCAAGTCTAAAGCCGTTGATGGTGCGGGTGTCAGGATGCAATTGTGTTGCTCAAGTGAGCTAATATGGACACAAAACTCCTTGAGAAGACAATGAGGTGCCTCCGTGCCAACATACCTTCTCTCGCTTAGATGATGTGCTGGTGTATATTAATTTCTGTGTAAAAACTGCGCTTTCTGCCAACAATATACAAGATGCCAACCGATACAAAATCTGTGCAGGGACCAAAGCTGCAGCGTGGTGGTGTCGGCTCATGCCGCTGCTCCAGAGCACCTTTGGGGGGAGGATGAGATGTGGCAGCTGCTGCCCCATCTCTGCTAAGGCTTTCTGAAGGGGCTGTCATAAGGAAAGGGCTTAAATAACCTTCAAATGAAATAATTAAAGATTGATTGTACCTTAATTGTAAAACAGTATCCCAGGGCTCTAAAGGTAGCAGGCCTTTTGTCCTCTGCCTTTTGAAGATAAGACCGAATGGCCATGTTTTAATTACTGGAAGGTTACTCGCATTTTTTGTGTCTGCAAGAGGTCAAGAACTGAAATTTATAGTAATTCTTGAATTTCTACTTTAGAACATAACTATATGCTATTAAATTTTTGCTTGGTCTTTAGACCTGGGTTTAAAAACAGCAGCATTAGAAGATGAATAAAACGCAAGCTTTGGTTGTCAATTTATCTCTTCCTGCATTTGTTACGGTTCTGCAATAACACATCGCTCCCTGGCTGGCATTTGTGAGTAACCCTAAAAGCCAAACTGCTTTCTGCGCGGTGCGATGGGTTAGTGTGTGCAAGACAACTTCCACAAACCACGTGTGGGTAATTGATCAGACCAACAAACAATCTTAACATGGCGTTTTGGCTGGGGTAGCTCAGACTCATTGCTCTCGGTGAGTTTCAGCTGTAAAGTCTGTGTAAACCTTATTGAACAAAGGTATTTGTGCTGAGATGCGTGTTCCAGACCTGCACGCTGCAGAGCCACCAGGCAAAATAGGCTCTGCAGTCACAGGTCACTTCAGAATTAAAACTCTCTCTGCACACTTGGGTCTGCACGCTTGGTTTGATAGCAGGAAGGCAGAATGTATCATCCTGCTGACAAGACTAATGCAACGGTAATTTAAAAATAAACCTTTTAAGCTGATATATGTGGCCTAAAGCCACCAGAGCACTGCTAAGGAGTACACTTTTCAGTTTTATGTTTGCAGGAAAAAAAAAAAGGCAAGAAAAAGTCTTGGCATCTAGCCTCACAGGGAATGAACTTTTAGGCAGAAAAGATGAAATTTCTGACTTCTCTGTGAATTTTAATGCCTTAGTGCCCTTTTAATGCCCTGAAAGAAACATTTGGCACTGTTTTAGCTGTCGGTCTGTGGAGGTCTCTACCTCTCCGTACACAGCTGTGTTTTAAGAGCTGTTTGCCTGTTCCCAGGCTGGAGTCTTGCTTGCTGCATGCTCCTAGCCAAATGAAAAAACCGATGGCAGAAATTCAGGGCTAAGGAGGGACCATATCAGGAAGCTGATATAACTGAATCACAGATACATGTCTATAGAGATCTGTGTTATTTATACTATAAAAATGTATAGAGAAGCATAGCACAGGGTGGAAAATTAAATTACGCAGAAACCTATTTCCTGGAAAATACAGAGGTAATATTCCTCCTTCTGCTTTGTAGTTTAGAGCAACGCTAAAAAGTTACATTCCACAATAACAGGCATTTTAAAGAATCTGATAACTCCTGTGGCTGGGAGGGACAGAGGATAGCTTGTTTTCCAAGGAATCTGTGGACTACAGGCACAATTTTTTTTTTTTTAAACTAGGAAAGCCATAAACAATAAAGCCAAGCCTCTTTGAAAGCACTATGGGCATATATCTGTAGCTGCACGAACTGTAAGTCAGCAGTGTGTCTGAGAAAGATAAATGACTATATTGCTGTAAACCCACTATAATAGGAGACTCGGGCCCAAAAATTACACAAAGCCCCCACCCTCAGGAAGGAGTTGGTATCTTAGTTATTATACCGAAATGAAATGCGCTGCCTGCTCTTTTAGAAAGCTTTTCCTAAAAGTTGTTGGGTTTTAGTTTCATTCCTGTTACCTGGCTCAAGCAGGCCATTCCTGGGAAGCTCTGTCAGTGTGCGAATAGAAGAGGAGAATATTAGATTTCACAATTCAGGAACCAAAGCAGCATGAAGGCAGTTTTGCAGCTGGCAGGCTAACGCTTGAGCGTGACAGCACGTTAGTGAGCAGGCTGTTGCATTGTGCAGGGCTGATCTTACGGTTTCAGAAGCAGCTAAGTCTGACTTCTGTCATCTTCATACTTCGGGCATGGATGGGAACACTACTGGCAGGTCTGACATTATTTGCGGATACAGTTTTCTCCCAGTTCTTGCAATTAATCTATTTGTAATTCTAGGCAGGCTAGGTTTTGTTTCCTGCTGTGACACTTTTGTTACCTTTAGCATGTGCCAGCACGTTCCTTTTAAAGAGGAACGTAGAGAGCCATACGGCCATGGCTGTGCCCTTTCTGCACTAGTTTCTAAATAATGGATTTGGGCACAAACATCTTTCAGACCCCTAGTCTGGGGTTTGCTCTCTTGGTGGAGCACAAGCTCAGGGGGAAATCATAAGGTTTGCTCTGCCGTTCTATACAAAGGGGTACGCTAGCCTTTAGTGAAAAACTACCTGCACTGGTGAAAAATCTTTATCCCTCAGTTTGTATGAAACAATTATTAGATAAAGCAGTGTTATTTAGTACTTGTGCCATCTTGATTGTTTTCTGGGGAACTTAAGGTTTCTTGTGAAATGGTGTGCACTGCTGCACTGGGATTATGCAATCACTGCTTATGAATACATACGTGTTCACAGAGCAAAAATACCAGCAGTTGTTCTGAGTCCATCCTTATAAAACTGCAAGTGCTGACAGAGCCGAGTTTCAAAATGTAGTAGTGAAAAGATTGAGTTTAGTTTGGATAAGTATCCTTGGCTTCTGGAGAATTTTTTCATAATGTTCTAGTCTTTTCTGATATTTTTTCTAAATCCATTTACTGGTAATGTTAAGAAGTTGGGATGTGGCAAAGTGGTTTTTTTATGACTTGAGTGAAGCTGAAAATACCAAGAAATGTGTTTTCTATTTGGGGTTCTTTTTGTGTTTTTACTTACAAGAAGTAGGAGACAACTCTTTAACAGTTTCTGCAGTTGTTGACCATGCATCTGCTTGTGACTGTGTGCTGGGGGAAAAGTCTCTCCTAGCGTTTGACATGTGCAATTAAGAGAGATCCTGGGAGAAGTGACCATGTTGAGGACAGACTTAGCAACACAGGTCCTGGTTCGACCCACTGCCCCCTTTAACCCCTTCCCTGTGACCTTGGTGCCCATCCCCAGCATCTGCTCCCTGCCAAGCTCGCTTTGTGGGATGTGCACGTTCCCTGTGCTCGCTTCCTGGTGGGTCAGAGACAGACCTTCCTGTAAGCCGGCTCCTCGGAGCTGTTCCAGCACGCCGAGCTGCAAGGCTTTGTCAACTCATTCCTGGCCTTTTGTCTGCAGCTCAGAGTGTAGTTTGTGAGTAACCTGAGCCCTTCCCTTTCCCCGACATGAAGGTACATGCTGGCTTATCTGAGCAGCAATTCCAGTCTGGGCCAAGGACACGCCTTTGGGAACGCTCCTTTCTTTAGCCTTATTCAGCTTTGCATTGTCTCAACTTGTTCTGCGATGCTCTCTAGGCTAACAGTGCATCTGTGAGCGAACCCTACATGCGAGCTTTCCGTGCATGGTAATGCCCGTTCAAATCCGAAGAAAACGATTTAGCATCTGAGTGTAGCCACGCTTTGGTTGGCTGGTGTGCCACGTGTGATGGCTTCTGAAAAGCCGGGGCAATCCAGACGCTGCTGTGGATAACGTGTACTCATGTGCATGGACCCCAGCTTTAGTTGGGTGTGCTAAAGTAACACCCAGGTTCTTTTATATGGTGTCCAAATAAATAATTTTTAATTTGAGGCTTCATTCTTCTGACCAAGTCTAGTACTTGGCAGTGTTTAGGAACATGTACACGGAGACTGGCAGCTGTTTAACACAGACTGAAATTTGAAGCTTGCTGTGTTGAAGGGAAAAACAATCGTTTCCATTTCCGTGTCTGTAAGTGACATCTCCAAAGGCAAAATCACTTTCTTTGGGGGGTCTTTGAAACTCTAGTTGAAGGGAGGCCTCATGCAAAGCCTGTACCGTATCCCACCTGAAAATGCAAGGAAAGAGGTGAAGCACAGCCGGAGGCTGTACTGCAGGGTCAAAGGCAGCGCAGTTCAGGAGGGGCTCGGGGTGAACTTGCAAGTCGGGGCTGTCAGAGGGGGCCCCTACAGCTCCCTTCCGTCTTCCTGCCTGTGGGAACGATTGCACCTTTCTGTTCAGAGCCATATATTAAAATAAGAGATGGGTAATTTTAATCATTCTGCATAATACCTGATGTTCTGATCTTTATGTAGATTGGGGGGAACAGAGGAGTATTCGTAGATGCGTGGCTTTAGTTGAGCAGGAGATGAAAGGGTTCAGAGGAGTATTTAAAGTATATGCCTCGGCTTTGCTGGAAGTCATAGGGACTGATGCCTAGCCAACAGTAATAATGCTAATTTAATTATTTTGGTTAGAAGTGTGGTGTTTTTACCGGGGTAGTTACTTAGACACATCCCCGCAGGTGGCGAGTTGCAAGCCTGCCTCACGCTAGTGGAGCTCCGGGTTGACAAAACTGAGTCGTGTTAGAAATAGCATCAGTGTAACACCAAACCTGCACACGCTCTGCAGGGGCTTCACTGATTTCAGGCTGGGGTAGCTGGGGCGATAAGGAAACTCTGTTGGTAAGGTCTGAAGCACGTGGTTTAAGTTGCATATGTCTTGGAGTGCTTTGCTGAATCAGGACCGGGACAGCCCGTGCGTGTTAGTAACAGCCAAAGTGCCGATGTGCTGGCTGCCACTTCGGGGGGCTTGCGGCTCCCATTTTAGCTTTTCCCTATGTCTTCTGCCTCTCCCGCTGAGGGATGTATAGCTTCAGGGCATATTCACTCAATGAACAATGTCTACCTAAGTAACTTTGACCACACCTTGGGAAAAAAAAATTAAGAACTGCAAGGTACTCTACTTGCAAATGATAGGCTGTTATTACCTTCCAGCATCACACAAGCAAAAGACATAAAACGGATGCTATGTACTGATATTCTTCTCTTGCATTATTTACTGTTGCACTGTGTATTCCCATGCTCTCCTGTCTAAGGTGACATCTCAGCTCTGGATTTTTGATGATGACAATTATAATGAGACAAAGGAAGAGAGGCAGCTCAGGTTTGATTTGGATCCCTTTGCCTTTTTAAAAATTGAACATTTCTGACTCTCAGCAAAATCCCTACCACGTGAGACCATGTTTTGCATTCTGCCTGTTTGCAGACCTGATATATAGGGGCTTTATGCAGAATCCCGGTATGTCGTTCTATTAATGATTGAGTGAAGCGTTAGCTTGCCTTTCCTGATGCTATCTTGTATTTTCATGTTCTGAGAGGGCATTTGTGGATGTGTAAGTAACCAATGTTAAATAGAAACATAGATGCTACTTTAGGGAATCTGTGTCATTCAGCCAAGAATGAAAGCTGTTTCACAGTTAGAAAGTTTTTTTGTTGTTGTTGATTTCGTATAATGAACAGTGAAAAAGTCTGCACTAACTGCTGCAAAGATACAAGTGACTTATCTTGACTCGGGATGGACGACAGAAGGTAATTTTGCAGACATTATAGCTGTTCCCAGAAAAAAACCCAAGTCTCGCTCCCCTCCTTCCCATTGAGAAAAAGGCAGAAGTCTTCCTTTGTCCCTGCAAAGAAGCCGAGCCAGAGCACCAGGGGGCCGAGTTTAAAAGCTGTCAAGAGAATTCACACCCAAACCATGCTCCCTCCGTATTAGCTATGCTTTTTCTCAGGAGGGCTGTGTAGACAAGACTCTGACATGGGAGGCTCCGCCGTGAATTGGAAGTCTTATGTCCTCTGTCTCCTTTTCCTGCATAAGGTTGCCCATGCGGCTCTTAAAGAATAGTCTGGGACTTGGGAGCAAGGTTTCCTCCTGCTCCATCCCGGCCGTGCTCCTGACAGCCTGTCCGTGCATGCCCAGCCGTATCCTGATGAACTGGGAACACTTTGCCTGCCTGCACTGAGCTAGCTGTGCCAGGGGTCCGTGCCCTGGGACCACTCGCTGCACTGGGGGATAACCTGCTTTTAAGGGTGTCCTCAAGGCACCTCTTGGAAAATAAAGTTCAGGGACAATTGACATGACATGACATGATTGTAAGAGGCTGTTGTGACAGGATGAGCCCAAGTTACCTCCTGTCTGTGTGTGCCAGGGCCGGCACGGCTGCAGCGTTTTATCTGACACCACTCTGCCCCATTTAAGCTCCTTTATCTGAATACATTTTGAGTGAGTTATTCCAGAAAGTGAGTTATTCCAGATCTCTACCAGAACAAGGAAGTAGAAAGTCAAGCTGAAACTCTGCAAGTATTTCCATACCCTGCCTCTGCCTGAGGCTTTTCATGGCTGAATGTGGTGTTAGCTGGGAGTATGTCAAGTAGCATCTTTGTCTGAAACTGAAGAAAGTCGGGGCAGGATCAGGATGGGATGTCCCTGCTTGGGGCTGTCAGGCTCTTGGCAAGGGCTTAGACCTGATCAAGGAGGGTGTTTGCAGCAGGATCCGGCTGTGCACCCTCCCTGGATCGCGCTGTGCTGCCCACGAGCTCTCGGGTGGAAGCAGTGGCTCCGTTGCCGCTCATCTCACCTGACTTGAACAAGTGATGTTCTTGCGTCAGGAGGTGTCTGTCTGCCTGGGCTCAGATAAAAAAAAACCTCCTTAGTGCCATATCAGTGCCTTGCGCCCTGGCACCAGGCAGTCTGTCAGCCGCCCCCGAGCCAGGTCAGTGACTTGAGAAGACCTGCTGCACACATGTATTTGAAGGTGACATAACGGGGTCCTTGGCTGGTCCTTGACTTTTGTTACAGTTTTAGAGCATCTGCCACTGATTTCACAAGATTTCCCCTTTTCAAAGAAGCCTGCATACAAGTGTTGCAGGTCACAGCTTGCACTATGCAGCAACTGTCCTTCACTAGGTATCCAGCAACACTCAATACCACAGCTAAACTCTCATCCGCTTTGAATTAATTTCTTTTTTATCTAGGCAGCGAACATGAAGCAACTTGCTTCATCAATGTATTGCTCTGGAATTACTGTAGCAGAGGCATCAAGCAGCCGGGGGAGTCTGACATCAGTCACTGTCTTACAGGTATATTCAGTTTCTCAATCACATGCAAACTGTTCTTTGTCTGTACTTGCAAAACCTCGCAAAGCCACTGACTTTGAGAAGCTGGTATTCCTTCCTGCTGCAAAGCTAAAATAAACTAGACCCGCTGGATCCCACATTTGTGTTACTTACAGTATTTTCATTCTCTGTGTAGTGCTGTATCTGCCTACAAGCGTGCAGTGAGCTGGTCTGTTTTTGAGGGCTTGCTGAGGACCTCTGTGCCAGGCTGCATGTTGGATGGTGGTGTCCCCGAGATGGTGGAGCATCTCGGGTATTTGGTGGCAGCTGCCTGGGCTCAGGTGACTGTTCTGAAAGACAGAGCAGAGCTCAACGCACATGTGCCTTATGCTCAGATCTCGTCGACATCGCGGGAAGGGGTGTACGTGATGCGTAGGCGACACGTTGCAGATAAGCAACAACTCTTCCTTAGGGGATGGTCTCTGCCTGTGGCTGGCCTTGTTTACTATCTGGTGACTCTCTTAGGAGTATTATGTGAGTTGTTGAGGAGCCTGTGGTATGGTCGCACCTTTATTCTGTGCCTGTTCTGAGAAAAGTCTGGTGAGGGAATAAGAGATATGCATATTTATGTCTCTGCTGTTCATTATTCCTGTTGCCGGCATGCAGAGGTATGGAATACAATGTACAAAAACATTCAGTATGTGCATACATCTTTGGAGGTAGTGGGCAGCCAAGCAAGTTCCTAAGGTTAAGAGCAGGCACACAGACCTGAGGGAAACAATCCCTTTTAGTTTTGCATATATCCAAATTCATAAATAAAACATTGGTCCAATAGGTGTTAGTGAAGGAATAAAAATCAATACTTAAAACTCCAGCAACCAAAAAAACCGACCAGTATTTTCAGGTTTAGAGATATACTTAAAAAAACCAACCCTGGTGGATAGTATCACCCATTGCCCCAAAGACAGCACAACCTGTGGGATGATACAAGGTAGTCTGGGAGGTCTGTTTTTTCTCCCGAGTTCTGCGAGTAGAGAATGTTTTAAGGGGTTCACGCTCATTTGTATTTTAAAGCTGGTTATTCTGAAGTGCAAGACCAGGGGCTACATCTTCAGCTGGCATAAATCTGCCTGGCTGCATGGAGATAAACTGATTTATGCTGGCTGAAGATCTGGCCCTGGATGTAAGAAATGGAAGCAGGTGGATGTAATTTCTTTAAATTTCCACTCAAGCTGCACGCGCCTGGAGCACCAGAAATTGAACAGCACTTTCCCTAAGAGTAAAAAAGTTATTAGCTTCATATTTGTGTTAGTGCTTCGCTGCCCTCCCTCTTGACTTGATCATCACATGTAGCCACGGGCTGTCTCTGGCAATGACTCTGTCTCCTCAATAAAATTAAAAATCACTTTTGTTTCATATCTTTTTAATAAGATGTGTCCTTTTTAATAAAGGACTCTGCTCTTTAACGGGTGATGCACTGATGAACAGCAGGCTCAGAGATTATTGCATTTCCCTGATTTGAATTTCTCTTTCTGCATTTCAGCTGTAACAATAAAGCTAAGTAAAAATCCCCAAAGACTCTGCACACGCAGCACACACACAGTTTTGCTATCACCGCTGGGTTGAAATTGATGCCCAGTGTAAGTGGATGCGTGGCTGTTGTGCAGTTAGGTGTAAGGAATAGATTCTGGAATGTACAATATAGGAAAGGAGAGAGGCACGGGTTCAGGAACATACAGTCCAGGTCCACAACTTTCACCAAAGTTAATGACATTCGGAGAGCTGAGGATCTCCCCCATCACAAACAATTAATGCCTTTAGCATAAGTGCTCATAAAGGAAATCAGGACAAGGCACGGTGACGTGCAGGAGAGAAGGAAATATTTCAGTGGCCACTGGCTGTGTGCACAGAAATGCATGCACAGGCACACACAGCTGCTCACCACCATTCACTTTTGTTTTGCAGGATGAATGAAGTCTCTATCTATTTTTTTAATTTTTTTTCCTCCCTTGTTCAGAATTCTTTTATCTGCAGTAAAGTGGTAATCCTGCAGCAAAATCAGAGTGAGCCCTTGGGTAGGACAGTCTCATGGTTTAGCTGTTACACCACAGCTGATACTGCTCCAGCCGTTGTAGCATCCCCTGGTATTTATGATGCTTTATATCCCAACTGTGGGGCACAGCTTCGGGCTGCAGATGGCCACCGAGGGTCTCAGAGTGGCAGCACACCAGGAACACGAAGAAACTCTGGTGGGGTATGTTCCGTCTTTAATGTCTGGGCTGTTTGCACAGCTAGTCTCAAATCCTTGGTGCTGTCGGGCAGAAGACTGATCCAGGCAGTGAAAAATACCTGCTGATTCCCAACGGTTTCCCACCAACGGGAGCGGAGCTGGGAGCAGGGACTGTTTGACAAAGTTTTCAGCAAAGTTTTCTCTTATCTCCCCTGGTAAGAGAAGTCCCGTTCAATGAGCTGAAGAGCTCTTAACGACCTGAAAGCAATGAAGAGGATCAGATCCCTGGAGGCTCAGGCTGCTCTCATTGCTCTCAATGTATCCACAGACATGCAAGGCTAAAAAGTTGGGGTGGAATTAAGCAGTTTCTTTGTCTCTTAGCATAATATTCCATTATATTTCATACATTTTCCTTTAAAAAAATGAGAGCAAAGAACATTTCAAAAGAAAGTTATTTTCAAATATTTTTTTAAAAAAAGATCGTTAATTTGATTTCTAAAATCTTATCCAGAAATTTTTACAGGATTCTATTTGATTTTATTACAAAATCAGTTCAGTGGTGTTGAAATTAATTTGCAAACCTTTTGATGCTATTAAATTATATTGTGTAATTTTAACCAAAGCAGTTTCCAATCTATTTCTTAACACAAAAGTAAATAGACTGTATCTCTAGCCCCAGAAAAAGAGACAAAGGTTAAATTCCAGGGATTTGCTGAGTATTGATTTTATTCAAATAATTTATGCAGATTTCCTGCCTCTGAATTGTTCCAACTTTGAAGAATGAAACAAAACCAAATGCCTCCCTATGTCTAGCTTCTTATATTGATTCATTTATTCCTGGGATCATTTCAAACATAGACCTGAAGTAACTTCATGAGCCAGATTTTTTTCAAAAGTGAACAAGACAGTTAAACCCGAGGAGTTCAGGAGGTTTTGGAAACAGCACGTTTATATCCTGTCCCGTAACGTGTGTAATCTGGATTTCCGGGGAATGACACTTTCAGGTGGTCGGCATCCACCTACCCGGAGGTAGATATTCACAGATGCCCATGGTCTGTGTCGGGCTGGGATGTTGCAAGGTGCTCAACAAATGTGTACAGCCGTTCCTGCTCCAGCTGGGCAAAACTGAATTGATAGGAAATGCGTGAAAATAACAACCCCGTTAATAGTAGGAAATAGGGCCACAGGGGACCTTAGCCTGAGCAGATTAAAAAATAAAATCTAAAAATAAGAAAGGCTGGACTTGGGCACACATGGCTCTCCCGAGCTTTCCTTTCCAAAGCCATGCTCTTGGTTTCAGAGCAGTGCACCAGAAGATGTGTGTCCTTGGGGCAGGGATTTGCCTTCTCCCACAGCGGATTCTGCGGGTGGGGGATAGATTTATTCACCTCTTGAGGCAAAGGAGGACAAATGCCAGCACTGTCAGATGCTGTCTGGGTGTGGGTCACTCCAGAGCCTGGTTCCCTTTCCTCTTACACAGGTGTAAATTGAGATAATTAAGATAACAGTGCCAGACCCTAACACTGCTGAGTTTCTCCTGTGTTTGGGTGTGTGTTCCCATCGCCCTGGTCTGTCTTCTTCCAGCTCTTCAGGGGGAATGAGACAAATGGGACACAGCAGAAGGATTCGTGCAGATTTTTAATTTTGTAATCCTGTAAATTAGACATGATTTTCTTTAAAGTGTATTGAGAAAACTGGGTCTGATGCCCTTCTGCTAAAAAAAGTAGACAGGGGCAAAGGCTGAGAGCATCATCGCCCTTCTCCCTTCAGGGCAGTCACATCACCCGTTTGCAGGTTGGATGATTTAGTTAGGAGCAAACAGCCGACAGGCCCGGCCGACCTCCCCCAGGCTTTGGGTTGGGAGGCGCTTGAACCCTTCCAAAAGGGAGCTCTGTGCCGCCCCTGCTCCTCCAGCCCAGAGCAGTCTGTAAGTGATAAAACCTTCCTTTAATTAAACCAGAACCTCCAGCTCCGCTGCTACTCGTGTGCTGTGGTTTCTGGGGTTTTCCAGCGCAGAAAGAATAACTGTGGGCTATGTTTTCAGGGATGGCAGAGCAAAGGCGATACAGTTGCAGGCTTTTTGCATACTTCTAATCCTTAGGCTTTTCTGTGCCGGTTCTTTGCTGCACAAGTTACAACAACGCCAGGCTCTCCTCTGCCCAAATCCACCCCAGGAGCCGCCGAGTTCGAGGGAAGGTGCTGCGGATGTGGGGGTGCTGGGGCCAGGGTGCCGGCTGGCTCCCCCCTTCCTGGTGCTATGGACTGTCTTTACAGAAGTGCTCAGCTGCCTCAAAATCCAGGTGTGCAACAAGCAAAGTTCAAAACAGAAAATAACCAGAAATAACTATCAGTGATTTCAACAGATTTTCCTTTGCTTATCAGCCCCCATGGCAAATTTGGCAGTGACACAAAACCGATCATGGCAACACTTTCACAGTTAATTCAAACAAGATATGATACAGTTAGCGTTGACCTATCGCACATCGGAGGATGACACATTCAAATGCCCATCCTGCACCCAAATCTTAGATCTGAAAAGTTCTTAATAGTCTGACTAGTCCAGGCTTTGCAGCACTTACTGCTTCTTTGTTCCAGGCACACAAATTTGTGCATTGATAGATGAAACACCTGAGCACTGGGCTCTGTTGGAACACAGGTGTGAAAACCAAAGCTAAGGATGGCTACACTGCAGCACAGAGACGTGGGAAAGGCTGCCTACGCAGCAGAAACACACTGTTTACGTGGCGTGTGTAAATGATCCTAAATCAACCCTTGCAATTACAAAGCTATGAACCAAAACGTGTTCATATTTTAAAAGGATTATAGTGCCAGGCTTTCCAGGGCATTGTGAGCAGATGGAAGGTCATTTTACATGTTCTCTTGTCCAGGTAAAAACTGTGTGGCCTTACTTAAGCCTCACAGACTTGGTTGGCTCAGGGTGTGGACAGAACTTGCTGGCGCAATGAGCTGTACCCCTGGGGTGTTCAGCAGCTCTCCGTGAGCAGTGCTTGCTGGGAGAGCTGGGTAGTAAATGCTCATTTTAGCACTGGGTACGGAGCATTGCCAAATCGTCTCTCTAGCCGAGTGCCACCGCTTCTGGAGTGTCACTGAAGCCTCTGCTGATATTTAGAAGGGGAAACAATTTGTCTTTATTGTGGACTAGGGCAATTAAATAGGAAGACAAGTTAACATTAATTTTTAAATTTCTGTGCAAGTTTAAAATATTACGGGCATTCATCTTCTGGAGTAGCCTATGGTCTTTCTGTCGTGGCTTTTCATGTCTTTCCTCCCACTATTTTTCTTTTTCCATGTCGGAGCAATGATGGAGAGGAGTGGATTCCAGGTGTGTGAGCCATGCGACGTTTACTGGTTAAGGTTCAGAAATTCCTACCCTGGGGTGGAGGGGGAAGTTAGAGGGAGGAGAAGAAAAAGAAGAGAAATGAGAAAATAAAGTAGGCTCCACCACCTGCCATGTAATGATCGGTTCTGGAGATAAGGCTGTTTTAAGGTGCATTCCAGACGTATGGGTCCTGCCCAGACACAGCACAAAAGAAAAGGGAGACTTAAAACAACAGCCAGCTCCTCCTCCCCCCGGATCAGGTGCGCACACACATAAGAGAATAGCTAACCCTAATAAAAACCTCTCTCCTGGCCAATGTTTTCTTATAGTTTTAATTCAAAGCCCCCTTTAAGCACACATGCACATACAGCCCCTCTAATCAAGTTGATGCCTGTCACGGGGGGTTAAATGCAGGGGATCCAAAGCCAATCCAAATAGACTATCACCCCGGAGAAGCTGCCAGCAAGTGCTGCGTGAGGACTGGAAAATGCCCCCATCCCCATCAGTGATAGTTGCAAAGAGACTTGTCTTAAGTTAGAAAACGAAATTAAAAACAATTGCGGGTTTCTCCCTTGAAATGGAAAGATTCCCTACAGCTATCCTGGATGTGTGTGTATGTGTCTCAAAATTAAAGCAGGATTAGACTTTAATGTTACACCTCATGCAGCAATTAGGAAAAAACGGGGCCTGATCCTGTTTTACGCTGATGAGACGACTCCACGGTTGTGTGAGACTGCATTTTTCTAACGAAAGGCAGAGGCATGAGCTATAGAGTTGGGAGCGTGGTAAGAACGGCAAGATATGTTTTCATGAGGCAGTTCTAACCTCTCTGTGATTAGTCTTCCCCCGTGTTATCTTTATGCTCCTGTGATTGTGAGCCATTCGTGATGGAAACAAGAATAAGGCCTTTATATTTTTTCGAGATGCTGCCAGTGGCACTATAAATTTACATCTCGGGGGTATGCGGCATGTCTCTCACGGTGACAAGGGGAATATAAAGTTGCTAATTCACTGGGATTTGCCCCAGTGAAAACTGAAGAAAGAACAATGGGTAATTGTAACAGCATCTTAGGAAAATGCCAGTGTGATAAAAGTGGAATCACCCAGTAAAAATGTGCCATAAAGCTCCTAAATTTGAGCCTCACTTGTCATGCTATCTCCAAGCAAATTTGCTCTCTGTTGGACTGTAAAAATCAAGTGGTAGACACTGGCTTTTGATGCAAAAATAGGAACATAACTCTGCAAGACAGAAATTTTATCTTGACTCTTAGAGAGATTTTTTTGGGGGGTGGTTTCTTTTGGAAAGGCCGTTATTTTTAGAAAGTAGGAGAATTACTACTTTAATCCCTTTCAATCTTCTCTAAATTTAATGTTGGTGTGAATTTTAATAAATGGAATAATAACAACTTGTATGATCGTGCACTGTGCTTGTGTAAGTGATAAAACAAACTAGAGGAAAGTATTTAAACAGTACCTTAATCTCATTTCGGTTTTTCACTGTAGTTATGGTAAATGTGCTCTGGTTAATTACAGCAAAAATTATTTAGTTTATATTTAATCAATGAATTATTTTTCTCTTAAGGACCTTATTAAAGTTTCACTGTGTTTATGTTACGGGCTGTAATGAAACAGGGAGGCGTGCAGTTCAGTGTGAGTGTGAACAGCAGGGCACCAGGCTGCTCCTGGAGGGCATGGCTCGTCCCAGGCATGTGCAGGTTGTCCTGCAGGCAGGCGATGGGCATCCCTGCAGAGCCCAGCTGAAGCTCCCAGATGTTACCGGGGGCGACACATACCTCCTTCCTGGGTTCCGTTGCATCAGTTCTGCTGCTGCAGTAGCGCAGAAATCCCTATTTATTTTTAAATCTTTATCAGAGTTTGCTTGCTTAGATTTTGTGTAGTTACTTCATCTGTTGACCCAAATGGAGGGTGAGCGGAAGTGTTAGATATGCTGAGATTTTTTGCAGAAAATTAGGGTCCTTTTTTTTCAAGTTTCACCTTTAACATGGGGGGAATTATTTGGAAAGAGTATAGCATTATTGAGAAGGCACTACAGGCAGATGCAGCCACTAATGCCGTACTATTGCATAAATATTCAATGCAACAAGTAATGAAACTACAAAACTTAATAAGAATTAAAATCCCTCTTGCCATTTTATGCTCCGCTCCTGGCATTTCACCTTCAGTAACAGATGATGTCTTTTTACAAATAACTTGCTTTAAAATGAAATCCCATGAGCTTTCTCGTGCCCTCGAGTAAAAGGACTTTATTTCAGCTGCACTTCAGAAGCCTGCGGTGAAGGAGGCTGAAGGCCCCCAGAGCTGTTGGGCAGTGGTGGGAAGTGCATGGAGGAGGTTGTATGGGACCTGAACCTCTTGGAGCAGGCTGAAACCAAGTGTAGGTGTGGTGCTATGTTAGCCCTTGGCATAAGAGCAAATTTCGGCTGTAGCATGCTATTTATAAGGGCTTGGGAGGAGCTAGTGAAAGCGATCACCTTTCTTCACTATAGGGATCAGCTGTCTTGAAATGCTACCAACATAAGGCTCTATAAAAGATTGCACCGTTGAGCTGCTGTACCTTCCATTAACAGCGCTCCTCATGCATGGATGTGCCCAGCCAGGCACAGCAGCGTGGTGAGCGTGATGGTGTCTCTCCCTCCTCGCCTCCTGCTTCACTGTCCATTCATCCCCAGTCCCACACTGTCGTCTTTCATAGGGACGATGTGATCTCAGGCAGCCTCTGCCTGTGCAGGACCTTGGAGGAAAAGCAGTGGCAATAGCAATAAGTCACTGCAGCATTTTGATGTGGAGATGGACACTCCTCCACGCAGTCTGCCTGAAGGGCACAGCTTCTGTTTCTCTTCAAATAAGGAGGGAAAAAACCTTTCTTTTTTTTTATTAAAAAAGATGTGACAAGTAGTAATAAATGCTTGTGTGAACTGCTGAAGGCAACTCTCTTTATTATCTATAGGTGATGGCTTTTCAAGTAGTTGTATTCATAAAATTTTAGCTTGATTTCTCTCATCTCCCAGAGCCATGCTCAATCTGGCATTGGTTGCACTGCTTGCTGGAGGTAGAGTAACCAACGTCACTGGTGGTGCTGTGCTTTTGTACCCATGTAATCGTTAACCCCACTGAAGTGCTGCAGGTACCCTGTGTGTAGGACTTTGATGGCATATAATCATTTATTGTTTGCACTAGAGGAACTTGGAGATGGTGCCCTTCTCTGTGCTGTCACCCGGGCAGAGGTCAGAGCCAGCAAGGCGGCTGTGCGGTAGGTGCAGGACTCGCAGTCTGAATCTGAACAACAAATGGTCAAATTGGAAGAGAAAGGAATATTGTTTTTTTGTTTTAAATGTGAAGCTGAGAGAGGGGGATATGACTTCTTGAGACTGCTCGGAAGACTCTGCCTCTATCCACTGAATCTTTGTCTTGTGTTTTTCCAGAGGTGGTTTTTCTTCACTTTCTCTGCAGTCTCCTATTTGCTCTGACAGCACGTGCTCCCTCCTATGGGGCAGTGCAAATTCGGTCTGTGAATTTCCTCTGGATGACTTCCATCCTGTGAGCTCACACCCTGCCAGGTTTGACTTCTCGTGGATCCATGCACTTAACTGTGCCATTTTCACTTATTCCAGAAGTACTTTGTCTCTGCTCATCCCTTCAGATGAAGCCAAAATTTGCTTCCAAATTTTGATTCTTGTCTCAATATTTATTCCCTCCCTCCCATTCCCGTGAGTATTTAGTAGATTTGGCCAACAGTGGAGACGTTAGAATTTTATTAGAAATAAATGTGAAATTCAAATTAAGGTCAAAATGGAAAATATGTCTATAAATATTTGAAAAGATTTGAGCTGAGGCAGGTTTCTTCCCCTTTGGGTCAAAGGCAGTGTTGATATACGAAGGTATTTTGGCACTTTTGAACAGACAGTTTTAAACAGCCTTTAAAATATATATATTCAAATCAATTCAAAATGGGCTAAAGCCCACAGAAAGGTTAGACTATCTTTTTTAGTCGTTTCCCGAATTTTAGTTTCCTTATCTTAATGCATTGTACAGCTTTCTGCCCATTTCTGTTCAACTCATGGAAGTTTCCTGATAATTACTTAGCCCCATCTAATTTCCTAAGGTCCCAAAATGCAAAACAATTCTTCACAAGACAGAGATGACTTTTTACAAGCTTTAACAGGAGAAAAAGAAAGGCATTAAAATGACGTGATCTAAGGTAGAGTTTCACTGCTGAACCATTTTCTACAAGACTTCATTTAGCAGATAGCAGATGTTACGTGATTGCATGTAGGAGAGGGTTTGGGTCTGTCCTTGCTCATGCCAATACCAAATTACCTTTGACATCAACAGGGCAAAGTCATGGAGGATGCAAACTGACATTATTTCACTGAATTCAACATAACCGGTGCAATCTGAGGACCCTACTATAAGATCTATATGCCTATGTAAATGAGAATAAAATCACGCCCAACGGGGTTCTGAATCCGTAGGTGTTAGGAAGAGGTATTTGTGTTTTATCTGTTGAAACTCTTGCTCGCCTGACATACTTTTCCCTTCATATATTTGTCCTTGGGGCCAGGAATTGCACCCATTTTCACCAATCAAAAAGCTAGTGTTCAATACTGTTGTACTGACCCTCTTCAATTCCCTTCATTTCCGTTGCCTTATCTAGCAAATTGATAAAATGTTTTTCCAAGTGCAAAACTTCTAAAGTTTCAGTGAAAGGAATTTCTTTTCTGCGAGAAAAGAAAGAGAAAGCTTGTGTACCAATCTGTCCTGATGACATGGCACAACTTGTAAAAATCAATGGATTCATCTCATATTGTATAGAGCAGCAATATGGTTAAAGGTAAAATTACATTAACGCCAATTTCCGACGCAGCACTTCATTCACACGGGTAAGTTGCTGGGCAGACATGATGCCAGACTGCGAGGCCGATGTTTCTGCAGGAACTGGAAGGGCTGCCGGGGATTTGCCTGGAGGTTTATTTACATTTTACTTGCGCTGACAAGCTCTGTGCCAGACCAGGGCTGTGCTGTGGGGCACAGGCTGAAACAAGAGACCGCTCGCTACCGTGAGTAGTGTGCAGAGTAAACTGAGAAGGGCGGCTGGACGACCCCGCAGACCTCTGCAGAGTATGTGGAAGGTAGCTCCAGGAGCTTCCCTTTCCCTCGAAAATGCAGAGCAAGGGAGTGGAACAGGCCTGGTTTTAGGAGAGCCTAAAGGCAAGTTATGTGGATATGTGGATTAATGTTGTGACCACATTTGTCAGGAGCAAGAGGTGAGAAGGGAGAGGACGTATCCTGGGAAGTTTGAACCCATGCTGCACGTTCTCTGAACCTGTCCTGAGGATCAGTGCACCCGAAAGGAGCTTTGGGGCATGATGAGACAGTGCTCTGAAGGTACACCATGTTGTCTTGCTCATGTGATATAAAAAAGGGCTCGTCTCCAGCTCCTTCAGTCCTCCGGGATTGTGGGAACCTTCATTTGTCACTGCAGAAAGGAGTCTCAATATTTTATGAAAAAAGCATTTTACCACAGGACTTTGGTGAATATCAGCATAATTTAACTGTGATTTAACAGAACCTTTCATTGACTTTTTAAATTATGCCTCTCCATCATCTACCCTATGGGTTTCCTTGCTTTTCATCTTGCAAAGCCCATTACTTATTAATTTCCTCATAATACATAATAGAGGCAGAAAAGCATATAGCATCCCATTCAGCAATGATTTACAAGTCTCTTAGTTCTGAAGCAACGTAAGAAAGAGCAGACATTTTATGAGTTTCCTCTGTGCATGTTTTCTTTGGAAAAATGTATAAAGCAATGCATACGAACCTAAGGCTTCTTTGGACATGATCTCATAACTACAGCTATTGCAGCTTTACAGAAGATGCAATCTGATGAAGATTACAGAAGCAGAGTCAGGGCAGAATTAGCAAGAAGATGGTGAGCAAGATTTACCTCATGCTCATTATGATAATGGACGTAATATCCATGGAAATGCTGATGGGCTTTGCTTAGAGAGGAAGAACTGCAGGCAAAGAACAAATACACAAAACAGCATTATTTACCCACACTCCCAATCAGGCTTTTGCTAGCATGTTAATCTTTCTACAGGGGGCCCATGAGAAACTTTGATACCCTCGGCGTTTGGAGAAAATGACTAGCACATACCATGAATCAAGAGGGGCTCATTTAGGAATGAAGAAACTATTACTCATCCTGCTCTGGCATGAATGAGCATCTGGCAGCATATTCTAAAATTCTGTGAAGACAACAGGAGGCAAAAGGAAAAAAAAATCTAGCTCCATTACACCTCTTGTCAGCTCAGCAGGCAGCATATGAGAGTTGGAAGGAGGTAGCACAAAGACAGATCTGCTGAACTGAGCCTTTATACGCTTGCTTTCTGTTTCCATCCATCGACTTTTCCCAGCTTTTTTTTTGGTACAAGCTGGGAATCCTAACAGAATACATGAAGACAAATTCACCTGGTTAACTCTGCACCAGATCAATCCTGGAAGTTGTATTCCAGAAATTCACAGACTGCAGCAGTTCAAGGAGACAACGCTCCTGGTTGGTGCTCTGGCCCCATTGAACTGTAGCTGGTAGAGTCCTGAGGTTAATCAGATTTGCTTATGTGTGCTTAGACCCCTTATGATATAGATAATGTACAGGAGAGTGAACATGCTGTATTCCCAGGAATAGACATGGAACAGTAAGCATCGGAACAATGAAGTGCTTATTAACATTTTTTTGAGGTGCAAACCACATCTAGGTCAGTAGCCGATTAAAAATCGAGCAAAGTTTCTCACAGCAGAGAAGCAGAGGGGGCTGTAGGAGTAGGAAATAAGTAGTAAAGTAGGAAATAAAGGCTCATTTTATCTTTTAATGATTGCATCCCATGATCATTTACAACTGCTGCGTTGTCTCCTCTGCTTCTTTATCTGCGTGCAGGGTTGAAACGTAGACTGAGCAAACCATTGCACATGCACATTGTTCTTTCTCCTACAAATGAATATCCAAAGTCACTGTGACCACTGATGGAAGCTGAGGCTACTCGGGAGGCCAGGACACTGTCCCACCTTGCTGCCCCGAAAGGGCTCTGGCGTGCTCCTCTGCAGCTCTCGCCTTTACTGAAAATCAGAAGATGCTGCATCGCTACTCCAGGATTTCTAAGGAGACCCAGCTAACCATAAAGTGCAGGGTTGGGGCCATGTTAGCAGCATATGTGTATTTTATTTCTTTTTGAAAAGCAGCAGAGCTGGAAGCACCGTGCGCGGGGCGGGAGGGCGGGCGGTGGAATGTTCCCGGGGCTGCAGGGACTTGCCTTTGCCGCAGGAATGCTCGCAAGATGCAGCATGCTGCCCTGGCCGCCGTCTGCATTCATTCACCCTCCAGGTGTAGGCAGCTGCTGATGCCGCTCTCAAAGTTTAATGTGACATTTTTCTCATTATTATTATTTCTCGCTGGCCTTCTTTTCTCTCTGCTGTCCTTTTTTTTTCTCTTTTCCTGCTACTTTCCTACAGCTGCTTGCCTATATCATAACTGTCAGGCTTCCTGAAACGGGCATTGCTACAGGCAAAAGCATATTGTCAAAACAACCCCATATTTGTATTTTTTCTTGTTTCCTCATCGTGGCAAAACCTTCTTTTACAAAGGAGTCCTTTTCTCCTGTTCTCTTCCCCTAGGTATTCTGTTGAATTGATTTCTCCTCCCATTTTACAGATGAGATATTCCAGGAACAATCGAACTAATATTAGTTCTGTCAAACTTAATCTAGGATACATTAATCTAGGATATAGGGAGGAATCAGATCCAGAAAACCTTGACTTCCTTTTTTCTCAGAGAGCTAATAAAGTAGAAGGATGATGACCGGCTACTGAAATTCAAGCAACCAAGAACAGGAAAGATATTCAGTAGTTGGGATAAAACTTGATTTTCCAGATTTCAAGGAGTACAATCAAACAGGGGAGACAAAAGAAGACTAACTGATTTTCTTTTTATTTTTCAGAAGTAAATTAAGAGGTTTGGGGTTTTTTTTAGGCTGTCTCTGTACTTACCACAGGCACATATATATTTCCTCGTCTAAAAACAGATATTAAGTCAGGAAAAGTCTGACCCCTCAAAACGTCTGAAGTTAAAACCCTTCACCGAGGTCTCTGTAGCTGCCAGGCAGGGCTGGGTAGCCCAGGCTCTGCTTATACTCAACTGAGAGAGAGAGATGCTTCCAAAGGGCCCTTCATGGGACTGGTTTTAGATGTCTACCTTAGGATGAGATGAATCACACCTTGCAAGTGCTGATTTCTCTCTCTTATCTCTCAAGGGAGCCTAAGGTGACTAGTTTAGATCCAGACGTTTAGACAGATGAATCACACCCTCAAGGCCATGGAGAAAATAATGAAAATTTGCAAGCCTAGGCCCAAATCTTTCTAGTCATCTTGAATAATTTTACTGTTTTACTGAATAGAATGATCAAATGTCTTTAAATAGCTTCATGCTTTACTGGTAGAAAATGAAAATGCATAAATTCTCTCCCAGAACAAAAACACCTTACTTTTTTTTTCCTGAGATAGCACAGGCAATGGTGTTCCTTTCAGTATGTACTTTATTCAGTTGGCCTCTTTCTTTTCTAAATAAACACATAATTTAGCTCTGTGTGCATCCTCCAGAGCTCCTCATGCGTTCCTCTGAGTAGAAATTTCAAAGAGATTACCAGATCAGACTCACTTTTAAACCATCTGGTTTTGGTACTTCATGTCAAGGTTTCCAAACTGTGTTGATGTTTCCCAGGCCTTCAATGGCTTGTTTCAAGTTCTTCCGTCCTTTGAAATGCATGTGTTCAAGTGTGAAGTTCTTACCCAGGAAACTCTTCTCCCTGTATAAGTAGGTAATATAATGATGGTAGATAGCTTCATTCTTCCGGGAGACCAGCTTAAATGTGTTGTCCCATGGGAACTAAAATCCACAGTGATAGACTGTCTCCTTCCACATCCCTTCTTAAAAGTAATTCGTGGTGGTGACAGGTCATTTAAAAACAGGGTGAGGAGACTAGAAAATGAGGGTATGGAAAATGATACTTCATGAACTGGTCAGGATTGATTCAGCGCTTATCATTTCCTCCTTGTTTATTTCTTTGCTTGATACCTATTACTGAATCACCCTGTAAATGCCTTGTGATCTCTCCGAGCAGGGACCATCCATTTTATTTTGGTGGAGTATTTTGCACAGAAAGGTCTAGCCCTCTGATTGAGTGCTGCAATGGCTGCCATAACAATACGTTAATATTACTAGAGGCCAGACGTATCTTCTTGTGCATCCCCTTTGCAGAAAGGTATAAACCAAATATTGACTTCAAAGGATACATCTTTGTTCTAAGTGTAATGTTCAAAAATGTTTTACAGTCAATTATTTTCAATTAGAATTAAAAGAGAAACCCCCTTCCCCAAACAACCTATAATTACAACTGATCCTTTCATGAAGTATAAATCCAGTAATTAAGTAGTTTCAAAAGTTTTAATTCACTGGGCAATTAAAAAGAAAAATGTTGGGTGTTGAGACAGAGAACTATTCCGCTGTGTGTTTGGGGTCTTAAGTTATCAATGGAACTTTTAGCAGAAAGATTCTTCTATTGATCCTCATGGTTTTAAGAGGTAATCCTTCAGTGTGCAATCATTACCAGTTCTTAACGACTTCTCTCATAAGCCACCACTGAAACCGTGATCAATAGAAACAAACTGACTGTCAGAGTTGTCCTGGCACGTAGCTGAGGACCAGCCCCTGAAACTTTCCCTCCCCTAAACAGCCTTGTGTCACCAGCATCTGAACTGAATCCTGGTTGTAGTGTATGGAGGAGTGAAATCCTTGTCTTCATCAAAGGATTAAGCCTAAGGGGAAGTCATGCCAAAGCTTTCACTGATGGACAGTTTAACTAACAAGGCCGTCTCCTAACTAATTTTGGTCACAGTTACCGATGGTGATACTTTTGCTTACTCAGTAGACAAGACAGCTTTCTAAAACCATGGCCTCACTCTCATCTTCATGATATTTAAATAGTGTGTGTTCAAAATACAGATTGGGATGGTTCCTTGTAGTCATGTTGGGCATCTTGGTGTTTCCTTCTTATGTTGATCTATAAAATCCCATTTTTGGTTCATTCAGTCTTGTCTTTGATATGTTTATCCTCTGCACAAAGGGTATGGGAAGAAAGTATTGGTGCGAGTTCCAGAATTTTTTTTCAGAGAATTTTCTGTTTCTCAACTGCGTAATGGAATTTGAAAATATGGTCAGAAAAATATATATTATTTTATAGACTTTTTAAGAAAATATATATCTATTCCTCACGATATCTCTTGGCTGTAAACCAGTTTAGAATTCCAGTAAAATGATTAGCTTGCTGTTTAATGCTGAAAAGGCAGAGCTTGTAATAGGATTTATACACCCCATGTCTGCTTCTCTTTACATCCCACTGGGAAAAAAAACGAGCAGAGATTGTGAAAGCATCAGGATGAAGTAAGTTTAAATAGTCTGTAGCAACTTTTTGGTTGTGCTGTTACTGTCAGAGAACAGCAAGGGTGTTTGAAACATTGGAGGAAGTAACAAAGAAAATGGATTTAAGATCAGGAAAGATAATACCAAATACACAGCTGTAAAATGTCAATAAGATCTTGGACAAGTTTATCTGGCTGTTGATAGCAATAGATGTCAACATATTTGGCAGTTTAAATACGTAAAACATTAATTACTAATAATAACTTGCTGAGGAAAGAAGCTAAGGCACGGCGAGAGCACAGGAATGTCTGTTATGTCTCTGGCTGAGATTGTTTAGCTACTGGAAAAGATGGTTGCTATACTGGACTGTTACAAAGTAGCATTTCATATGAAAACAAAAATACAAACAATCATCTTAAAAGTAAATTACTAGATGAATTCTAGGATGAGTGATAAAGAAATTATTTATGGGGATGATCTAATAGGGAATTGAGGGACATCAGTGGACAGCCACATAAAATAAGTATGTTGAAGCACTAGAACCTCAGACTAGCACAGAACGTATATTTTCAACAAGAACTGAACTAGAATATAGCTGAATTAGTGCATGTGCAATAGAATAAGAATTGGGAGTAATCCATTACTATGGAAAAAATAGTGGTTGGATAATATATTTTCATGTTTTCCAATATGAAATTATTACATAGAAATATAATGGAAATAAAAGCAAAATAGGTAATTTGAGTTTGTAAATGATCTTTTTCTGTTATTATTTAATCCCATGATTTACATTTTCCCCCCAGGATGATTATGTTTTAGCTAGGGCTACGTACTAAGCTGAGTTACTGAAGTAGGACGTTCCAAGCATAATATCTGCTGTATTTCCATTAGACAATTTCAATCTATTTCCTTGCCCTTTTTCCAGTAAGTGCATAACAAAATCCAAGAGGTACCTGTAATCCAGAGTCCCATGAGGTATTATATTCACGTTTGGACACATCGTTAGGATGGAGTCAGAATGGAAACCATAGGTCTTAATTCTCTCTCCCAGCTTGTGAAGTTAGGAGGAGGAACAGAGTTATTGAAACGTTCATATTTTGAAATTGGGACTTAAATTTATCGACTTCATTGCATAAGGGAGGCCTATTTCTTTCTAGATATTTATTGGTCTTTGGTAATACCTTATGCGTGAAATCCCTTGGCAGCTGCATGAAGAGAAGGTGTGAGGTGAATCCATAAGATTCACAGGTTTTTCCCATCTATGCTATAGGTATTTTTTGTTTGGCTTCATGGTTCATAATGCTACATTATGTATACTTGACAACCTGCTGTGCTGTCCATGCTATACCCTGCATATGTTCATGGTGGTGTGGTGAGGAACAAACCAGAGAAGGCTCAGCTGCGTTTCAACATTGTGGGTGTAGAAACGTGCCCAGAGAAGTGAAGGTAATGCCCACAGAAATTTTGAAAATCAAATCTCATTGAACATCCAGTAGTAACCTGCTTCCATTGAGAGACAGGACACTGCACCAATAGAAAAAGGAACCTGGCAGCTTCACAGTCCTTTTCAGGGCCTTTATTCATCCGTGCCATTTTCAAAGATGGTGACAGATGCCATGTCAGAAAAAAATGCATGAATGAAGAGAGGAAGAACAGAGCTGTGTGGTGTTTGCATTTTAACCACCTGATGGAAACACTTAACTTTGACTTTTTACTTTGTACAATCACAGATCAAGTCTGATAAGCCAAATTTAGGGATACTCAAGTGTGTGGCCATGAAGGAGGAGCTGTAATTTTTATCCTCTGAGATCATGCTCGTGTGCTTTTCTGCAGGCACAACAGTAAAAAAATACTGATTTTTTTTTTTCTTGCAATTTCAGTGTCATTCAAGGTATTATTTTTAGATGCCCCTTCAACCAGGGTCATACAGTTACCTCAACGGTAACTACATATTTTTTCCAGAACAGGGAATGTCTGTGTGCCTCCAACACGTACAGTGTGTTACCCTTCTCTGAGTGTGAGGACAGCATTAGAATCACTTGGAATCTTATTTTCAGGGGTACTGAACAGTCCAAGTTTCCAGCAGCTTCAAGTGGAGTTGCACATTCTCAGCATATGTGAAAATTAGGACATACTCGCTTTTCTGCCTTGTCTGCAAACTACCGTTTAGAATCAAGATGTCTGGTGCTTCTGACTCTATTCTTGCTAAAACTTTTCTTAAGGTGCTTGACTCTGATTTGGAGGAAAGTCTTCGACACCTTGCGGAGCCTTAGTGAAGCTTTGTGCTAGAAGCAGTTGGAAAGTCAGAGATCTTGTGTAAAATCGTAAAGTCTTTTCACCTTTTCCCTATTTGGTAATGCAGTTTTCTCATATGCTTTTTGACTTTCCACCCTCCCGCACTGCCTCTCCCCTTCCCTAGCATAGGTAACCACACATTTTGATGGAGGTTTAATCTCCTTTCTTCCTTCCTTTGCAAACCCACCTCCTCCCTTGCCCAAGGCAACCTGTCAACTCAAACGCATCACAAATCAACTTGACAGTGGAGATCTCCCCTTGAGCAACAGCACTGGGAGTTACGCTCCTGCTGATTCTCAGATAGAGAGGGTGGGGTGCATTTTCCACATAAAGCCCAGTCGAAGCTAAATGGAAGTAAATTTCCATTCCCCATTCCCTTTGTTTAGAACTTCTGCTTTCAACAAAGCAAATCCACAACCTCAGGAAGACAGTACATAAACGCAGACAGGTTAGGAGAACTGCAGTGGCAGTCCTTGTGCCTGCGTTGACTGCGTTTGACATCTGCTCATGTGTTTGTCGCTGCCTTCTCTAGTGCCGTTGAGCTGAGGATCTCGGGCTACTTCAAAAAGTTGAACTAAACTGCACAAATCGACCATTACTAGAGCACTCGTTATGCCGATATGAAAGCTGAAGGTGAAAGAAAGTGAAAAAGATGATCAAGATGGCAACATAAGGATTCATGTAATTTTCTTTTTTACTTCTTTCTCAGTGTTAGAAGCACAGAGAAGTCACACACGCTGAGTCCTGTCAGTAACACAAACCAGCCAAACTCTGTGGTTGCCGTTGGACCTAAATCAGCAGCTGTACTGACCTTAGGCAAAGGGCTCATCCTTTGTTCAAGGAAAAAGACCGTGTCTTCCTTGTTTTTATATGTCTAATATTATTACTATTGCAAAGGATAAAAGCTAGAAACTAGCCCTAGCTTGTGTTGCTTTTCCAGAACTTTTTCAGGTTGGTGGGAGAGCCTGCTCATGCATTCTCATGAGAACAGACACCATGAAAATGTAAGCATCGACTTCCTGCCCTTAAAAGCCTTACTTTTATCTGTAAGTTGATGAGAGTCTTTGCAGACACATTTGCTAACCTAGCTAAAGTCAGAAAAAACCCTCTTATTTTGTATATGAGTACATATACATGTTTTTTTTTTCAAAAATGTATCACCATCAATGCTCAGCTTCAGAAGAAGTTGCTCCTGTCTGTATCAACAAAATGCACTCTGAGCAAGACACGAGAGAGAGAAAGAAAGGAAAAGAGGCCACTCTTGTTGAGCTCATGATAAACTGTTTTCTGTGAATCTTTGAACGTCAGTCTGACCAGACATTGCAAAATCTACTGCTGATTCAATGATTTTTGGAGGCAGAGTTATTTCAGGTGCATAACCTCTCTGTGATTTGGGGAAGTGAAGCTGCACCTATTATCTAGATTTAGCTAGAAGTTCAGCACTTACCATGTTTGATTTATTAGTTTTATAAAATGTAAGGTCTTTAATGTTTAGTGCTTGGAGCACATTGTAATTTTAGCTATGTTATTACAGTTGTTGACCAATGTATGAATTATCTTCAAAGGCTTTGAGTTCCTCTTAGCAAGCTTTCCCACTCCAACTACCAGGTCAGAGGAAGCCAGGAAGGTCTGTCCTTTCAAGGAAAGAAGCAAAGTGTTTTAGGTCAAATGAGCATGAATGTTCTGGAAACACGATCAGCAGAAGCCCTGGAGAAAGCACAGGGATATTTGGCTAGCTCAGAAACTATGATCAGTACTAATCACAATACATAATTCTAATGTCTGTTGAATGGCTTCTTAGAAATAAGTTATTAGTCTCAAAATCCTGGAAAAGAAGTTGCTGTAAAAGTATCCATCAGCTAGCCTTTTTGCTAAATTCATTGGGACCACGTAGGCTGAACTTGCATCTGAATGCAAATGTCTCTCTCCAAGCCATGTCTGAAATGGCAGCACAGCAGAAGGATGTTTGTGCTACTTGTTCCCTGCTTAGCCTCTCCTCTAGAGCACTTTGCCTTCAGGAACTGTCACAATGAAAGCTATTCCCACCAGAATTAAATGCATTTAAACTCATTTTTGGGAATTGTCTGGGCACAGCCTACTGTAGAAATGAGATGGCACAGAATTGATTAAATAATGTTTATGCAAATACAAATGTTGTCAGGGCGTTGTTTTCTTATTCTTCAAGATCCAGCTTGTCAAAAGACTTTTGGCTAAGTGTCAGGTTTATTGAGCTCAACTGAACTAGTAGGAGCTTGATTTAGGGTGGGCAATTGCCAGAACCCCACAGAAACTCTTCTCCAGTGCATCTTCTTCCCATCTCCGACCTCAGCGATCTGTGGGGCCTCCGGACTCTCCACCCATATATCTTGCTGCTGACTTCTCATTAGTGCTCTGCTGACATCCTAGACTTCCACTTTTCACCTCCTCTTGTTCCTTAAGAGTCCCACGTTGTTCAGACACGGTGTCTATTATATAGTAACAGCTGCCCTGCTTTGATTTTACAACATTTTGGTCCATCCAGTGTTCAAGTAGATAGTTTACTTGCTAGAGGAATATTGGCATTGTTAAAGCCGTGATATTAGGAAATTACTAACAGGTGCTAAGAAGACAGATGTTTGCAACAGCCTTGGGATATACAGATTCCTGCAGAGAGGAATTCAGAGGCTTTTAGATAAATTGGGCGATATGAGGAATAGTTTCCAAAGTTATTAAAGTGACTTTCTAATCAGGT
This sequence comes from Aptenodytes patagonicus, assembly GCF_965638725.1. Classification (NCBI taxonomy): domain Eukaryota; kingdom Metazoa; phylum Chordata; class Aves; order Sphenisciformes; family Spheniscidae; genus Aptenodytes; species Aptenodytes patagonicus. Next base: position 1,702,653 of record NC_134970.1, read on the forward strand.
GAAAGATGTTGGATTGAATCTTAGTAGAAATACTAATAAATCCTACAAGAACATCTCTCAAACTACAGTGCTTTTTACTGATCTGTGTTATTTTCCACGTGGTACATTCTAGACTCCTAGGCGGATGACTCCCAAGTTCACAAATAGCATGAAAAGTCATTGGTGTCATTAGTCATCAGAGGAAATATTTGCGTAACTGCTCAGATTTGAGCATGTATTTGCCTGTGTTTTTACGATGCTTTGTCTGAATATTCTTTTAAACAACAGTTCATTTGTGCAAGTACTCCAGGAGAGCATACAAGAGACGTTAGGACTCGTGGGTGCTATTGAAACTAATTCCAAGCCTTCATTTGAACAAATGTTTGCAAATTCTTTTCTACAGTATTTACACAGTTCTGACCTAAGCTTCATTAGCTCTGCAGATTCATTTCTCTGCTCTGATACCTAGCTAGCCAGCTGGAACCACGGAATATTTTCATGTGGCGTTTTCAAGGGGAACTTTGGAGAAAGTCAGCTGCTCACTGATAAGAAATAGAGTGGTAAAGCACGTGTCTCGTGGTGTTGTCTCTGCTGATGAGCCACATCTGAAAGGATGACTTCTCATGGTACTTCTGCCAAGAGCAGTTTTGCTCCCTTTTAAAATGCAGTTTGAAGTTACAAAACTAAGTCAACTTTTGTAGGTATATATAGATTTTATTGTGCATACAGTCTATTACCGGTAGTGTAACAGTCTTGGAGTGACAGCGGTGTCATCAGATAGACATTGAAAATGTCAAAATGAAAAATGTGTTCTTCTGTGCAACTTGGAAGGATAGAAAGCAGCTATTGCACGTGAACGGGTCGTTACTGTGCACCCTTCGGACCCATAAAGTTTAGGTGAATTAAATAGCAATGAGTTCTTCACCCCGCATTGTATATGTATCAGATTTAGATATTTCTGATGCTAGCTGGAAAACTCAAATAGGTAATCATCCATGTAGCTGCTTTTTGCCATTTTAAAATGGCCTTAGGTGCTTGCCTGAGATAGCCACTCGTAACGCAGAATGGCCTAGGGCTTGAAGCTGGTTTCACCACAGTTGCACTGGCAAAAGTCCATTGTCTCCTGTAGTGTTAATATTGATTTTGGTTTTACCATGCTGTGAATGAGATCAGAATATATGCCTGATGCTAGACTAGATAATGATACGAAATGGAAACTGAATGTGCTAAGGTTCTGATGGATGGGCTCACCTGCGTAACTCCCAGCATCCACCTTTGCTAAATTCCAAATTGCCTTTACACAAGTGGATCTTCTGTAAGTCAGTCTAGTACCAGAGTAGTGGGGTTGATCTGTTCAATCTTTACATGTTTTTACTGCTATGAGTAGTACTTCTGTGATGTCAGTAGAATTTTATCACACAATTTTTCTATGAAATGAAAAACTTATATTTCAGGTGAATATTTGAATTGGTCTAGAACTGGCTAAATCAGAAAATTGGAATGTAGTTTGTATAGTCATTTGTATTTGTCTTTTCCCTGAATACTTATGGTTTTGGCCAGTATCAGAAACAGAAATGTATCCCAGAATGTGTTTCCTGTGTTATTTTGTCCAGTTTAAACTACTTGGTAGGAGTCAGACTTCAGAATTTAGCTGGGATAGTGCTGAATCCCAGCAGCATGGATTTGAATCTCATGTCTTCTCTTCCCACTAAATAGTTGGTTCAGTTTTAAGCTTCAGGCTTTGGCCCTTCTCTGCCTTCTAAAAGCACACTTTAATCTCCTGAAAAACATGAGCCCGATAGCTCCTGGGTGCTTTAATTAAGTGAAATGAAAGACGTTAATTTCCATAAATAGAAGAGCTTCCAAGAACAGCACAGGGCTCCAGCCCAGCCACCCACCCCGAGGTGCATGGTGAGAACCACCTCGGCCAGATCAGTGCCCCTGGAGGCGGGGAGCAAGGGGGTCTTGAACCTTATCCCCAGAGCTGCTGCTGATATGGTAATGAGAGGCAAAGAAGTCCGGGACTTGAGCACCCTGTCAATATGATAAAGACCAGGGAAGAGCAAAAGCACTTCTTTCATATACCCAACTGCTGGGGACTGGAGAGCTTCCCCAGCCCGGCTTCCGTGGCTGCCTTCGGCCAGGTCATGGTTTTGAGTCAAGACAGACACTTAGTGGCCAGGGAGCTGGAATTTCCCCAAGCTTTGTTCCTTGGAGAGATTCTCTCCTTGCACTATCTTCCTTTCCTTTTTCTTCATATTTATTTATTTGTTTATTTTAAGGAAGACGAAAGCAAGATCTTAAAGCTGATACTTCTCTATGTGCTGTATTTCCTTTGGTCCTGATTTGCCTCCAGCTGTTCTTGAGCTTTATCGTGGGAACACTACACTGAAAATTCAGGGCTATTTTCATAGGAATATAGATTTCCTTCTGGAAACTTGACATATCTCAGCATTGCCACTGAAATAAATTTGTGCAAACTAACAACTTTATCTGTGCTGAGGAACTGAGGTTAAAAATTGCTTAAAACAATACTGCTCAAAGAAAGGGACCCCAAAGAAGAATGGGATATGTTGTGAGACAACACAAATGAAATAATTCTAGAAGAGTGCTCATCAAGAATTGTCCCAATAGCGCCAGCAAAAAGCGAGGCAGAAAGCTGCTTCTTGAGTTTGGCTGCATCTAGTTTTGTCCTACCCAGCACACCTGACCCTGCCCCCAAGAATGGACACCAAGATTTATCTGTTCTCGTAAGTGGAAAGATACAATTTTCACATTGATCGCTGTAAGCTCTGAAGTCCCAGTGTGATGATGGGATTTTATTTTGGCAGCCAGCATAGCATCCTTGGCTACATTCAAGTTGCAAAATTCAAGCTGTGCCATCTCTCCTACCTATGCAACTGTACTTACTGTCTTTGGCAGCAGTGGAGGACACTCTTGCTTTGCAGAATCCAGAATCCTTTGTTAATGGTGCTGAAGGCAACAACTGAATTTGGCAAAGGGTGCTCCACCATCAAAATGTAGCAGATCAAAATCCCAAAGATTTTTTCCCCCATGCTGTAGAATGTTCTTCTAAGCTGGCATGCAATTTGAATAGTAAAAACTTCCTGATTTGGCCATATTCACTGAGGTTGTCTCAAGGAAAGGGAGAAAAGCGTTAGTTTTAGGATGAATCGAGCCCAGTGCTGTGAAATCAGGGCTACAATTAAAGCATTGTGGCAGCATTAAAATTCTAAACTTAACACAATATCAAACCAGTTGGTAGAACAATTCCAGAAAATTTATTTTGTGGCCAGTGGTTATTTCTTTGTGCTAATGAAATGGGCATTTTTCTTCAGTGAATTGAATCACAACTAATTGAGTAGCAATCAGCACAGGCCCCAAGTTCAGATAAATGTTGCCTTCCTAATGCTTTGTAGAAATGCAGAATCCATTAACTATCTTCAAATGAGATTTTTTTTTTTAATTAGTAGGATCTTAGCAAACCATTACAGACAGCATTCATGCCGTCACACAAAACTTTCCTGTTTGCTTAACACTGGAGGGGAAAATTATTTTCAGTTAATTCAAGTGCTGATAGGATTTACAGTTTGTTTTAAAACTCTGAAAAGAAATATAACTTTCTGATAGGTGAGTGGGCCTGTCTTTGTGCAATTCATAATTTTCTTTCTTGTGTCTTCAGAAGGCAACGTTACCCTGCTGATAATCTATCGATTCATCTCAATGAGCCTTAAGTGCTGGGAAACTTTTTTATTGCAAATCTGCCTTTGCTTTCACTTGCTGCCTTTACCTAAAAGCCAACGCGGAACCAGTCAGCAGTACTAAATTTCCTCCTGAAAAACACCCTCTTTCCTCTGAGCTTGATGATCCACGTTAGCATTTCCTTCAGGTAACATCAATTGCAGGGCTCAGACTATATGCCAGCGCAGGGATGTGAGCCCCTGCCCTCCCCGTCCGCACTCGGGCCTTTGCGTCCAATCCATACCGTCCCAGGACCGCCGGGAGAGATACTTGAATTTATCTCTATGGCAACTTAAGAGAGCTCGCAAGGTAGCCAAAAAACAGGGGAGTGGGGAGAGGCAGGATGAAATCAGTGGATGAGAAATAAACAAAATAATGCGCTGATGCGTTGTAGAAGAATGGATTTATGGGTTATGACATTCCTAAAATATCTTTATTTAATAATGAAAACTTCATTATCCAGCCCTGTGCCGAAGTGTTGCCATGGGCCTGCTGCAACTCCCTGGAAAGATCTTTCATCTTGACAGAAGTTCTAAATTACAGCATTAGTGCTCTAACGGAGAGGAAGTTATGGCCTATTTTGTCTGTCCAGGGAAATGAGACACACATTACTATGGAGCGGGTTATTGAAATCTAATCACTGAGAATATTAAAAATGGGGTAGCAAAAAATTTTTTTTCTGTGTGAGCACTGGGGATAAATTAAGTGATAAACCTTGAGTGTTTACCCGGAGTTTCATTATTTTATTAAAAAGTAATTCATCTTTATTACAGTTGAGGCTATTATGTTTCACATCATTAAGAAAGCAATGCATGGAGACCCTAAAGCTAATTTTCAATCCAACTATCAGAACACATTATGTTTTTATTTTTATCACAGGTATTGCAACATCCTCTGCGGCTGCCTGTGCTGACCTCCAGAAATATTTGATCCGTGATGTTTCAGAGACAATGAGGTAAAACCAGCCTGTGCTCACCAACTGATCATCAGCACTGCGTGCGCTTGGGCTCCTGGTTCGGTTTCAGTCCTGATGTCCAGGTAAGAAGTCTGTTATGTGGATTAGAGCTGAGATCCTGGGCCTGGATGTGCAACCTCAGCTGAGCTGTCCTCTCTAACCCAGTGGCTGAATGAGTGGGAGAAAAATCCTGCCTGTATTCATAAGCAATCCAGCAGCCAGACACGTGCAATGGGGCTGAGAAAGTCCATTTCTGTTTTAGTTACTGTGGGTTTGTGTGAGTCCTTCTTCTGGTCTTCTGACACAGGCTGGTTTTTGCTTTGCATTTTGGGCTCAGGCAGAGCCAAACCCATCAGTTCCACACAGGTCCCAGGTGAAGACGTGCTGCTCTGTATCGAGCCGTATGAAAACTTTCCAAGACTTGTATTTTTGGGTGTGCAGAACCACCTGGAACCAGACAAGCTTCGCCTGGCTTCCTCTGGCTAGGAGAGCTTCACTTGGTCCCTGTAGCTCACGGGCAGTCATACTTATAAAGGTTACTCCTCATTGCAAAGCAGAAGTAAAATCATTGCAGAGTTGGATGAATACTTCTGTGAATGCTCATTTTAGCTTTTAAGCTGTTTGGCTGGGTTAGTGTCCCTGTTCAAGTCCATGTGCCAAGAACATCACTGCGAAGGTGTTTACTGGCAAAAGCCTTTGCTAAAAGGGCAAATACTAGATAAACACTGGAACACGTCCATAGGAAATGAACCTGGAATTTACAATTGTAAGTATTCCCAACAAGATCTCAGCATTTGAGTGAGACTCGCTGGCTCTGGATATGCATCACCGAGAGACTCTGATTCAGTATACTACATCTGTATATATATACAGTGTAAGGGACAGCGCATGAACTGGAAGCACTCAGGGCTCATTGCTCAAACTCATTTTCTGACACAGGCGCTGCACAGGCTGATGGAGAGCATCTTTTTTTTCACAGCGCTTGTTTCTGAAACGCATTTCCTTGCCCGTGGGGTCACCTCTGCCGCCCAACAGTTCCCACGTCCCCGTCAGCCACCTTCTCTGGGACCTGCTTCAGGCTCTGGACTCCCTTGGTTTTACTCTGCCATTTCATGACACAGCTGAGAGCAAGGAAAGGTGTAAATCCAGGGACCCCAGCTGCCGAAAGAGCACAGGAGTTAGGTGAGAGCAGAGCACCCTCTCACGCACGGCACTGGTAGGGCAGTGCCGAGGGCTGTCTAACGGGACGACCCTACCTCCATCATTCCCTTCTCCCTGCTGCCTCTGCCCACAACATGGATCAAGGAAACTCCTTTAATTTGGTCTGTCAAATCAGCCTGTGCCCCTGCTATGACTCTTATGAGGTGCAGTAAGTTCTGAGCGCTATGTAATTTGTAATTCCAGCAGCTGGTAAAGATCTTTGGCTTCAGATAATTTTCTCCTCTGGAGGGTGGCTGCTAGGATGCCAACAAACAAATACCATTGTCTTTATGAGAAAACAAAAAAATACTGCTGTAATTCAGCAGGTCATGTAGCCAAAAGTGAGAGGAAAATGGCCGTGTATCAATCATCAGCGACTGAAAGCAAAGCAGACAAAAGTTTTCTTTGACGGATATGCTAATAAAAATAGTAACTTAAAGTTGCATGTATAGGAAGAGAGGACATACGCTGTTCTTGCACAGAGTGATAATTTAAATGTAAACCCATTGGCCCTATGGCTTGTGTACACTCACCTAAATGAGTTTCAGCCAATTCAGTTAAAACTTTCCGGGTAAAACTGCTTGTGTAAATGGCTTGTATTAATTTAATATAATTTAAACATATTAATAGAAATATTAATGCATTAAATATTATAATATATTAACTTTACACCTAAGCAGACTGCTTCTTAACGTAAAATAAATACTTTTTAATCCATTTTGAGAATGTCCAGGCTGAGAATTTACGCTCTATTAAACCACAGTAGTGGGACTGAAGCAAATCCCCGTATTGACAAAACCACAGAATAATTCCATTGACTTTCTTCACTTCTACTAAGTTATTCCCATTTATGGCAGCCCTTCTTAGGAGAAAATTCAGGCTGGTGTCATCTGGGCATGCAAAAACGGCGGCAGTGGTGGTGGTTTGTGAAACCTGTGGGTAGGGAGGAGGTTTGCTGAGGAAAGGTAGTGTTTGGCCAGGGCTCCCCTGCAGCAGCACCCACCCCGGGGCAGCACCCAGGAACGAGAGCTCTGCCCAAACCCGACCCCGCGGCGCGGACTGGGCCTGGCCTGTCGGTTTGCTCATGCTGTGAACGGACGGGGTGCGATGTGCTGCCTGCCGGGAGCGGGAGGAGCTGTGCATGCAGCGCGGGGAGAAATCGCACGGAGGAGCATCGCCCGCACTGATTCTTTCCTGGGGTTTTAATTGGGCTTATTGACCCTGTGTGAAAAAGAAAAGTCTGGTTTCAAGGTAAATGCAAGAACAAAATGTATCCTGTAATTGGATTTTCTGAAGGAAAGCATACCTGAGTGTATGTGTGTATATGCGTATCACAAAGAAATCTGGGTTTACTGCTAGGCCAAAGCTGCTCTCTGGTTAGTACGTAGGGAGGAACATGAGCATGAGGAACATACCTTTGGGACAGGAGGAAGAGCAAATCATTTTGCTCCAAAGACAGACTCTGAGTTACCTGCGTGAGCACAAGTGGCCCAAAGAGCTACAGGGGTCTCATCTTGCAAAATGACCCTGTGTTTGGGAGCATGTCAGTCCAACCCCTCGAGCCAGGGAAATTGTAAGGTGTCCCCTATAGAAATGGTCTGTATATAAGATGCGCAGTAGAGGCTGTCATGTAGATGCTAATGCAAGTGTGTGTGTTGTCTGAGAGCATTTCTGAGGACAGGGATCTGCAGTTTAAGGTTGCTGCTGTTATCTTCAAGTAATACAAGTGGCAATAGGGGATCAGCCTCAGAATTATCTGCACATTTTACGCAGACCAAGAAGAAGTAATTGCTAGGAATGCCTCGCTCAGGATTTTGAAACAGATAACAATATCACTACAATAAAATACAAACGCAGTAAAGAGAACAGCCTGCTCCCGGTGTCTGCTTAATCAATGGACTGTGAAGAGACTGAGGTGATAAACTGACTATGCTCAGGGCTAATTTTATGCAATATAATATGTTCATAGGATTAGTCTATTTAAAAATAATTTTAATCAAACTTTTTTAAATTGAAAGCCTTTCTGCACCACTCATTTTCACTGTATGCCTTAAAACAGATGAGGAAGGCAGAAACATATCCTTATTACACATGTATAATTTAAACAATATCATCAACTGAGTATTGATTGCTGACTAATGTGCTTATTAATTAATAGATGTCTTAATGTTAAATACATTGCTCAGAGCTGTTCTGGGACCATTTAAGAAGATAAATGGGGAGTTGTAGTACAGTACTTTGTCATTAAATGTATAAGTCGCATCAGAAAGAAATGTAAAGCCATGCCTTGCACAGCTGTTTGCTGGAATGAGCCACACAACGACTGCTCACAAAGGCTGCCCGAGCAGGGGGTGGTGCAACAGTGGAACCGTATTTCAGACATCAGCTTCTGCATCTTGGTTCTGCTTATCAAAAAAAAGCAGCTCTCCCTGTTTTCTAAATTAGACCAAGCAAGCCTCCCGGTAACAAGGGAAGCCGGGAAGGGCCTTGCTCTGCTGCTCTGATTTATTGACATACTACACTTACTAATGCCGCTACAAAACCAGTACAAAGAAAGAGATGAAGTGGAGTCTTAGGAAAAAGATGTTTGCCATGGATCAGTAGTTTATTCCTGCGGTAGCGAGGGTGCAAAGGAACCAGCCATGAATTCAGTGATCATCATGAGCCCATTGCTCTTGACCTACAGCCTTTGTAAGCTCTGTAACAGTCTGTGAATCTCCTCACCTCTCGCTGTCTAGTCCCTTAGCAGGCCATATGCTCAGCCAGGAATTACCCTTTATTCTATCTGCAGTCAGCCACTGCTTTGTTATTATTGTCTTCCTGGTTTTATTTGCTCCTTAAAGGCAGGTTGCAGCCCTTTGGCTGGCACCCAAATATCTTCAATTCCTTTCTTGTGTAGATTATTTCCTGTCTTCCGTTATTCCTGCCGAAGTTGTTAAAACTTACTACTGACATTTCCTGTCTTTGGCAGGGAGAGAAACTGCCACATCAGTTTTGAGCCAAGCACCTGTTTGTTCAGTACTTCACCATCCCGCTCACATCACGTTCACCAAACTGCCATGCTTTACAAATGAAGCAGATCGCTGAAGATTATGGATGATAGCTTGCACATTTCAGATGTACGCCGTATCCAATTTTCTTTACTCCTTCTACTCCCTTGTGTGCTGAGCAGACTTTTTAACTGACTGATTGATGGATATTCAAAAGGCACCTTTATGAGCCCTATAAATAATCCCTTAAAGGTTTTTCTTTTCTTCTTCCCCCCAAAGGTGCCACTTAGTCAGTTCTCCAAGCAATGGTCCTTGCCACACCTTTCAGCTTGCTTGCTGTTTGAGCAGTATCTGCTGTGCTCTGAACATACCTGGCACTCATCTGTGGCTGCAGGGACTCCTGGCGTACGGCACTTTGGCGTTTGGCGGGATTGGCCTTGCTGGGCATTGCTTTGTGTTTTGTTCTCAAAAGCCTAACTTGGCTTTTTTTCATCAGTGGTTATTGGCATATAGTTTAGGTACTTTGTGTTGGGGGTATGGGAGGAGAATGAAGACAAATTTCCTACTCTGAAACTTGTTATAAATTATAATTGAAGTGAAAACTGAATTGTGAACAGCAGGTAGACAGTCTGGTCAATAAGCTTTTTGTGTATGCATAAGAACATACAGAGCCATTTCCAACATGCGAAACCATCCATGCCTCTTGATCAAGAAAGTGCCACATTTTGCTAAACCAAAAGTGTTCTTGTGTTGCAGTAAGCGATGCATCGCAAGAACCCTCTCCAAACCTGCGGTCTCTCTGGGTTTTAAACAGCAGCAAAGTCAAGAGAAATCTGCAACAGCTATTGTGCCACCTTGCAGGCAGGATGTAAACCCACCTTTTACGGGTATGTGTACTACATCCAGGGGCAAAAGTCACTGCTCTGCTGAAGGCCACATGCAGGGAGCTGCAAGGAAGGGACTGGGGATGTGTGAGCACCGGAGCTCTCCCCGCTCCTGCCCTGTGCCGCTCTCTGCGGCTCGGTGCAACCGACAGTCAAAATGACTCCAGTTTCCTTTTCAAACTCCAAGACTGTAATTCTAGTTGATACAGTGTGAAGTTTCATTTTTTTCGATTGTTGCATGATTTGTGGTGGGATCAGCTTAAAAGGAACTTCCCTCCCTATGTTTTTATACCCACCAAGTTCATTGTTTGCAAGAAAAACTGTCGGGACAATAGAAGCAGCGGAACGCTATCCTCTGAGCGTTGTATCTGGTCATGCGTTTTATAAGTATCTTACAATCTCTCTTCCATCATGGCTTTGATTAATATCTGGCTTTTGAAAAATATGGGCTCTTTTCATAAGAGCCACTTTACATGTCTGTTATTTGCCAGCTGACAACGAGAACTGGATCAAACTGGGCAGGTGGGAAACAGCAAGATGAATAAGAGACAGAGCAGGTACACATTAAATGTGACATCAGATATAACTACTGTTAGGGTAACTGAACAGAGATATATCCATGATCCTGATACTCATTTACATCCGTGCTTCCTTACTCCACTCAGCCAGCGTAAACAAGTCTTTGAAATGAGCATAAGTGATTCCTACGGCTGTGTTAAGGGTGGTGTAAAGGGACTTTGCACCAGTGAGAATCAGTCTGTACATATTTAAAATAAATAGACGTGCACATAAAAAAATAACCCCTATTATTACACAAGGATGCAGTGGGAGTACCAGGGGAATGGCTAAAGTAACAAAACTTGACACCAGTGATAATAAAAGAGGGAACTAAAGCAAAGAGATCACCCCAGCCTGCTGGGTTTCGAGTGCTTAATCAAAACTGACTTCTACTACTGCAGCTGCAAAAGAAATGTTTCTAGCCTCCCATTAATTTCCATACAATAACCCTCTAATGGGGGGGTTGCCGGGGAGAGGAGGGCGATCAATCTGCTGTAATGACACACTAGAGACTAAGGGAAAATGCAAACTTGGAGCAATTTCATGGCAGGTGCAACCTTGGAAAGTACGGCCATTTTTCTAAGTTAATTTGTTCCCCTGATATGTTTGAAATCCATATTTGTACTTTAAAGGTCTAAAATGCAAGATGATTAAAAAATATAACCAGATTTTTTTAAGCTTTTCAACTGTGTCAGGTGATGTATTAGTGCCCCTCCTTGGAGCTAGGACAGCTGGATATCTTTTATCATTTGCTGCCAAAAAAAAAAGAATAGGATTGTTTATTCTAGCGTTCACTTTCTGTCTTTAGCCTTCCCATTTACCTCCCTAGCCTGATGCTCATTTGTCTCCTAGCTGAATTGATCCCTAATACTATAGGAAGTAATAATAGTAATAATAATGGTAACTAATAGCAGTAATAATTATTATTCTTGTTATTCTTAGTGATAACAGTACTATATAATGATAATGATTATTATGGCTACAAGTTTTAAAACACGTAAATGAGTTAACTCAATTTCTGATACACTTTGGGTGCCTGCATCTTTTAGACATTTCTGAAAATTCCAGCTACAAATTGTAACAGGAACAAACATCTTCACACTGGAACAGACACTAAGGCACAGAACGCGTTTCATTTCGGGTCTTGTCCCCAGTTACTATTTTGGTAAAATCTGTGTTTTTTTGAAGTGCCTTCACTTAGTGGGGTGGAGCAGCTTTGGGGTAAATGAGAGCATTGGCCTTTCTGGGTCACCCTTCCCTGGCACTGTCCGGTAGAAGCTGTTGGGGAAAGTCACGGAATGAGAGCACAGCGAGTGCCAGCCCAGGTTTTCACTGGACATGTAACGGGTAGTTCGTGGAGACTCGCTTCTCGCAGCTCACCGCCACGGTACGTTATGAGCACCCCCCTGTGGGCTCCGTGCACTTGTAATTCCCTGCTACGCTTTTCCCACCTTTTCTGACAGCTGCTGAGTTTGGGACGAGGCATCTTTCCTTTTCCTCCTGCATGTCCAGGCCAGAGGCAGCACGGCTCTGGCATGGCACAAAGGGAGCTCTCTGCAGGTGACACAGAGCTGGCGGGGTGTCCCCTCGCAGCCAAGCTCTGCCAGAACCCAGAGAGTCCAGTCACTTACAGCATCCGCAGGGTCAACCTCTCGCATCCCTTGTCAAACCTGCAACCCAGTCCTCTTTTCACCTTGTGATCTGGGCTTCTGAAAGCCAATCTCATTTATGCTGATTACTACTTTTCCTTTCTCAGCACTTAAGAACTACAGCCAGAATCTTAAAAGTATTGAGTTTTCAAGCTCTGGAAAGTGCAGGGGCTTTGCATGAGAATTGGGTACCTGCTCTGCTCAGATGCGTTTGTACTTTCCACTAAGTACCTGTCTGCATCTTTAGATTTGTGTCTTTGTGATGTGGCTAAAGTTAAGATGTATGCTTTTTTACATGAAAAATGCTTATTATTCTACTGTGATGCTGCATTTATGTGATGCTTGCGGTGTCTGGAGAAGCTTGCTGTGACTATTCTTACGTTCTGTTTTAGATACCATTTTAAATACATACTCTTCCCCACCTGCCCCAGCTTAAAAATTCTGTTTCAGCTACACCTACAAAATTCACACTGGCTTAAGTGCCTTGGTTTTTTCCTGCTACCCTACTTGGCTCCCATTAGCATGCTTAAGTAGATAAACAAAATAATTGATTGTCTAAATGAGATTGCAGGATTCATAAAGGTTCAATTATGTCTTCCTAAGTTTGATCTCAAGTCAATGTAATGAAGTATCTGCCTAATTCTCAGTACATCATCAGAATCAATTTATTGGAATCAAATGCTACAAAGAAGGTAGCCAGAACAATTGGAAGTATGAAACGGCAGCTACAAGAGGACAGACTAAATATACTAGAGCTGAAATGTGGTGACAGCCTCCTTTTCTGAGTCACTTCTCTGATGATTGCATCTATAACTTGAGGGCTATATGTTTTATTCCTAGGGCTTTTAAAAGCTTAGTTCTGCCTTCCTTACTCTCATAGAGGAGTTCAGAAACATGGCTGACTTCAACAGAGCCGTCATTTTTGGCTCAGTTTGGCTGTGCTTTCTGTCGAATGTCGATGTCGAGATCTCTGATGTTGAATAGCCCTTCACTCTTCTATCAGGTCCAAAGGGTAAAGTAAGAGTGAGGCAGGCGGGTTTTAAAGCTCTTTTAATGCAATGAAAGTAGATGCTGTGAAACCTAATGTCTGAATAGTAAAGTTAGAAAAAATTAGTTTGGAAATAATTCACACTGTTTAAATGAGGAGAACAGACCTCTGGTGTAAATTCCTAAGGGAACAGAGCAGATCCACCATCACTTGCAACCTTTATATCCACGTCATTCATCTTTCTAGGTAATTTAGCCACAGTTTGAGAGGGGGCATGGCATGGGATGTGTTGGTCTGTTAGTCGTGATCAAATTAGAACCTCAGCTCCTTACTGAAATAAGACAGAGTTTGGGTACATAACTTGCAACTTTTGAAAGACCTATTAGGTGATAAAGTTTGGTTGCTGTCTTTCTTACTTTATCCACGGTACCAGTTCCATCAAACTACATTGGTTTTCTCCTGCAAAATCCAGATACTTCCACATAAGACGGGTTCACTGTCAGTATCTGACAGGCCAATGCAGAGAACAATTTACATTAAGAGAAGAGAGCTCGAGTTTGAACGGCACTGGAGGGATATGCAAGACTTTCAGATAGTTTCAACGTTTTTCCTTCCACTGGCCCGTTTTCTCTCTCTCTCTAGTGATTTAGGATGTGGATTTTTGCTCCTTGCCATCATGTATTTATGACTCTCTGGTGCTGGTGGTCTACAATGCAAGGCGCATTCCTGCTGAAATTACAATGTGTCTGAAACTTCTTGGACCTCTTCAGTGGAGACCAAATAAGTAAGAGCTAGCTCTGAAATCCAGGCTCCCTGAGCTCATGGGGAATATGCACCTTTAATCAGACAGCACAGTATCTTCTCTTTCACTGGTGGGTTTTAATACTCGTCTCCCATAAGATGACAAACCCTCTCACTGTCCAGCCAAAGGTAAGGACCTGTAAAAGGCAGTTCAATTTCACAGGCCATAAAGTTATATGTCCGCTTCTTGCATTTCTTCCCTTCTTGTTTATGATTTCAGAAAAATCTCTAAGCCTGCAATCTATATTTTGCCTCTGAACATCCATAATGCAAAGCTGGATTCCAACCACTTGTTCACTGAGGAAAGCATCAGCAAAAAAGCTGGCTGTGTTTGCAGTGTGGCTTTCTGGAGGTGGGTGGTAGATGGGGAATTCGGGCTCTCTTCCCAACAGAGGCAGCTTGTGGTTATAGGCAGAGAGACCAGCCTCGGGACTCCTCTTCCTACCCCTGCCATCAGTTCTGTACTGCTGTTCGATAACTTCCTAAGTCATCTAGCAGCAATAATGCTGCTGTTTTTAAAGCAGTAATTTTGTACATAGGAAGTGGTGGTTTTGAGAAAATCCGAATACTTATTACTTCCTTTCTGCAGTCAGGTCTGTAGTTTTCCCTTTGAATAGTTCCCATTTCCTCTTCTGAGGGTGACTCTATGCATAAACAAGCCCTAGATTAAACAGAGGAAAATACTGTGACATTTAAAAAAGATGTGAATAGAATAACTCATTTTGCCATCTAGATGAGAGTCTCGAGTCTAACATGTACATATGATTCTGTGGCTTGCTCATATCATTATTCTTCACCTCTGCTCATAAACCTAGAAAATAATGTAATTTAATTAGGAATGTGGAATTAGCCTATTGCAGTCACAGTCAGTTAAGCTGAATCAGTTTGTAAATTCCATTGTCATTGGGGCTGAAAAAAATACATGTTACATTAGCAACCTAATCTTACGTGCACATTAGGAGAGGGGTGGCAGGTGAAGCTGTTTGTGGCCCCTGGCGCCTGGAGTGGCCAAGAGCGGCAGTGAGCTGCCCTGCCCTCCTGCCTGCGTGCGTGGTGCGGTGGGGCGTTGGGGGGAACACGAGGTGGGAGGGAAGCAAAGTCCAAGGAGGAAGACACAGCCCCTGGTGCTGCGGGCAGGCATTCCTAATGGTCTGCCTCAGGAGGCAGGAAGGCAACAGAGAGAAAGATAACGAGTCTCTGCACCGGTGACCCCATATCCCACAAGCTGGCTGTGATGGGAGGGTGGAGAGTGGGGCACCACGTACCCAGGGGCTGATAGGATTTTGCATGAGAGAGACATCCATGTTGCAGGACGTTTGCACACCTTCTGCGGGCTCCTTCGGTGTATGCGGAGGTGGGGCAGAGGATCCTGCTCTGACCGGTGTGGTTTCCATGTCAGAAATGTGTGGCCAGTTGTGAGCTCCCACCATGAGGTTCTGCCAGAGGGATGTGGCATCACCTGCCTCTCTCTGAAAAGATAAGATGGTCATAGTTACAATCCAGGCAATAACTTCAAGGAAAAACTGAAATGTCTTCATTTTCCAGTCCTGCGGGGAGATGTCCATTAACGCATTTGTAATGCATACTTTCATGACTGTAATTACAGGTGTGCACACACATAGAAGTTTAGTAAAAGGAAAATTGTAGCACTTCTGTACATCGCTGGTGGAAAGCTGATCTTATTGTGATTCTTTACCACTCTCTTGTGATACTTGCAAAGGGAAAAGGCATCTGATGCTGCCTTCCAAACTGGACTGTGGCAGTGCGCAGGAAGGAGCTGCTGCCCTGTCCAGCCCCCAGTTCTGCACTGCCTTCCTCTGAGCATGATGGGGAGGGTAACCTTTTTCAAAAGACCTCACTAAAGCACAAGGATTGTAAAGATGACAAGTTCGATGGATCAAAAGTCTTACCTGAAATGGCAACACCTCCTTATTTCTGTAGGCAACTTGTACATGACTCCGATCATTTTAATCTCTTTTACTTCCTTCTGTACAGCCTCACTCATAATCATTTCATTAATTTGTTTGAAAATACAGAACAAGGCGGCAACATCATGGTCTGGGAAAAGTAAAGGAGGAAGGAGATTCACAGCAATGGCTGGAATATCTCCTCTGTGTCTCTTGACATCTTAGTGGAGGAGGGTACCAGGTCATCAGAAGGAAAAGCACTTCCTCCTCTGTGCTGGTGACAATCACCACTAGCTCGCTGCAGTTCCCAGGTGCTTCAGACCCACCCAGACCATGTATTCCACCAAATACTGAACGCAGACGTTCTTTGTTCTTAGAGTTTAGCAGGAGACTCCCTGCATCATCCACCATATATTCTTGTTTTATTTGCTCCTCCGTTCTCCAGCCGCTTCCACCCTCATCCACCACAACCGTTTTGGTTTTCTTTTGGAACCTCCCACATCTCCCTGCTTGTCCGTCGGACCTCCACTGTGGTGTGGCAGTTATGGCAGCTAGAGCAGCAATGCTAAAGGACTCCAACCGGGTCATCCTTTCCCTTAACATGTTTCTATATTATAAAAAAAAAGAAAAGGGAAAATCATAAGGACACTTGTATCTTTAAAAAACAATATAAACATAAAGCCATCTTGGTTTGAAGTTCACAAATATTTTTGAAGGCACATGGGATAGGAAGAGTTTAGCCTGCAAACACTTATTTGTCATACAGTCTGACTAGTGCTTTTCAATGTGCTTTGATCCTCTTCTTTTTTTTGGCCCAGGCATTAGATAATGCTTTAGAAGCCATTAGAAAAAATTGTGACAATTGAAATGCTTTGAAAAATGACAGTTTGATAGTCTAATAATAGCCCCTACACTGATCTGGAGAAGGTTTTCTTTTCTTTTTTGTGTTCATTATGTACAGTACATTGCAAAATGTCCTTTTCTCCCCAACAAATAATTTAACCCTTTCACGAGCTGCAGTCCTGGAAATGTTAAACATGTGCTAAATATGCTAAATATGCTAAAATATGCACATATAACACATATGTATATTGAAAGAGGTATGTACACTATAAAGAGCTGGTAAAAGGTGCTGTGACATTGAAAGGAGAAGAAATGGACAAGAGGATAACATCTTTGGTTGTGTTCTTCGAGTAGAAGAGAGTCAAAAAAGGCTGACCATGCGGAGTGCTGCTGTGAATGAGGGACCACATGGTCCCCAGGAAGATTTTCTGTAGGGAGAAAACACATCTCGGAGAGTGAGGTGGATGGGAGCTTACATTTCATTGCAAGATCTTGTTTTTGCAAGATCTTATTTGGCAGCGATAAATGAGCAACTTTCAAGCCTCAGAAGTGATTAATTTCTCACTGGAGCTGTCTCTGAGGCTGTCACAGCCTGACAATCCTGACATAAGTGTCATTTATAATGTCACAAGTCTATTACACATAAATGTCATTACACAATTACTCTGAGGATCAAGAAAGGTTCACTGGGGGAACAGCGTCTGATATTAAGTCAATTATATATCTTAACATTATTGTTTGGTCGTCCCCCCTCATATAATTACATTATGTCTCATTTGTTCATTTTGTGCAAATTAGCAATTATTTATTGCAGTGATACTACTAGGCAACCCAGGTAGAGTTGGTGTTATTAACACTCTGGCGCAACCTTGCGCGTGTTGCCATGATTGATATCAACATGAGGATCATGGTGCTTTGATAATTAGCCCTCTTGAAATGAGGGCTCCATACTCGGTCTTCCCCCCACTTTTTTTCTGCGTCTCTCTGAAAGGCACCAACATATGGGTGAGACGATAAATCCTCCGTGTGGTTTTGATAAAGATGGCTTGTTTTAATGAGGGTGACTTTTTATGCTGCCTAACAAAAGAGGCTCTTTCTTGTTAGAAGGACAGAGGAGTTCATCAAATTCCCCTGTGCTGCACCTCAATTATTCCTTAAAATTGGCATAAATGTAGCCTTCATTTAGTTCTAACAGGCTTTCATCCTCCTTGGCCCAGACACAAACAAGACTTACACTGGGGCTTGGTGTACTGACGAGATTTGAATGCATTATGCATAAGAAGGTGTGGTAATGGAGCTGCCTGGCTGACTAGGAGGAAGAAAGAGATATCTGGGGTAGTGCTACAATGCCCGTCTCTCCCTGGACACTTATGGGAGCAGAGCTGTCGGTTTGATTAGAGGTCACTTGAATCCGGCTCAGTTTTGTGAGCTGGAAATGAAACTGCCTATTAGGATATAGGCAAAGACTTGGTTCCGAGGGCACTGAATGTTTTTGTGCTGGCTTCAGCGAAGTGGAGCACTCTTGTACCACAATCTGAGCTGACTTACAAACGTGTAAATACGCAAAAAGGCCAGGAATTTCTGTGCTAATTCTCCAGATTTCTACCAAGACAACTGAGATGAGAATCAGGCCTTTTAAATTGCTCGCTTTGCCTGTTTGCTATTTTGGGAAGCTATTGTTCTCAAAGGGACATCTTTAAAGCAAAAGCTGGTAGAATAATTTATTTGCGAATAATTTATTCAGTGATTGATGGGAAAAGCTGCTGAATAAATAATTCACTGAATGCTAATGGAACATCAGAGATGGTCGAATAATGAAAATGTTTATTTGCAAATAATTTATTCAGAGAAAAATGCTGAAATCTATCAGCTCAATTATTCTTGGTGAATAATCCAGCCATTCCTACCCAGCCCACTGTGACATGTCATACAAAGATGCTTTTTTCAACAAAATCATAGAATCATAGAATAGTTTGGGTTGGAAGGGACCTCTAAAGGTCATCTAGTCCAACCCCCCTGCCATGGGCAGGGACATCTTCAACTAGGTCAGGTTGCTCAGAGCCCCGTCCAACCTGACCTGGAATGTTTCCAGGGATGGGGCACCCACCACCTCTCTGGGCAACCTGTGACAGTGTTTCACCACCCTCAACGTAAAAAAAATGAAAACTCCAGGTAGCTAACCCATGTTTGCTCCAAGTGAGGAACTCTGATCTTCTGCTCTCTGGCAAGAGCGGTCACGAGAAGTTTGGATAAGAAAGTCCTCATACTTGAGCTCAAACTGAAGGTCGAGCCCTAACTCTAACTGTGATGGCAGTTTCATATCGTTGGCCTCTTTCACCCCTTATTTATTGTTATTATTAGCAGCAGCTTTATCATCTGAAATCCTCTGTATAAGTCTAAGCTTTGCCCTTTTTTTCTGAACGGTGAAGGATGTGTCTCTCTGTTCTCTCTCTGGGACGAGCAGTACCATTGCTCCTGAGGAGTGCAGTCCCCATGCTGGTGTTGCTGTGGCAGAGCAGGGGTTTCCTCCGATAACAGACCTGGAGCACTGGGCAGCTCCAGGTTGTCCCTCTGAGAATTCAGATGATCAGAAGCTGCCGTGAAAGAGTTGGAAGGAGGCAATGCATAGTTTATAAAAGCATGGACTTGGGAGAGAGTCCTGATGTTTCACAGCACCGTGTGGGTGATAAGGAAACATGGCATCAGCGCCACTCATCGTGCATCTTTCTCTAGTCTGGATCACAGAGCTCTTTGAGACCTACCAGTGATTAACTGGTCATTTAGCACAGACTTCACCTGCAGGGGACTGGGGAGATTTTTTAAAGATGTGCTCTGAAGACTTCAATTCTAAATCTGCACTGACTACAGCAAAAATAAGTAAACTAACCAAAGCCAAACTCCCCACCAGAACTTTGCTCACTAATCTCTCTCGTTTGGCAGATGTTTAGAGCGCGCAAGCTTGGGGTCCCCAGGCAGGAAACCCTGTGTGGGGCAGGTACTGCAGGCGTCGTGGTCCTCAGCTGTTCCATTTGCCGGAGGAGATCTTTCCTGCTTGCATGCAGCTGTACAATGGGTCTCAGGTGCTCCTGGAAAATTGAAGTGATTTTGTGTTGATACTGGAGCTAATACCAGAAAAATCTAAATTACATTTTAAAAGGAATCTATCCTTTTATCTTTTAACCTTAGGCCTCTCCCTCTCATGCAGAAAAATCAATCTTGACTAATCTACTGACCAAGTAAAAGTAAAAAGAGGAACCCATATAAACATGTACTTTATCTTCTTTAAAATATTTTTACAGAGAAGCTTAGCAAAACATCCAAAGCTTCCTCATAAAAACCGTCCTTTAGGTCTTAGAAGAAAACCCCATTGTCCTGAAAGGATCCGTCATTACTCTTGAGGGAGAGTTTTGGGAAGAAACAGTGGATAGAGCCTCCCCAGCTGCCTAGGTGTTTAAGAAAACTCTGCAGCAGGGGCTCCCCCTGAGAGCTCTACCTCCTCTCCTCTTCAATGAGCGCCGGATTCCGAAGGTCTGCTGGAGACACAGCTGCAGCAACTTACCCAGTGGGCCGTCACCTGGCTCCAGGGAGCAGATGGACCCAGCAGCTCGGGCCATGCCTCCGCTTGCTGGACGGTTTGGTATTAGCAGTAGGAAAGGCTGTTACCATTACTTTATTTTTTTGATGATGTATCTATTTTAGCTATAGTGGCTAGCTCTCATAGCAGGAAAAATTCTTTCAGCAGAAACTCTGTAACCAGCAACCTGGGCTTCATCAGGAGCCCTCAGGGATATGGCTGCATTAGAAAAGAAGACACGGTCTGTGCAACAGCAGTGCAAAGGTAAGCTTTACTCAGACTACTGTCTTCCAGAAATCCCCTGTTTTCCTGATGCAGTTTTCCTATTTCTTCTCTCTCTTCTCCTCTGGTTTTGTTTTAGGCAGGTTTTATAACCAGGAAAATACACGACCTTCTAAGAGTGTAACTCTCTGGCACTCTGCTCTCCTGCCCTTTTTGGATTAAGAGGGGAGGTCAGGGACAATTTGGCTTTTTGGCTTTTTATTTTTAAAGCTTTTCTTAAGTTCTAATCAGATGTAGAGTCAGGCTTTGGGCCAAGACTAGAGTTGGTGTATCTCTTTTCTAAAGTGTTCTGCTTGTGCCTGGTTTTCATAGTTTAAAAACAACCCCTCAATTTACATTAACTGCACAGTACTGCAGTCTCAGGTGCAGATCAGGTCATCTTGCCCATCCCTCACTGCTTTATCATCTTGTTTTCTCCATTTCCTCCTGTGATATATTGAAGTAAGCGACATTTTCAAGAGCAGGAACACTAAATCATGTATGCTCTGTGTATGCATAATCTGGAGTATCTGGTCCAGAATGCTAACGAGGGCATGCTGGCAAAAAGAAATTGCAAGAGAGACCTTGGAGTCTGCTGGGACACACTGAGTAAGAGGCAGGAGAAATTGCACCATTTTCTCTTCGTAATGGTAGTCCATTTGCTCCTCTGAATAACTTAATTCCCTCTCCATGGAGCCAGATTAACCAGCCAGGGATCAGGGTCTCGCATAGTTAAGGGGCTGCAAAACTCTCAGTGGAGATGAGATAAGCTCTAGGTGACTTATGGGCAAAGTATGGTAGGGCAGGGAGTAATAAAAAAAAAACCAAACCCAAAATCCAAAATGATGTGTAGATGTGAAGAGTTTTATGCAAAATCATGATCAAAAATACCAGTGGCTGAACTGTAGAGACTTTAGATCTCATGGCACTCATCTCTGAGCCTGAATTGCAAGTCCTTGCTACCTTTCACAAGTCTTTCTGATCACCCAGGGCTGCTGGGTGCTTCAGGTATGGAAATAGCATTCATCCAGTGTGCTGGAGGCAGGTGAAAAAGGCCTGTGTCTGTGCATTGGCTCTACAGCTCCCCTGAGAATCTGTAGCAAACTTAATTTTGAGCCAGATTTCCATCATCTTTGCACTACCCTGCCTAGATCTAAAAATAACGTAGCTGTGCTAAGAACCCGCTATTATATTTTCTTTGTGATTACACCCATCCATATCAGAACCAGTTCAGAGTTGTTTTATTCTCCAAATTTCTGGCTGCATTAGCACTGTCAGAATCCCTGATGTATCACCTTGCAGGGAGTCTAAATGCTTGTCGGAGCTTACTTTGCATTTTTGTTCTGGGTTCAAAGCTGAAAGCACAGCTGAACCGAAATCTTTTCTCTGGGTGCTGATAGAAATGTAAGAGAAATCTCATTTTTAAAAAGTATGAAAGGACCATAAAAATAAGTCTTTCACTAAGCTGATCAACTCAGCCTCTTTATACCAAAAAGGATTCAGAATGAGAAGCTGATAATACGGGCTTTAGTTTGTGAGAAATGAATTAGAAAGATGGTATTTGAAAGAACTATTTCATTTAGGTGTTTCACTGGCATATAATGAGCTACTACAGTTATATTGCAGCAAGCTAAAATATTATTTAAAAGTTAATTCATATTTTTAGCATATAATTTCTAATTAACTTGCTGTAGTTATCTTGTTAAATGTCAATTAAATCTCGGAGCATTTCTCAAAGGTTTCCCATATTCATAAAATGTAATTATACAGCTATTGCTTGTGTAGCCCTTATTACTAGTATAATCTACAGCTAAATATATCTTTTACATACTAATTATACATCACTAAGTGCTATATTGATAATCAGTAATTGATTTAGCACAATGAATTGTCATGTTACCTCTTCAAATGTCAACCCTAAGTATTTTGAATTAAAAGTTCTGGTCACAACTTTTGGTTGTAGTTGAGGTTTGCTGCCACACTTCTACATGGCTAGAAGGGTTGATCCGCTAAAGCTGCGGTACCGGAGGGCAGCCCCTGCCTGCCTGTGCTCCCGATTGCCGCGATAAGACTCCCCTCCGGTGCGAGGTCTTTGCAGCTGAGGATGCTGATGCTGCGGGGTGCGCGGCGGGGTGTGCTGGCGTCTGATGCACGCTGCATCCTGCAAAACGCAGGATGTCTCAGAAAAGCTAGGATGGCTCTGCTGGCAAGAAATGAGGACAAAATGGGCTGAAAAGTCATTTGGGACACAAAAAAAAAAAAAAAGATGGAAAAAGGCAGGAGGAGACTTTAAAAGTTTATCCCCAAGCTTCCTAAAGGGGAAGACAGTCAAACTTCTTTTGAAAGAAAAACCTCCCAGATAATCTACTGTAGGATTACCATCCTCTTTTTGCACTGATACCAGAATAGAAGGCAAAGGTTGGAGTACTCATTGCTGCATATAATTTCTCCGTCTCCCCAGTTTTGTTTTCATACTAGCTTGTGTCGATAGGACTGTGTGGAGCAGGGTTATGTTGTGCTTGTAAGGCACGGTGGGTCACCTTGTCACGTCTTCCAAAGCACCAGCTCAGCTCCATGGCTGAGCAGCATTGACCTCCCTCTTCTGAGACAGGATTAATTACACCGAAACAATTAGCAGAAAATACCTGAAACCCCAGTTAACTGTGATATATAACTGTGATGATCCAGGTGGGAACAGGCTGTGAAAAAAAAGAAGAGGGGGGGGAAAAAAAAAAAGACAGAAGCTGGGAAGGCAGTAATCAGATTTGCACACTTACTGCCCAGCAGTAACTTGGAGCAAATATTATTCCCAGTCTCTCCCAGCCTGTCTCCAGTCTCAGCTAGCCTCTGCTCCTCCTCCCTTCCCCCTCATTGTCTGAATAATATTTACTGGTACATCAATGTTTTTCAGAGTTTGGATCTTCCATGTCCCTTGCCAGATTCATATGTGTCTGTGTTGATATTGATGTTATTCAAACAATGATCATCTCCTTCCCTTGTCAGTTTATATTGCATGTTTCACGTAGCACAGTCTTAGCAAACAAGCATCACCCTCTGCTTTTTTTTCACATTTGTGGTTTTTTCCTTTTGCTAGAAGTGGTATTTAAATTAAACCATGCATTGGTTTTTTTTGTTTTTTTTCTTCACTCTTGTGCTTCCTAAGGCAACAGAGTTTATGGATCTGGGAAATAGAGTCAATATGAAGTTGGACTGTGCTTATGAGATCCTCTTAATATCCCAGGAGGCCAGGCTTTGTACATCAGGATTAAGAAAAGGGAAAATTACTGAGGGCAGGATTCTTCAGAGGGCTATTTGTGTGCACATCATGGACAAATATTGAAATGTAGAAAACATAATCCAGGGAATCCAGGGGTTTGTGTAGCTTTAATTGAAACCGTTTGTAACCTTCATTGTCTCCAATCTTAAATGACTCTCTTTATCTTCCTTGAGTTCATATGGTGGGTTCTACTGCACATTGAATTCATAAAATATACAAAAATTCAGTGTTCTTAGGAGAAAATTCATATCCAGTGATGGGGGAGAGATGGCAATTCAAATAATAACACTAGGTGATATAAAAGTGGACCTATTATTCAGAATGCTAAAGCTTTCCAAAAAGCTGTGTGGCCACTACTAGGTCACTTACATTTTGCATGAAGATACTCCAAAAGTAGATGAAAGACTTTCTTAATTCTGAGTAACTTTTTTGATGCTATATTGAAGACAAAATTTTTCGGCTCGCTCACAGCAGTCCCGGTCTGGGGGAATGTCTTTGCTTCAGATGGGCTCACAATTATTCCATGATACTGTTGGTTTCGTAACTGAGCTGTCTTTACCAGAGTTCATTAGAAATAAAAATTTAATTGAATTAGGGCAGTTACCCATGCGGGAGCAATTAGAAGTGGCAGAAATATTCTTTCTGAGAAGCCAGTTTTGCTTATTCTCCGGGAACGAGGGAGCTTTCCCTGCCCGGTTGCTCACCACGGGCGCTCCTGCTGCCCTGCCAGTTTGTTGCTCCAATTTTTCTGTTGATTCTTCTCTGTTCCCTTCTCCCTTTGTGCTCAGTTGTCCTCCTGTTTTTGAACTTGATGGTTGTTTTTCTTTTTCCTCTGGCAAACTGCTTCATCAACTGAATTGGTATTGCTTTTATGCTGTAATTTTCATTATGTCAGTGGCTGGCTTCACCTCCCCTGTCAGTTTGTGTCACTTCTGCTGGGTGGACAGGCTCGCTGCAGCAGTGCCGCTCGCCGTTCCTCATCAGTTTCTATCACTTCCTTATAAATATTGATCCATTGTGAGCAGCAGTCTCCCAATTTTCTGTCCAACTGTTCCATAGCCTAATCCTTAATACTAAGTATCTGCAGCATTTTCAGTGAAATTAATTCTAATTTACGCCAGCCGTGGCGAGTGCTGTTTGTGTGAAGCAGGAACGTCCTGAGTCAAGATGAGTCCTCATCTTTAGGATTAGTAGTCTGTAGAAGACTCTTCTCATCTCCTTTTAAAATACTCCAATATTCCCGCGAAAGGCTTTTCACCAGGGCACTGTATCTCCGTGTTAGCTCCTTAGGTGCAGCAGAAATCTGCAGTACAGCTGGGTGGAAGAAGAGACAAGGATGTTTGGGGGGACCTATGTAGATTGAGATGAAGTGATGGGGAATCTGGAGACAAGGAGTTGGAATAGAAAGAGCAGAAAGGAGGGGCAGGACTGAAGACAACGAAGATCAAGTATCTAAGATTAGAGCTCTAGGAGTTCTCTCTCTGTAGCATGTGGTTCAATTTTACCCAATTTGCAGTCTTGGCATTTTCCTTTCTTTTTTTTTTTTTTTTTTTTTTTGTAGGCTTATATATTTACCAAGCTCTAGAAAAAAAGAAAACGGAAGTTATATAGATTCAGTGTGCATAACGAAAATGTGATATGACATATTCCCTCTGAGTATTTTCAGAATAAAAAGGCAGAGAGAAATCAGATAAATGCATCAATAGGAGTCAGCTGTCTGCCAAAGCATGTTTTAAATATCAAATTAGAATATAATAGTATGCATAATTTCCATAGCAAATTCTGATATTATTGGCAGAGACTAGAAGGTGACACAACTCAGTCCTCTCACATCCCTGGATAACAGATGAAACAGTCTTAAATGGAATACAAAGCAATTTTGTAATCAAATGCAGGCTTACGTGGACATTCATATGGTTCAGACAAGGGAAATACAAATGGGGGGAAATTAATGCTTTTAATACACTTTTTTAATGCTAGGGTGAATGGCCGGACTGAGCGATACAGGGATAGAAATCTACTTACCCAAATAATGTAGGTGGCTATAGGCAAGCACTCCACTCCCCTTGGTTCTTTTTTTTTCCTCTTTTCTGTGGGAAGTGCTATAGTTGGGTGGGAGAGACAAAGTGGGGAGTCTGAGAGTATTTTCACCAGGGCAGGGACTTCTGCTCTTCAGAGTCGCATCTTTCTGTTGGGGAAAAATGCGAGGTTGTCTTCCTCCCAGAGGTATAAGGAGAATGTGAGCCATTATTCAGCTGGCTGAACTGTACGGTGCTTTCTTGTTCAGGAAGTATTTGAGGGGCACAGGAGTTCTGGGGTTCTAGAATAAAATTAACTGCTAATGAGGCATCATTAATGTCCTCTAGAGGCCTCTGGTGTTCACCAGCGGCAGAGATCCCCCTGGACAAGCAGGTGGGAGCACCTCTGAGCACTGAATGAGTTGAGCTCTGCTTTAGGATATCTTTTCTGTTGATAGTTGCTTTCTCTGAGTTGAAACTGGACAGAAGAGCGATATTTATAGCAGTAAATAAAAAGTGTCAGCATCAACAGAGTAATTCCTCCTGGGGGGTGGGGGTGGGTGGCTGGCTCATATCTCCCATGGACTGGCTGTTGCAAGGAGACGTATCACTCGGAGCAATGGGCTGGCCCTACCACTGCCTCTCATGTACCTTGTATTTGAGCAGAGGGATTCAGTTCAGCCTGAAGATGTTTACTTGTTGCATTCTGGCAGCTCTTAAACCCAAATTTCATTTAAATAATTGTGCAAAAAATAATGTACTTGTCTCTCATAGGATACTCCCACCAGACAACAACACGTAGATGAGTGTCAGAGTAGATTATATATTTAATATATCACATACTGTTGACTTTAAGTAATAAGGCAATAATGAAAGCAAGAACATCTGGAAGCATGCTGTGAAACAGTTATTCTTTAAATATTGATGATCTGGTTTTGTAACCATCACAGTTAAAACACACAGATGGAACTTGGAGCTTTAGCTGGGCCACTTGGCTTAGGCAACTTGGCAAAATCATAAGCAACAAGAGGAAAGAAAAAGACTGCAGTAATCCCAGTCAGATGTGCCTTTTCTCAGAAGTGTGGTAACATCCTCCCATTTCTCTTGGTAATGCTCTCTCATGGAAGATATGGATAAGAGGAAATGGCCTCAAGTTGCGCCAGGGGAGGTTTAGATTGGACGTGAGGAAAAATGTCTTTACTGAGAGAGTGGTTAAACATTGGAACAGGCTGCCCAGGGAAGTGGTTGAGTCCCCATCCCTGGAGGTATTTAAAAGACGTGCAGATGAGGCGCTTAGGGACATGGTTTAGTGGGCATGGTGGTGTTGGGTTGACGGTTGGACTCGATGATCTTAGAGGTCTTTTCCAACCTTAATGATTCTATGATTCTATAGGTAGTGACTGGCACAGCAGTTCAATGAAGACCACTGAGAAAAATCTCACTGTATTGTGTGCTCCAGAAGATAAAGGTGGGCAGGTTGGATGGTGACTGCCGAGTGTGATGAGACAATTCTTGTGGAGGAGGCGATTTCCACAGTGTTCCCTGCACACAACAGTGGTTTAGGTGCAGTTCAAGGTTGCGGCTCCTCCAGACGTGGGGGGAAAGACAAAGAAAGAGGAAATATTTCTTCCAAGCCTAAGATATATTGCTCTAATATTTCTTTTTGCTTTTGCTTCTATTCCCTCTTGGCAGTTCCATCTCTCCATATAGCTATAGGCTGTCTGTCAGTGGCTCTCATACACACACACACACGGAATATTTGTTAACTACAACTATTTGAGGCGAAACAGTGAGGTTCTGTGCTGAAGAAGAGTTTTTCAGATAACTGCCTGAGGCACCAGACATTTTAGAATCAAAATCTGGAAAGTAGAGTCATTATTTCTGTTGTTTTAGTGCCTACTTTTATTCTCTTTCTTATTGACAAATGTTCCGTAACCCATATTGCTGTGGGTGGTTTTTTCACATTTGCACTACACAGAACTGTTTAAAAAAAAAAAAAAGACTTTTTTAACCATCTTTGCAATGTCTCCTACTTCGTATTCCGTCACCCATTCCTGTCTCCTTTTTTGACTTCGATCTATGGACATAGACTCTGAAGTCTGTAACTTTCCACATGAAATGTGAATGGCAAGTGTCTGGAACAAATGGGAGCAGAAAGGAAAAGTCCTCTTCAGCTCCCTGTGGCAAAGTGTCAAACAAATCCCAGCATTACAAACTACCTTGTTCAAGAAGGTACATAGCCATCTTCCTTGCTGGCTTGTATAGCTGATGCGAGTTGTACAAATAACTGATGTGACCTCTGTAACAGCTGAAACCAATGGATCTTCCAGAAGATGAATGCTTCCAAGTATAGAAAGCTGATCTGGGTCTTTATTAGTCACATAAAGCCCTACTGGAAAAAAAATCACAGCAGGGACCTGAGAGTCTGGCTGAGGGACAACTCTAAATTGCAGGTTTGGCATCTGTGTCCTGATGGTTAGCCTCAGACAACTGCTCACGCTTCTCCAAGCCCTGGGAGGGGATCTCCGGCACTGTGATATTTAGGGCCTCCTTCGATAAGCCACTTACATGACTGGTTCCAGTGCAGCTTATCTTTAGACCTGATGACATGCTGTGACATGAAGATACCATCATTAATATTGTTCAGTGTAATGGAGATGCCCTGCAGGTTAGATCAGTCTGCCGAATGACAGCTACAAAGTGTGTGCACTTGTAGGGACCATCAGAAGAGATGACTGGCCCCGTCTGGACTTTGGGAGGTCAGCGACCGAGAACGTGCTCTGTCTGCGTCTTCGCTTCTAAGCTCTCTTTTGTTCCCCGCAAGGTCAATGTGAAGGGGTATGGATGTGGGCACTCAAAACCCATTTCAGATGCCGAAATATCTGCTTCATTCCTGGTGATGGTGTGAGTTTAGTGCAGTCATGTCTCAGGGCTCAGGTCAGGGCCTTGTTGTAGGCTGTTAAAGCAAAGCACTAAGATTCTGCTGCTGAGAGGTTACGTTTTAGTATGTAGACAACAGGTAGCCAGTAAATAAAGTACCATAAAAATAAGGAGAAAAGATAGAGAGGACAAGATGACAGAGCTGTGGTTGCACAAGTCATTTGTCCCAATGACCTCTATGGGTCTCAGGTGTCTGTTTAAGAAATTAAGTTATTCATGGGCATAATGGTAAAAAAAAAAAAAAAAAAAAAGGAAAGATTTGATGTGATACTTGGAGCAGTATAAAATATTTTCTTCCAGCAGCAGAATAAGAGGAGGAATCATAACCTGATCCTCCCCTTCTCAGCAGCTTGAAGCCTTGATCCTTTTGTGAGCCTCACAAATCAAAAGGACAGTTTGTCTGAGTTCATGGTGAGGATTTTGTGTGTGCTGTGATGAAGACAGTGATGGAGAACTCTCTTGGGACCAGCTCTTCTCAGCCGAAGAGTCTCTGAGAAAGTCCTGAGGAAGGAAGGGTTTTCAGGGAGAGATAACATTTTTTATTAGCTCTACTAGAAATGCACAGACGAGTTTTTTGGTTAGACAGCCCTCTTAAGGCATCTTTCACTAGTTGCAGGAGTGCCAGCTGTTAGTCCCTTGCTACTGTGGGCCACAAAAAAGGGTCCTAAATGTGAAGAGCAGAAGTCTAGGGTGATTTCTTGTCACCACTGCACGAATTCAAGAGCTGACAGTACCGAGCCATTGCCCTACTGTCCTTGCACATAGTGCCTCTGCCACCTTTTGGGAATGTCTTGATTGACATTAAGATCTGGGGGTTCAGCAACTGTCGTGAAGGGCATGGAGTGCACAAGGACTGCAGCCCCCACCCCTGTGATGAGGAGTAGAGATCTGTACTGCTGACTGTCTTGTCAGAGAAATTAGGGAGGCAGCAGAGTCTGAATTACTCTGGGGTGCCGCAAGCGAGGTGCTTCTTCAACCCGACTGGGTGGATACGGGAAAGACCTCATGGAAGAGGTTTTGCAGAGAGACCTCTTGGGAAGATCAGTGCTATCCCCCTGGGAGACACAATTCCCCTGGTTATTTTTATTGTAATTGTATTTTATTTTTGCATTTCATTCTTCATTGGTAGAATTGATAGATACTTTTAAGTTTGAATCACACCCAGTTGTTTCCTCAGTAAGTCCTTAAACCTGGGTTATAGTCTGTTGCAGATACGCTGTGTCTCGAATAGCTTTTATGAGCTGAATGTAATTTACTGAGTGAGGCTCAAAAAACCCCCTCACAGTTTTATAACAGTACGCAAGTGTGATCTGATAACAGAAATACTTCTAGGTCCTAAAGTCATTCCTTTCATTTGATAACATTCAGATCAGTCTATCTATAAATATTATTCATTTCAGCATGTTATTACATTTTTAAACGTGTTTGATTAACCTGCCTTTGCACTGCAGAGCTACGTGTCTGGTCTGACAGATGAACTGCATTGGAAAATTAAGGATATAAACCTGTTTACCAAGATAGGGTGGAATCTTTACAGTTCTCTCTGCAGTCTTTCCAAATGAGATTTAGCCTATATAATGACGCTAAAGATCTTCATCTAACTTCTTGGCATGTCAGGTAGCAAGAGGTCTTGAAGCAGGGCTCTGTCGCGCACAACCCTACACGCCGTGCAAACTAGCTGACTCTGAACTCCCCTTAAATTTTTCCCCTCTCCTGACAATAGCCATAAATAATAACACGGTTGCACAGAAATCACTCTAACAGCACAGAACCAAATAAATACATTAAGCCTGACAGCTTCACTGCGCAGAGTGTTTGTCCGGCCGGGGAGCGCGGGGAGCCGCGCTAGAGGGGGCTCTCAGACAGCGCAGCACCCGCTCGGCTCATCCTGCAGTTCTTGGCAATGCTCGTTTAATCGTGTTTTAACACTGCCATCAAGTATTTCAGTTAAAAATTTAAGTTTAAAATCTCAATTTCTTCTTGTCTTTACATAGCCACTGACAGAAAAGGCAAATAAAACTGTCTGCAAATGGGTCCCTGTGTTTTCTTACAATGGGTTTCCCCCACGCTTACTGTGTGGTTCAGTGCATGCTCTATCTGTGTGTTTCTGGGGTGAACCAAGTCATTTGCATGGTTTTTAAGAGGTTAGTTTTGCTGTGGGAAGTTAGGTGATTACAGTAGTTTAGTTGCAATAATCATTAAAACTAATGAAGATGCTTACTGGCAGCCTTTCATCATATGGTGTCCCAAAACACTTCCCAGATCTGAAAACTTAAGTAAATGCAAATTATCTGATGCATCCTAGGATTTTAAATTGGAAACAAGTTCTGCTTGCAACGGTGCATAGACCAGAACTACGTTAAAGTCAAACACGAGCAGAAAAACTGTGGCTAATAGAGAGCACGTGCAGGGTTTTAGCTGGGCTTTCTCCAGGATGCTGTGGGCAGACTGAAACACTTCATCGCTATCGTTGTGCCATCACGCTTTCCTCTGCCCCAGAGTCCTGTCAGCTCACCTGGCTGCACCAATGTGACTTAGGAAATTAGTTCACTTTGTACTTAGTCCTGCTCTTTGATCCGGAGGGATAGAGCCAGTCTGTGGTGGGTGTACGAGCCCGAGAGCCGGTTACGAGGTTTTTCCGTAGTGTGGGTGTGTCTGTAATAATTTACTCTTCTGTATAGAAAAGAAATATAGGCGTTTGCTACTTCCACGAGTCTCAATTCCTCAGGCAGTGGGGTGCACCCCTCCCCAGACTGCCGCGCTGCTCGCAGCCTCGCTGGGTTTCTTGCCGTTTCGCCAAAACTGCTGCGAGATCCTCAAAAGGAGGGTTTGCTTTAAGTGCGGACAAAGCTTCACTAAAGCTTGCTGCATCAGTATTACCATGTGTTTACATGTTTCGAGGAGCATTCACTCTTTGACAACACATCACAAGGCAGCAGATCAAAAAGGTCCATCTACTTCTCAGATTGTTTTTCAACCCACTTTGTGCTGTGTGAGTCATGACGCCCAGGAGGAGCAGGGAGGGGTGGTGGCATTTCATTGCGAGCCAGCTATGCAAACCCCCAACGCAGTCAGCTCAACAGAAAGGGTTTTTTCAGGCATGCAAAAGGGGCAGGTAAATCAGGAATGAAGATTTCTGGTAAAGCCTACAGGGAGACTATGGGCCAAATGGCAAATCAGAGCGGAGGGGAGAGGCCCGGGCAATTTGGCAGCCAGAGGCTGCACCTCTGTCGCTCGGCCGGGCAGTTCTCACAGCCCTCCATGTCGCGGGTACCAAAACTGACTTTATTTGCTGTAGGAAAAGAAAGAGTTTTAGTTGTTAGCTTATAATAAACTGTATACGGCATGTAAATATTGCAAGTGTCAAAAGTTTCCAAAATCATAGCAGCAAACTTACCTGCTTATTTTTATCATATGTGAGGATGAGCTGGTTTTTTCCAATTGGCTAGCTGCTGTAATAGAAATATTATACTGACAGCCAAGCTCACTCCCAAACCTAATGCATTTTCAACTTTTTAATGTTGATTTCAGGAGGTACGGCTCCTGTAATTTGCATCCAGGTATCAGGAAGCGACGCGTTACGAGAACATCTCATCTACCGCCAGGAGTGAACCCGCAGAAATCACTTATACCAACAGATTTACAGGTAAAAGTGTTTTTATTTTAAAACATTGCTATAGAAATAGCAATTTTCTGCTTTAGCCTATGAATTAAGAACACTGGGAGTTTCAAACACTTGTCTTGGACCTGCTGGTAAACAGGGGGATGGTCCAACTGCAGACAGAGGATCACAGAGCAGTGATGAGTTTTCCAGCCTTATCTTCATCATCTCCAGGAATATAATAAAGGTCTCGTTGCTACGAGTGAATGAAATCAGAGTGCTGTAAAATCAACCCAAATGGGAATTTTACATTGCCATTGGAATGCAACAAATAGTTGTGCATTGTGGATTTACATTAAATGAGCTTTTACAGCTAGAGCAGTGGCTTTTTGGAGGACTTGGTCTTCCAAGAGACATAAGTGTTTATTATATTCTGTTTTCATTTGTATGCAGCCTCATGGACTTTGAGCAGATTGGTTGTGAAATTTTCATCAATTGTTCATTACTGGACTGTCAATTTATAGTTCTGGCTGTACCTTTCACAAACACTTCTGCAAGTAGTGAGTTTGAAGAAAATCAAGGGCAGGACTGAACTACGGGTTCATAATCCTTCTAGGTGATGCTCCCAGGTCAAGAGTTTGGGTTCATTATTAGGGAAAGAGACATCAGATGCCTGTGCTGTTGCTGAGTTGTTGCTTATTCTTGCATAAATGGAAAATACACAGTTTTCAGAGCTGTCAGTCTGGGATCTACAATAAGCAGTAAAAATAAACTTCAAAAGTAAAGCTCAAGCAATTGGAAAAGATGGTGCTTTGATACAGTTTTCTCAAGCCAACTTGCAGCCTAAGCAAAATTATACACAGCTTTTGCCAAGCCTAAGATTTCTAAAATGCTTTGATTTCCCCTCCTTCTCCCTGCATTGTTTGGCACTTTGCTTTCAGTGTGCAACCACAGCAGGCGTCACAAATGTAACATGCATGTAAGAACAGGGGATTTTAAATGGTAACATGACAGAGGCATCACTAGGTTTTCAAGGAAAAGGAAAGTGGGATGGGGAAAATAATCCAGTACTGCAGTAGGCTAAAGGCTTGATAAAGTCAGAGGTGCTTTGCAAGCAGTATTATTCATCTGTGGTATTGCTGAGTCAGAGAAGAAAGATCTACGTAAAAAGAGCTGCTTTTGGATCATGTCTTAATGCAGAAATTTCCTACTAGATTTTTTTTTTACTGGTGCTCAAGCAACATCACTAGTGAAGCTACAGCAGTTCACGTAAGAAACAGAATGATGAAATTATTTCAGTTACAAAGTCTTCACAGTAGTAACTTGTTTTGCATAGAGGGTTCTCAGCGCCCAACTGGGATTTCCCCTACGATAAAAATAAACAATAATTTGGGCCCTGATCTTTCAGGATGGGTTTAGGATGCAGAACTAGTAACGTGTGAGCTCCAGGTAGTTGGCTGATATAACTTTTAATGACTTTCTTCCTGGGTTTTTCTTTTGACTGTTTGGAGGCCTTTACAAGTTAGAAGAGGGCACAGAGAGCCTCCCCCAAAGCTAACGCCTTCTGCCCTGAGTAATGGTCTTTAGATGCTGTAGTGTCATCTCGGAGCATCCTGTGACAAAACACACAGCTTGCTTTGTACAGCTGCACGGTCTTCCCATTTACGCGGGGCGATATCGCTTATAAATAGCATAGATAAATATGTACGTAGGTAACCAGCCTACATGTGGGGAAGTTTATCCACACACATGCTTTGTACCATGCTACGCTCCCATAGCGTGGCCTATACCTGAGAGCAGAGGTCCCCAGGCAGGGCTCTGTGCGTAGCTGCTCACGCAGCCCGAGTGCAAGGCCAGCTTTTCCCTTGCACCTTCTCATTAACCCACACTTATATTGCTGGGTTCTGGGGCACCTTTTGGAAATGTTTGTTGTCCCACTTCTTTACCAGAGGAAATGATAGAAAAATGCCAAATTGCCAGATTAATCCTCCTTGGTAGGTAGCAAAAGCTATCTTCTTTTTTTCTGAATCACTCGGTAGAGATGAGTTCCCGTTTTTAAGGGGGGCATGAAGAAATCATTCCAGTGCAGGATCCAGCACTTGGGTCCTTTTATTTGATAAAATTCTTCACTTGGTAACATACTAAGTCTTGACTTTCTGCTATACAGGGGATGACAAATGAAGCATCAGAGGTGGGAATCAAATGATTGGGACGTGTGAAACCCTCATTTTGTTTTGCTGTCTTGTTGCGTTACAAGAAAACAATCACCCTTCCTGTATTTGCCTTTTTTTTTTTTTTTTTTTTTGCTCACAGATTAGTCTGGTACTTGCACTGGAAAGAAAACAGGAAAAAAATTGTACCTTTCATCATCCTATTTCTGTTACAATTAATCTGATTTGTGTTCAGGCAATAGCCATTCCCACTTGCAGTATATACAATTCACCAACCTTGCAAATACAGTTCCTTCTACATAAATCAATCTCTGTTTAATTTTATCCTGTACTGAATTTGACCAAACCCTCAGGAATTGGTTATAAAAACCGTACAAGTTCAGCTTTTTATTTTGATCAATTCTGAGGGCTGTAGGCAGGTATTCTGTAACGTAATCATTGCTCATGGAAAGCTGAAGTGTAGTACAATAATTTCCATGTTGAAAATCAGACAACAAATTTTTAGTCATCTGTGCTGTCTGCATTGTTCCCAATTTTTGAAACACCAAGTAACTTGTAAGTTAAAAGCACTGAGTATGAAAGTTTTCAAGACTGCAAACAAGACTCTTATTTTAAAATAATATTCATTTTTAAATTATTTATCATTTAACTTCCATATGGCTGTAGTGCAATACGGCTACATTATATATGGACATCTAGTAGCAACTTTAATTGGTCTTTAATAAGGAAAATGTTTTTTCTGCGTGTATAGACATATGATCCTGCACTGGTCCTCCAGCCACATTAGAATAAAAATAAGGGAGTTCATCAACCCAACCAGCTTAGAGAAAAGCACCAGAGATCTTCCAGAACTGGTTGTAGGCTTTCATTGTCTGCAAGAGATCCTTCAGTGCTGCGCGGGTAGGACAAATGCCTGAGGGTGTGAATGTCTTTCACCCCAAGTCTTGCAAAATGCTGTAATTGTAAAGTCATAAAACCTGCCTGGAGGAGTGACGCTGGGCGAGGTGTGAGAGGCTGTGGCGCGGGCGGACCAGTTGTGACCAATTTGTTCCCCCCAACTCTGCTTTGCCCCTGGGCTTCCTTTCTAACCGTCCTGAGCACGGGCTTAGAAAAATGGTAGAGGAAGAGCAAGCATCCACAGAGCGTGTGAGAACAGGGGACCTTTCTTCAGTAAGCCAGATGTGTAGTTTGGGTCTGTACCTTTATCTGCCGCTTCCCTGGCGATGCACAGCTCTTGGGGCAGCGTCAAGACCTCTTCCTGTGAAACATGCGCTGAACTGTTCCAACACCTTTGCTAAAATTGCCTCCTTTCGCTCACGTCTGTCAGTAAGCACTTTCACGTCCTCAGGGAACATGTCCAAGTGCCAGCTTTGCTAAGGCTTGGTGGTGGAGCCTCTTCGGTGTGTATGGCAGGGAGATGAGAAGCTGCGGGGAGGTAAGAGAGTTGGAGGACCAACTAGCCTCAACTTCATCAAGAAATGCAGAACTACTTGCTTACAGTTTTTTGAAGAGTTTTGCATTTCTTGAAGTTGAGGCTGGGATTTTATTTTTTCTAAGTCTTCTCCTACCTGATAGTGAGTCCAAAAAAGACTTCTGTCATGTTACAATAGAAAACGAGACAGATTGCACCGTTGCTTTAGCTTTCATTTCAATACCTGCCAATACCATTTTGCAAATCCTGGAGTGTAATATAAAAAAAAAAAAAGTGTAGCTAACATGAGGTTAAAAAATGTCTTCAGTGTGTAAAATATGAAGCTGGATGACACATAGGCAGCTGCAGATGCACTAATTTGATTTCATGCCTTAGAATCAACTGTTCTCCTGCACTGAAAGGCACATTTACATCCATCTGTCAAAGTCGGTTCCTTGTCTTGTCAGAGTTCCTTCTCTCTTGTTTCATCCCATACTCTGTTCATGGTGGCGTGTTTGGAGCAGACTTTTCCAGCCCACCCATGTTTTTCAGGAACTTACAGCAAAAATATATTTTTTTTCTTTTTTTTTTGTTTTCACCCCTTGATTTTCTTTCCTCCTCTGAGCCTTAGGGAGGTATTATTACAGGATTATTAGACACACAACGTAGGATCTGAGTGTTTAAGCTTTAATCCTCGTAAGCCAAAGCCCCGACTACAAAGCTGGGTTCATGACATTCAAAATCATTTGATACCTAGCAGCAGAGAGTTCTGCATCAGTAAGGAGCAGCACCTGGGCCAGCGCTGCGGTGGCTTGGGAGGCAAGTGGTGCAGAAGGTGGTGTCACCTGCGACGGCCGTGCTGGGCGAGCGCGGGGTGTTCGGCGTGTGACAGTGATGGCTGCGTGCCCCATGGGAGAGGAGGGGATGGCCGAGGGGAAGGTGGGCTTAGCAGAAGGGCAGTGGATCAGCTGAAGGACTGGTGCCTGACCGTGGCGCAGTCCTGTGTGACCTTGCGCTAATCTTAGAGCTGTGTTTTCAGGTGGTCACCGCATCCCCTGGAAAGCAGGCCACCAGCGTCGGGCCAGCAGAGGAGTCCTCCATAACTGGCCTTAACAGCAGCAGACTGGAGCTCGGGTTATAGTCTGCAAAACAAACCACCCCAGAAAAGGGGAGTAAACCCACTTCTGCAATGTGTGTTTGTCTTGCTTGTGGAAACTTTCGGAGTGAGCACTAAGCCTATTTCTATAGGCACTATGCACATACGTGCCCAGCAGGCGCTGTGTACTTACAGCACCAGGTCAGCTGGTGCCTTCAGGTGTTACTGCAATGTCTGTGATAAAGATAAATGTCCATAGGGGCAGGCTTTTCTGTTGTTTTTAATTTGCCTTACTGCAAAGAACATAGGGTAACTGAAATCAAATTTAGATCTTGTCCTGCATCATAAGTATGAGCAAAATCAATATCTTTCATATTCTCACCACAGCATGAAATTCTGAAGATGGAAATTAAATGTGTCTGATAAGCTGCTAAGTCAGCCAAGCCCTCTTCTGTCTTTTTTTACTTAGTTTGTAGTGAGTGACTCATCAAGTTTATCAAAAGTTGAAATTGTTTTATGATTTAATTTGCCCGTTTAGATATAGTTGTCATCAAGAATCCATCACCGCTCAGGTATTCACTTACAGTATTTTGCTAATGGTTGCTGGACGATTGTTCACATTAGACTAAAATATGCTTTAAACCAAAACCCAAATGGAAGGATTGTGTGAGGAGAAAGTATTAGTGAGCTGTTAAAACCGTAGTGCTGATGGGTGAAAGATTTTTGCTGCTGCAAGAGGCGACGAGTTCGCTGATGCTTTTTCCTGGTTGTCAGGGAAGAATCAGCTCTTGGTAGTAGAACCTGTAACAAATTCTTGGCAAAGAGAAAGAAAAAACAGAGGTCAGTGCTGAAGCTGCATGAAGCTTATTAATTTTTGCTTCATGAATTTTCATAGTGCTAAATTGACTTGAAAGTGAAAAGGCAATTGTCATGTCTTTACCCAACATATAATTACACAAACTTACTGCTGAAGGATACAACAAAGATAAAATGCTCGGAGCTGGATTGTGCAACTCTTACTTCTGTTGGCAAGTACTTGGTTATGCTCCTAGGAGGTTTCAAACCAACAGTTGCTGTATAAAATGGGACAGACGCAATTAGTTGGGTTCCAGCATGACTCTGTATTATCATCCTTAGCAATTTTAATTATTTTTTAAGCAGCAGCCAGGGCAAGAACTGTGAGTGTTATTTCCTTGAAGTATCAGGACTGATGAGATATTGATTGGGGTCAGGCAGTAGCTTTATTTCCGTGGAAAAGAAATGAGGTATTTAGTGGCATTGTGATACATAAGTAATGTATCAATCAAATTACCTTGATTTTTCTAATACAGCTAAAACAGTTGAAGCTTTCGATATGCTTGAAAAAACTCGGATTTCTGCTATTCAGGGGATTGCCTAAGAAAGATGCACAAAAGTGTATGTTACATTTTAGATGATCTGTTCTGATGTGTGAGTATAACTCCTACGCTGTTATGAAGAGAGATGGTATAAAGTACTTCTTGTCAGAGCAGAGCAAGAATTATGGCTCTGGGAATACTTGGCTCTCTGAGGGCTTTTGCTGGGGCAGAGCTGCAGAATAAGGCGTTTCGGTCAGGGGGAAAAAACACTAGCCTGGCTCGTCGTGATTAGTGTGTCTGGGCTCTGAGCCCTTGACGATTGAGGGAGCATTTTGCTAGTAAGAGCTGCATGCTCAGATACTCCCTGCAATAGGATTTTTCTGTTTGTTTTCTTAGTACTGCCGGATGAAATATGAGAGAGAGAATCTCCTCATTCTCCTTTAATTTCATATCTTCCAGTCTGAAAATTAAAACTGCTTTCTCAGTGGGACCTTTACCTTTTACATCGCATATCTTCAACCCCCCCCACCCCCTTCCCAACACTTAATGGGCTGTAGGCAGCCAAACCACGAGACTGCGAGAAGAGCGAAATGATAATTCATTCGGGATGGAAGCAGGAGGCAAAATGTAATCCATCATATCTGCTCTATCTCATTATGGAGGTGAGATACAAGAGAGGGCAAGCTGTTAATAAACTGGTGGATGAAGTTATTTTACCAATCTGTTACAGCAAGCGGGAATAGAGGGGGTAGAAGTGCATTATTCACACCTTTTCCTAATCCTTTTGTTCCTTATTCTGTGGAAGTGTCTTTGCAAAGCCGGTAAAGCAGTCTGGCTTAGGGAGCTGACATCCAACCCCTCACACCTCATACTCTGTTTGACTGCATCTCGGTAAATAACCCTTTCAGGAGCTGCAGGAGGACATCGCAGCGGGGCGGAATTACTTATTTTGCCCTTTCTTTCTCTACCCACAGAACTACTACTTTCTCTTCTGCTGTTTTTCATCTTGTAATGTCTCTGACAAAGATGAGACCTTATTCTGGAGCCTTACTCTGGGCAGATTTGTAGCATGGCTGTGCTAACCAGGTTTCCGTTTCAAGGCTGTCATTTTAGCAGTGAGCTGGACTGCTGCACATTATTATAATCGTGGTTTGTGTGCGTTACAGTCTGCAGAAGTAAAATTTCAGGAGAAAAATGTTTCCATGCATCCAAAACCTATGTAAGATAGTTAATGAAAAGGAAGGATAGCTAACCACATAAACAAGCTAAGAATGTTTTTCTTGTTTTTTCTAAAACAAAAACACCAAACCAAAAAACAACCCCAGAACAAAACCCAGGACCCTGTATGTGCAGGCATCCATCCTTTCTTCACTTTTTTGTTACTTGGTTGGGGTTTTCCACAAAATCGTCAACGTTTTCTTCCTCACAATGCAGGCTGAAAAACTTTGTTGAGGGTTCCTGACTGGAGCTGGGAGGCGTGGGAATGCCGGTGGGTCTGGGCAGCCTCAGGCAAGCTGCATTTCTCGTTCTGCTTAGGCTATCTGCAGCACCTCCTGACTGTCGGAGGCGTGCTGAGCTGCATAATTTACATCAGTAGATGCTCTGAGTTATAAGGTGAAAGGTGTAAATTGTTATTATACGCATAAATATGGTTCAAAGGAAGGAGCTGTAACAAATGACTGAGCATCTATCCATTTGTATTATGTTCTACTATTAGAAAGTGCTTAGTTTTCCTCATATCTCCCCTATTACAGCTAGGTCCTTAAATCTTGATCCCTTAAATCTATGATCGCTTGTGTTAATTTCTCGCATCTTCCTCTGATTTGGCCTAAATGTAGGGTTCACCCCCTCCACTGACAAAGCCTTCTAATTCATTGGTGCCCTGAGTGTTATTTTCCACCTTTACTATAACTAATGTCTTTAATTACTGTTACCATAGGCTCAGTATGTGGGTAAACTTTAACGAAACTCTACCAATAACTCCCTTGCCATGAAAGCACTATTCTGGTCTCCTCGCCATCTTCCTTCTCAGCTGTCACTGCTCTGGCAAATGGTAGTAGTAATAACAACAACAGAATAAATCACAGAAGACAAATGAGGTTCCTGGGTTGAAAAGACTCACTCTGTTTGCACCAGGGAGGACTAGATTGAGACATAACCTCATTAGCATTTCTGTATGATCGCAATAGGGCTGCAGGGGTTGAGACTAAATGTTTTCCAATTCAAAGGAGAGGAGAGCAAATTTAGAGATGATGACTTTATTAAATTTAAATTACTATAAAAATATCTAGGCAAGGCTTCAGTGATGACATGAAAATCTCTTTCAGATTTTCCTTCCCATTACACAGGATTTCAAGCAAGTTCCGTGAGAAGCGCTTGCATGGTTTCCCTCCCTTCATGCTTGGACTCGATTTTACACAATTTTTAATTTAATTTGTAAACATTATAATTCTTCATTTTTGTATGGGCAGCAATGAAAAAGAAAAATAGCTTTGAAAATAGCCAGTAAGGAACTTTCTAGGGAGCTTTGCTAATGTTAGTTCCCTGCACTCAAAATGTCCTAACCCATAAGTTCAAGTCAACAACAATCTACAACTGAAACAAATGTTAGCAAATAAACAAAATAATTAGTTTTGTTCTGTCTTTCATATCATCCTGAGTGAGCCATAAATTGCCTAGAGCTGTTCTTGAGAAGAGAGTAGATTGTTGGTACTTCAGTATCTGTCACTCACAGTAAATGGCTCAAAGTATTATCAGAAATTCTAGTCTCACTTTCATTCTTTGAATAGAGATAATGGCCATATCCTAAAAGATGCTTTTACAGAAAGCACTAATTATTCCTTCTTTGTCGCAAGCCTCACCAGGGTTTGCTGACTGATAACCTCTCCTCTCCTCGGAAATTTTCCTTTCCAAAATAGGACTCAAATACTTGAGAGCCAATTTGAGGAAGATGTCAGTGCCATGCTGAGCTAAATTCTGAATAAAGGATTTAATTTCCTAGAACTGCCGTCTGGCATCTTTCAGAAGCTCAGAGCTCGTTCTAAAAAGGAAGAGCAGGAATGTGATGTGCATATTCGCTAGAAACAACTAGACCCGAACTGAACTCCAGCGCATGGCAGGGAGAAGAGCACTTGTGATGGACCCAGGCCATTGTTAGCAACACTGGCAATATCATTAATGGAAGAAGCAGGACTGCGCACGTTTGACAGGCAGTGTTTCATATCTCCTTGGAGCCCATACATCTCCTGAGTAATGCAAACAATCTTACTCAAATTTCAAGTTCTTGATGACATGAAGAAGGCATATGCTACTGAAAAATTATGATAAATGTGTATTATCATCATTTAAGCTATCCGTCAGTAAGCACTTTCCTGAACAAGCTGGAGGAAGAACTTAAAGCATCTTCTAAATCTGCTGGGTCTGTGGTCCTGAAGGGCTAGATTGCACATCTTGCCGTGGACAGACGTTAATGAAGATAATTGAAGATGTTATTAGGAGAATGTGTTTGTTATCAGAGGTTGCTTATGGCATTATTACTCAGAGTTACACTTCATTAATATCCATTTTTCATGGCTTGGCTTTGCCATTCATTAATTGCATGACCTTGTGTCATTGGAAGAAATAGTGATACAGTAAAGAATATGTAGTTAGTACTGTGCCACCCTCACTTACTTGTCAGTCCTCAGCCGAAACCCCTGTTTTCAAGGCTTTTATAGCTCAGCCATAAAAGCAAAGACAAACATCCCTAGGTCAGGAGCTGGGCATGCAAATGCTAAATCAGTGTTTGTGCAGTTGTAATGAATAACTTATTGCCCCACTTGTAAAACCATCTCACAAATAAAAAAG
The DNA here is from genome assembly GCF_965638725.1 of Aptenodytes patagonicus. Taxonomy (NCBI): domain Eukaryota; kingdom Metazoa; phylum Chordata; class Aves; order Sphenisciformes; family Spheniscidae; genus Aptenodytes; species Aptenodytes patagonicus. The sequence goes on from NC_134970.1 coordinate 1,744,680, forward strand.
TAAATATCAATTGATAGAGAAGCACATGATAATCCTCCAATTTTCCTTTATAAAGTAAAAGTTGCTTCAAATTTGCTAGTACCCATTTTACAGGAAAATGTTTTACTGTATTGTTATTGGAAATGCTTAATTATCATCTTTGTTAGAATCACTGTCTCATTTTTCCACACAATCACATTTTCTTACTGGAAGTTTTGTTTTGATAACTATAGCTCAGTCAAATTTTGAAAGTATAACTTTCAGAGTAATATCAAAATTAATTTGAAAATGCTGCTTATATTGAACCTTGACACCCACAAATTTGTGGAAAAGCCCTTTTCAGAAAAAAGAAGTCTGCATATATGTGATGATTGCAATGAAGTATATACATGGAGCATGTAACACTTGGGAAATTGGAAAAAGCTTCACTGGGCATGATTAAGAATCTGGACTTGGAAAACTGAAATTCAGGATTTCTCTGTTGTACTAACTGTCAACTCAGTATAATTAAGGAACAGAGTTTACATAAGAAAGCAAAGCAATTAAATACCAAAGTAATCATCACACCAAGAATAACAAGATAGTCTTTGCCACAGTGAACCGGTCTAGTCATTCACGACATCTGGAAGTGGGCAAGGGGCGGCGGAGCAGGCTGCAGTGCTAATTGACAAAAGGCATGGCCTTAAGTCGTTAGTAAGAAGATTATTTGGCAGGATCACGCTAATTTTTATAATATCGACAGTTTGATTAATATGTTAATGATCTTAATTTCCATATTGAGTTTTGTCACTTTAATTTGTCTAACATGCCAGCAGGAAGAATATTGGCACTGTGAAATCTATATAAGAAGTAAAAGGCAGAAATTCCAAACTAATGATGACATATTGGTCTGAATTTTCATTTTTGCTCAGGCCACTCCATGCAGCCAGCGTAGTGTAAAGCAGCCATTCATGTAATTCACTCTTGTTAGTTCTCTTACACTGTGAAAGAACCAGGTCCAGTACCTTTAATAACCCTGTGTGGTGCTCAATTATCCTAAATTATTTTTACATCTTTGTTTCCCAATATATACGTTGCTACAACATTCTATTTATTCAGTACTAGGTGCTGTCTAGAAATTATGCTCTATTGAGCTCAACAGAGGGGTAACTATATAAAATTTAATGGTGTGTCTTATAGAAGTTGATCTTGTGATACGTTCTGGGCTTTAGAAGTATATCAGTGTTTTCAGACAAGGTGAATGTCCGCGGTTGGTAAAAAATGATCAATATTAGTTAAAACACTTTAAGCAAGTATCTGAAAGCCTTACAGAATGCCTTCTGTTCTCTCCCATTTAAAAAATATTTATGGTTAGTATCCTCAGATGAGATGTGAAAAATACAAGTGTCTTCTCCATCATTCCTATGTAGTCAACTGACAAAAGCCCTTCTCCGGAGCAGCAGCAGTTCTTGTGTTTGCACTTGTGTGAACACTCTTGTGTTCACTTGTGTGAACGCTCCTGTTCAGGGTGTCTTGTGTTTGCTCATTCCCACAAACTCCCATGCAGGGTTTGCAGCTTTGGGGCTCCACACCTGAAAATCTGCCTGACTCAGATTAAAAGTCCCATGTCTGGACTCCCCAGTTCCATTTCCAAGGCGTTCACCCCTCCAGTGTCTTTGCTGCCTCACCCTCGTGTCTAGCAAATTTTCCTGGAACAGTTCCCAGTACAACTTCTGCAGTAAGTGGTGTACTCCAAATGGGGAACCATTTTCCTGAAAAACTCCCAACCGCCCTTCTTCTAGTGCTTATGTTTTCCTGCCAAAGCAACATTCCTTCGTGCTGTCCTTACTGCCATCAGTGCAAAGAGGAACACAACTTATTCTTCTCTGCCATGTGTTCCTGCTCGCTATTGTTTGTTTTTGAGAGCTGAATTCCAAGAGCATCTCTAGTAAAGGGAGACTGTCTCTTTATTAATGCACTGTAATATCAAGTACATTAGCATCAAGTTCTCACTCAACTGTAAGTGTTACTTAGGGATATTAATCAACTGCTGCTTTATTTTAATGTGCTAATTTGGGATTAATGAACATAAAGGCTTGATTTACAGAGAGGTCTTTGATTTGTAGTTTCCATTGTACCTTCCCTTCCATTTTCTTTTGCCGCAGAACTCCAGCTAGATTACACTTCCAGACTGAGTAGCATTAGTTACTTCTAAACATTAGTTACTTCTCTCTGGAAACATCCCTGTTCCTTTCATCCAGCCCATTAGAGGCATTACGGAGGACGTGTCCCCAGATCTTGGTGATGGTCTTCGGCTGCTTCTCGGTTTCTGCATAGAGCAGAGTGCTGTGGCTGCTGCTGGGAGGGAGTCTGGTGCTTGGAATAGCAAAGCCTTTTCAGGGGGAGCTTTTGGACCTGAGCAAAGCTGCGACAGCAAGCTGTGAGACGTACTTGCTGAGGCAGATGACTGGGAAAAAGAAAGTTTTCAGGCAGCAGTGTAGACGCTCGTGCAGACCCTGCCAGCCCACAGCAGCGTGGGCAGCGCCTGCAATGGCTCTGTCCTCACTGAAGGGCCAAGGTCGATTCTTCAGAGGCTCCCCATCGCTGGGATCTTAGCTGTTCACTAAATTTGGTTGCTGATGTAAATAAACTCCAAAGGGTGCTATTGTAAGCAAGGCAAGCAGTTAGCAGGAGAAAGCAAGCAGTATTGGCAGTACGAACTTTTAATGAGAATGTCATTAAGAAGGTCCGTCTCTAAACCAAAGTGGTTCAGAAAAGCACCAGAAAAGCACTTTCCAGGATGGCAGCTGGGTTTAAATACTGTAGAAATGCGGCAGAAACAGACCTGCAGATGTTAAGGCACTCGGCCGTTGCAGGGGTGCATTGCACAGGGAAGAGAAGTGCAACGTGTTCAAGTGGGATTTAGAGGCTTTTTTTCTGACTAGAAGGAGGTTAGAGATAGTACCTGAGATGTAACCTGTGCTTACCCTGCAGAAAGACTTGTGAGGTGTTGGGGAAGTAGGCCAGTATCGTGTTTGGAGCTGTCTGTGTAAACTTCATGGTACAGATGATATTCCTGGTATTCCAAAGCGCCAGGTCCTTGGGACAGACGGTCCCTTCTGGCTCTCGGTCACCGGTCAGCACAGTCTTCTGCTGATGGAAGTTCAGTTTACGTCTGGGTCAGGCCTGGTGAAAGCTTAATTAGGATTGCTTCTCAGTGGGAAATTTTTTGTCCTTTGTATGGAGAGCTTTCTTTTCAGTAGTTCTGATTGTTTCTTTTTTTAATGTGGTTTTTGATCTAAGCAGAAATTCTCATTACTGATTACCTAAAAATATAATTTAAAAAAATAGCCTGTTTTAAAGTTTTTTGACCAAAGAAAGAACCTTAACTCTTTCATTGAATTGTTGAGGTCTTCAATGGAAAGTGAAGAAAAACATTTTCTAGTAAATGGTGATAAGGATGGCAATCTCCCCTTTCCGACCTGTTAGCGTACTGATCCTGGAATAACAGCCTCACTGCCAGCTTCCACTCCAAGCTGCTGGCAGGGAGAAAATGCCTGCGGTGAAGGACATAAAGAGTAAACAATCTATGGTGTTTGAGCAATTCAAGGTCTTATGGAGAGAGGAATATTAAGTAACTCTGAGTCTGCATCCTTTTTCTGATAAACTAGTGCAGAATGTGCCTGCAAGCACTAATTCAGCACCTCCGAACAAAGTGATGGGGTAGATAGTTGTTTTGAATTCATAAAAACATGTACTGAGGTTAAGTTCCTTGCAGCAAGCAGCACACCCAGACCTGTCTCTTCCCATGCTCCGTCCTGATCACCAGCTCGACGACTCCTGTATCAGTCTCGAGCTCAGGCATTGTTCGAGAGGGGACTGTGATCATCTCAGATGGAGGCAAAGGGGTTTCTGAAATTTTTTTTTCCTTCTTTTAATTATAACATATTTCATTTATTCATCATTCAACGTGATCTGATGAATAACTCTACCTGCCCTTTCTTAGTGTCTTTTATTATCATTAGTGTTTATGCTTTGTATAACTAAGAAAATAATTGTGTGCTGTTTTTTATTTGCAACATTTTGCCAAGATGGTAGAGATGCGTACAGTATATCATAATTTTATGGTGTCTCTGTAGCCATACAAAAGCAGTAGAAGAAAAATGCCATATAAACAACTACTCAGAGTTTGAATGATCCAGTAATTTTGATTTATACTTTGCATTTCATGGAACTGTATTAGCAATTAAAGTCTATGTTAAACGATTCCCAGCACAAAATGAGTCGGAAATAAAAAAGAAAGCTTACAATGTAAGATTTAGTGCTGGGGGCTTTGTTTAAATCCAGAGTCTGCATGTAAATTATAGTCCTGGTTGTCACTTTTAACTAACAATCCCAGCCAATATGGCATAGCTGGTGTTTCTTTATGAGATGGTAAACTGCAGTTTAGTTCTCATCTCTTTTTCAAAGGCAGAGAAAACTCATCTCAGACATAAAGTAATAGTGTGACCTAACGCTTACTTCAAAATAAACCTGGCTGCCACCTAATCATAATGCATCACACCAAGTCAAGATGCAACACTATGGGATTTCTATATATAGCAAGAACATACAGCAGTAGATAGTGGAAAAAGGACACAACTGCCAATGGGATTCAATAGTTAAAATGGCTTGAAGAGGACAAATGGGGTTTATCCTTTCCTGGAGCAGCTGCTTTTTCTACTTAAAACTTTGAAATTTTTGCTTCATGTTTTCGACACTGTTGGCCAGCCTCCTTAGCCTACAGTTTTCACAGAGGAAAATAATAACCCCGTATGAAGGACAATGGCCCAGTCTAGAGCAGATAGAAATTAGTCTCTCTGTGGCAATTAATGGAACAATGCAGGCTGGCCATGGAAGTAAACATTATTATTACTATTTTTTTGGTAGTTGTTAAAAGGGTAATTTTCCCAGAAGGTGTATGTGGTACAAGGTACAATTGCTTCAAGATCAGCTCTCTTAGAGGAGAATGATTGTTCAGATGTTTTGGTTATGTGTCTGTGTAGGACTCCTATTCAGGACAGCATTAGTTGCATGTCCTATATTAGTTTACTTATACATAGGACTTCAAATGCTTTAAAACTCTAAATTTAAGCTCCCAAGATGCAACAGTAAATTAGTTTCTTGAAATCATTGAAAGAAATATAATCACTTTTGCCTCAATAGATCCTAAAGCACTTTGCAACCTGTACATCATCACTGTCTATGAAAAAGAAAACCAACCATCTTTGAAACAGAATATACCATCTGTTTAACAGAACGCAACAGCACTATTAAACAGCTTTGAGCAAGAAAAGGTTATGGAGTAGGTATTAATTTGAAAATACAGAGGACGTGTGGGTAGATATAATGTGATTGCCCATGCTGGAATTCAGCCAGGACACAAGGACATAAACCCCACTGCAGTGGAGATCAGACGTGCTGCTGTGACTCTCAGTGCAGGGCTTTACCCAACGATGCTCTGAGCACCAACTTTGCTCGAGTGCTGCCTCTCCCGTCCAGCAGTCCCCAGCCAAGCACTAATTGTCACAGATGTCCGTAATGGCTTTGAAGAAAAGTGAGGTGGCAATCGTCAGCAGATCCGGGTCCCTAATGGTGTATCGACACAGTCAACTATAAGGTCTCAAACGGAGATAGTTAGGTCTGTTGTGCCCATGATCTCTGAATAATGGTGTTTCTATCACCTTTATTTCCATGGAGATCGTAAGGGCTCTTTGGGGACAGTTGCGATTGCATTGGAAGGACTGTATTGATTCCAAACAGTTGTCCAATTAAACAAAACAAATCATGCCAATCCCTCCAAGGGGATCGATCGGCAGGGATTTGTTTTGCTGTCTTTTAGGTACAAGCATCCAGTTTTTCAGAGCAACCAATGTAGAGGGGAAGAGCAGTTCAGCAGCTCTAGAATCGAAACAGAGCTGTAATTTAATTCAAGTTAAAACTCCCCCTGTCAGGAGGTCTCTTGGATAGGAACAATTCCCTTGTACATGAACTCAGTCCTATGACTCTGCTCCTGGGAGAGGAGAAGGCATGCATCAGGAAACTGTGTTCTAGCCAAAATTCCAGTAGATGAGGAAAATGCTTAAGGTTAAGGGATCTAAGCTACAGCACTTATAAGGTACCAGAGCATCTCAGAAAAGTGTCATTTATTGATGTCTTGCAAGGAAAATGTTGATTCCTTTTTGTAAATTGCTTTTTCCATCAAAAGGCACTGAGACTGAAAAATTACTTGTGACTGGCAGGCTTTATGTGTTCCAGTTTGATGTGAATGTTTTGGCTGGTAGAGCTAGAGAATAGCCTAAGAATAATTACATAGACTAACACGTTCTGTGGGTGACAGACAACATCTTCATTTTACAGGCAAAGTTGATTTAAGAATACTTTTTCTCCCGACTGTTGTCTCTTTCTTTCCGTAATGGGATGTTTACCACCTCTTGTTTCTCTGGGCTCCTTGGGGCTTGCTTTAGGGCTGGACACAGCAACTTTGCCAGCGTAAGAACGGTAGGAAGTGGCCTCAGAAACTCCAGCTCCACCTCCAGCCTTGCGTGTGCATGACTTTGGAGCCCTGTTTAATGCATCACCCAGTCTCCTTAAATTTCACAGCGCGACTCCTACTGTAAACAACTGACAGAACCCACATCACTTTGCAGCTCAGAGTGACCTGCCAGGGGAAGGAGGGAGCTGCCCGGGCCTCAGCCCTCTGGAGCTCGGCAGCTGTGTCAGATACTCTAATTTTCTCTGCGTGACTGTCGCTGCCGCTAACAGCGGTGTGTTTGCAGTGATGGTGATGCTCTCGGATGCTCCCAGCCTCCGCCAGCTTCCTTTTCATTGCAGCTTCTGAAAGGCTAAAAACCACCCTGCTCTTCCTCAGCCCCGGAAAAAAATCTCGCCTCTCAGAGGAGCAGAGCCCTTAGGGATGGGGGATATCCCTGGCTCTGCACAGCCCTTATGGACCAGGGTTATTCCTGATTCTGCTCCAGCTGGCACAGGGTAAATCTGGAGCAACTCTTTGGCCTGGCTCTAGGGGAAGTAACAGCAAAACCAGTTTTATACCATCCAGGGTCTGGCCCTGCAAGCCTCCTGCCTTGCACTCTGTGAATGTGTACTAGTGATTAACAAAACTTTTGAAATGCATCCCAGAGCTAACTTGTTGCAAAAGAAGGATGGCAAGTGGGGAACTGAAAGGAATAAAGACCAAAATATCTAACTTTAATATGCAGATGGCAGAGTTAATCCACTAGATTAGTGTAGCAGAAGAGAATAATGTCTAACATTAAGGGAGTTATTTCTTAGCCTGATTGATATCACCATGAAAGCATATGGGTTGGAAGAGACGTGCTCTAATGACTTGCTGATCCTTGTTTTGCACAGTTCCATAGAAATTGCAGACATGCCCAAATTACAGAGTCAACATATTACTGGGTAACAAAAAAAAGCCAGAAATGGCAATTTCCTTAGGTGGAAGGTAGGTTTATACATGTCACGTCACAGCTGGCATCCTTGCAAATATAGTGGCTTTGATGGCACTTGTCTGCTAATATTAGCAGGTGGGTAGTGAGAGAATAGAATTCAAAACTAAGTAGTCTGTGTGAGGGCACCACTGCAAGATCAAATATAAATCCCAGGAATGCACAACAGGACATGCCTGCAGAAGGGTGTGTTTCCTAACAGAGAGTATGGAGCAAACCCTGCTTCGGGTGCTGCGTCTGGCAGGTGTGAGCCATTAATACTTCCAGAAAACATGCCATTTTTCTGGTTCACATTTCTTAGGTGATTACCATGTGTTCTGTGTTTGGGGCTGGCACAGCACTTACTCACCCCAGTGGTCTACCAGCTTCAGTGGGACTGTTTCGGATAGTATTTGCCAGACCTGGAAGTGAGTCCTCGCAGAGTATTGCCAGTCTGTGATAAAAAGATTGGCTTCAGTGCATTCTGGGAAACTCTGGAAGACTTTCAGCAGAAAATAAGGTAGGCTGAGAAATGGCAATAGATTTGTCCGCTGGAAATAATTAAGGTGAATCCTGGAGCATTTTGGTTCCCCTTCACTCTGTTTTTGAACAGAATATTCTGCATGATGAATTGTGAAAATGCAGCACATGCTGTGAGGTTTTAACTGTCTCCTCAGATCATAAAGGGAAAGTAAAGGAATCCTGGTATTGTTGATGGTTTAGGAGAAAGCTAAATACAGCACAGGAAGAAAAAGGCTATACCTTAAAAATTAATTGTTCCAGTACCAGGTCATTGTAGAGTAATGCACCATGAAATTATGTTATTCTCCAGGAGAATTTCCATAAAGTTTAACACTCCATGACCCATTCTTTTTCTATTGAAGTTAGTTAAAAATAGTACATAAAAGTCCTCAGTGTGCGGAGAGAGCGTAAGTCTCACTTGGAACAAAGCATCAGCAGCAGGACCGTGCCGGGAGGGGAGGCGAGCAGGCTGCACCGTGCCACCACACCGGCCCCGGCACCATGGCAGAAGCCATAAACCCCTGCCTGAGCGATCTCACCGAGTGAGAGTGCTGAAGGAGCCATTAGTCTTGGTGTATTTTTACTGTTATTCACATTGGGATAATGAGATTATTGGAATATTTTTTTTTTCTAATGAGAATGAGACAGAATACCTTGGTCGCTAAATGATTTAGTCACAGAGGAAAGCCATTAGTCTCTACTTGATTGCTGTCAAATGGTGGAAAATTGGAACATTATACTGCTATTTCTTGTGATGGGCCATATTTTTCCTGCTTGTTCGGTGTCAAATGAGATGGTAGAAATATTTGTTGAGAACGTGTGGTTCTTCGAAAGCTTTGCAGTAAGAAAAACAGATACAGGTCCAGGGCTGGTGGGTGGAAGCTATCTTGGGAGGCAAGTGGAGAGCTGCCAGCCTCCTGCCGTGAGCATGGAGTGAGGGGATCTGCTTGTCTGGAAAGTCTGCTTGATGGGAGCACCGTGGTGGTTTCCATGGGCTGGACTCGATCTGAATATTGACTCCTGAAGAGCATTTCTAAAAAGGCGTTTGTTTATTTTGCAAAGCAGCACACCAGGCGAGCATCTGTTTATTTACATGTTTTATTTGTGTGACAAGTGCAGCCTCCTGGGGATTTGGAGGCCATTTGAATTGTATCTGAAGTGACGATTTTTCTTAAAAAATTCTTCTGGACTGACTCTATAGGCGCCAAGCCTTGTGACGCTCCCATGAATAAATACTAACTCCCAAGCTTTTATTGGCACACGTGCCACAGCCCACAAGGTTTTCAAGCAGTAAAATGGAAAGATGACTAGGCAAGAGGTTCTGATGGCCACAAGTAAGAAGGACCTTGGTTGAATGGTCGGCCTTCTCTTTGTAGAGGAATAAAATCTATACAGGGGAAGAAATAGCCTTGCTTTGTATAGTTAACATGTGGAATTTTTGTCTTTTTTTTTAAAAAAGTCTTAAATTACTGTGAAATAAAATGTTAAAAGTGCCTGAAGTGATTGATGGGCTTTTTTTAGGAGTTAGGCTTTCAAAATGATTGTGGTGCTCTTGGAAATATTGCCTTTGCAGCTACGAACGGGAGCAGAGTGCTTCTGAGTACTACATTCCTCCTTTTTATTTCTTTTTTACTCCTTTAAGCTCTGCAGATGCAGCAGTTTTCTGGCAGGAGATGATGGGCCAGAACCGCTAACCAGCTTCTAAATGCAAGATTAATTAATTATGGGTTGGTTTTATACGTGGCACTGGTCAAGAAACTGTGGAAGAGACTTGCTGGGCATCAGGGTTTGATCCAAACTTTGGCTGTGGTTGCAGAGCCCCAGCTGGTCCACGGACATGACGGGGATCGTTCATCTCACACCCATGGGCAGGGCTGTGGTGGAGCAGGATGGGCTGCAGCTGCTGGGGCCAGGCGGGTCGGATCATGTCCCTGCAAAACACACTGATAGGAAAAGGCAGCCTGAGCTATTCTGTTTATGGAAACTCAAATGCCCGTGCAAATCAGCTGGCTGGCTTTCCATGGGAAGTAATAGGCCGTCAGAAATGAAGAAATGTTCTCACCCAGATGCGAGCAGAGCTTATGAGACCCGCGGCGTGGGAGAGCTGGTGCGGCTCTGTCTGGTGGGTGGGAGAGAGCCCCTTTTGGACCACAGCTGATGGTTGCTGTTGGCTGGTTTGTTGGCTTTTACTAAGCAGAGTGTTAGGAAATCACTGTGACCAGTGTAACTGTGAAACCCACAGCACCGTCGACAGCAGGCTCACAGTGCGCAGTGAAACTTCACTGGGGAAAGAAAGTAAAACTTGTCAGGCTCACCCTGCTCAGCAGCAGGAGAATCTGCTCATCATCACCGTGCATGGCCCCGGAGCACTGTCCTCCCTCGTCCTGGCCCTTGATAGCTTTGCGGTAAAACCACATGGTAGCGACAAGAGTGAGATAGAGAGAGGGGATGACAAGATTGGTTTTGGAAGTAGCAAAGCAACTTGAGCATTGCCGATTTGGCAACAGGACTGTACAGCGCAGAGCCCGCTCGGTGGGGGAACGGGTCAGGTCGGGGCGAGGAGGAGTGTTGTGCAGCCGGTGTCGGTGGTGCAGACAGGTGGGTGTCTCACCTCATTCTCCATTTCACTCTCCAGACAGACTAGCTCCAGATTGTTTAGCAGAATTGAAAACCCTGACTATTTCAGACTTCCTTATTTACCTTTGTTGCCTCTCTCCCTCCTTTCCCCTGCAATAAATGTCAGTTTTATTTATTCAAGGCTGCACCCCACTGCCCCTAAATCACCAAACTCTCCTGTCGCACAACAACAAAGCAAAGCCGCTTGCAAAGACAATTTCCAGCTCAAGAGGACCATATGCTACAACAGCTGAATTTTAAATGAAGGGATTTTTTTTTTTCCTTTTCCCCCCAACCTCTGTTGTCATTCTGCACTAATCTTTCACCCTGGCAGGGAGTCATCACAAAGAGTTAGCGGTGAGGCTAAAAGGGAAGGCAGAGGGCTGCTTTTTACAGCACCTTGGGCTGGTTCCCCGTAGCACTCACCTTTTCTAAGTGTGTATCCTTTAGCGATGGTTTACTATCAACTAATGGGAAAGAATTTGGGTTTAATTCACTATTCTTTTTCCTCTCTTATAGCACCATTATTGGATCTTCTATGAGCTGTGAAGTGTCTCATCGCTAGGACTGGGGATGCTGGGAGGAAAAGCAGTAATAGAGGGGGGGAACAGTGTGACAAAACACTTCTGGTCCATTTTGGAATTAATGATTTTCAGAAGCTATCAATTACATCCCTTAACTGGGGAGCACAGATTATAGAGAGGAATATAATTAGTGGCAAATGCTGTGAGATATATAAAGACAAATAGGGGAGTGGGATGAATGGGAGCTCATAAATTTTATTGAGAACCACATTTGGATGTAATCATTTATTACTGGGGGTCCCTTGAAGTGATTCCAAAATGCAGGTTGTGCACACTGGAGCAGGAGAGAGGTCACTCCCATTACTAAATCAAGTGCAAGAGATTATTGATTCACAAAGAAAAATTGGTGTGTTTTAAAAGTGGGAATAAATGGACTCAGTGCAGCATTCCCTCTTTGCTATCAAGTGGCTCTTTATGTTAGCTCTTGGTCACTTGTGGTGCCCCGCTGGTATGATCAAATAGCTTTCTCCCCCGGAGGCTGTACTTTCTACCTTTCCCTGGGCGAAGTTCAGGGCCTGGGTAGAGGTTTGCTAGCAGGCAAGTGGGGACCCACCGTAGCTTGTAAAATATGAAAATATGTGAACTTTTGGATTTCCTTTCAGTTGTGGATCTCAAAACGTTGTGAAAATAAGGTGTACAAGTTTTCCTTGCTTGTTTACAGATGGTGGAGTAAAGGTGCAGAAGGGTGTTAGGAGATAGCATTATGTTCATATAGATCTGGAGATCTCCAGCAAGGTCCTGTCCCCTCTTGCCAGCGCCAGCCCACCTCTCTGCATTACTGGGACCTTTGCCGGGTGACTGACAGGGACGCAATATCACTCCCAAACTGGCTTTTTTCCCAAGCAATATACCTAATCATTATTAATGACAAAAAGGTGACCTATAGGCTTCCAAATAGAATCCATTTTTAAATCTCTTATTTTCCCCCCAATCCTTCAATCTAATTAGGCTCACATCAGTATATTATTACAGAATGTAATCATTCCTTTCTTCTAATAACATTCATGGATAATTTTATTTCTCATTTTCAGCCTCCTACTCCTGTGGTGTAATTAGTGTCTCTGGCACCTCGTGACGCTCAGAATGAGTTGCAGCTGCTAATTGCTAATTGAAAAATTAGAAACTCAGTTAGAAAAAGGATCTAATTAAAATGAAATTAGATAAAATCCCTTCAAACTAGTTTCTTCCTCTTTGCTTTTTCCCCCAGTTTTGCGATCACAGAGCCATTAGCACTTGCCAATTACATTTAATTGTTAAACACAAATACATTTTGATTTGACTTCTTACAATAACCTTTTATTAGTGAGAGTAAATGCACAGTTATCAGGGAGGCTGTGAGTCTCTCCTACCCTAAATTTCAGCAAATCACCTACTAATCTTTGCGGCCCTGTGTGTATGTTGTGGCCTGGCGTTATCCTCCCCGTCACTGGGCAGAATAGGACTGCCCCGGTCCTGCGGGGAAATCATGCAAGAAATCCCTGTACACACAAAAGATCTTTTAGCAAATGCCCAGCCTGTGCTTTGGGAGGTGCCCCGTGGCACCTGATATCTTCCTGATATTAAACTAGGAGGAAATAGGTTTCTGGTGCTGCTCCCGTGATCCTGCTTTATGTTCCTGCTCTTGTGCACCCACCTGTCCTCACTGTTCAGCGGGGCTCACAGCTCGCAATGAGAGAGGGATGCTCCAGCTCAGAGCCAGCCCAAACGAGGGAGGTCAAGTGTTGGAAAGAAGCACTGTAATGTGGAGCAGTTATTGCTGTGGCAGGTGCAAAAAATAAGGATTTAACAGTAAATCTGCAGATGGTAAAATGTGGCCAGACCTACTTGCAGCAGAGAGAAATATTTTGTGGGCTGGAACGCAGCTCAGATAGGCGACTGGTAGCAGCCCGTAGCTGGCCTCCCATCCTGACCTCTGTGTAACCGTCGGGTCGTGACACAGAACCAAATGGGGTTTTCCATAGTCCAGTGGCTGCATGTCCTCACCCCCCTCTTCAGCAGGGACGTGAAACTCTTCCCAATAGATGTAGACCTACTGCTCTCTCTACTATTTACTGCGCACTTTTATAACCATAGTCCTCTTGTTTGCCTGACTGGGACGTCTGTCTAATGTTTGATAGTGGCAGCGGAGGGATGGAAACATATGAACTGCCTTATTCTACCTACGGGGGAAGCGCCTCTCTGATTTGCCTCTGACAGTGACTCAGAGAGGACTCTACAGCGATCATAATTATTAATGCTAGTGGGACTATTCACAAGCTTAGAGTTAAGCACACACGTAAATCTTTTAATGGTCTGAGCGATATGATGTATACAGGATAAGACCAGGTTTGTAGGTAGAGGTAATAGCTTTTATTCGCCTAATGAGTGGTTAGGAGAAACCGGCAAGTGTTTGTGCACGAGCCCTTTGCAGCGTGCACAGTGCTCAGCACTGGTTATAGGTGTGTTCCAGTGGGAATCGCTGGGAGTGAAACCTTGGTGAGTACTTTAATTCAGTCCCTACAGACGTCGGTATTGGAACTCCAGTGAAAAACAGATTCAGTGTGCAGTGAGTGCAGCGCCAGTACTTAAAGTGAAGTCTAAGTGCTGCTTAGGCTTCGTATGGGATTTAAGTTGTATTCAAAACCACTGTGATTTTAGGTGGGAACCAAAGCCAGCTGCTCAGCAGTGCCCTAGAACGGATCCTCCCAGCACGTGGAGCCTGCGTCTGGCAGTCTGCTTCAGTGCAACCCAGCCAAAGTAATGAAGAATTGTAGCCTTCTGGCGGCTGCTGTTCTGATGAAAATGAAAGTATTTTCCTGTTGGTTTTGCACACAAAATGAAACCATGTTTTCAGTGGGCTGTGCAGGATTCCTCCCTTGCCCCTCTCTCTATGCCCCGTAGGGCTGTGTCAATCCTTCGCGGCAGCGTGAGCCCCGGGGACTGTCGGGTGCTGCCTGGGGATCAGCCAGCTGAGGGTTTGGCTGCTGCTTGGCTGACTCCACCTTTGATTTTGGACTTTGTGCTAGCCTTACCTGGCTTCACCTACAGGCCTGTTTCTTTCTCCTTACTTTTAAGACTGCAGACTCCCCTTGTGTTTTGGAGCTTTCCTGCTATGCCCAGGTATAAGGTGCCTGCTGTGGTGCTGAGTGCTTGTCCACACTCAGATGTTTCCCTGAGAAGTTTAACAAATGGCTTAGAAAATGTAACGGAGATGCAGAAATCAATAATTTAAGGGCAGGAAACAGAAATCGTGAACCAAAGGAGAATATAAAGATGCTGTGCTAATTGTCACTGTGTCAAAAACTTCCTAGGATGTGGTTATAGAGCTCACAGTGAAAAGGAAGAAGAGGACGAGTTAATCTAGTCCAGAACAGGGTTACTGATGGCAAATCTTTCTAGCCATGGGCTAGTAAACTTCATCTAGATAGATGCTGTAACGCTCTCATCTGGGAATCCTGCCCTTGACATAATTAATGCACAGACATGGTTGTCTTCTGTGCCAGTGTTCTCCATCTGTCAGTGCGGAAGAGCGCTTGCTCACAGAGAGGAGCGGGCCAGGAGGATAACAAGGTGTTCTCGCCGCAATAGGAAGCGGAGGGGATTTTGGAGCACCAAGCCGAACTGGGAAACCTGACAGGAGATAATTTGCATTTTTGCTTTCTCCCCTCCCACACTGGTCATTTCTCTGAGAGTTAATACTAAATAAGCGTGTGGTCGTTAGGGATTTTCAGGCACCGTCTGAGTCGGGCTGTTTGGTGATAGCGAGTGCTTGGGGACTGTGTTTTACACTATGTACACCCTCTTCAGTGAGGTGGTAAAACATGGCAGATGGACAGGTCCAGGCACCAGAGAGCAAGTTATTGGTGTAAACCGGACTGGAACAACATATTTTTGTACCAGAAGGGAACTTTGCTCTGCCTGATACTGTGAGTCCATCTGCCTTGCCAGGACACACTCCTCCTGATGTGCAAGGCGTCCGGGAGGTTGCAGGAAATTTGTTCTTTGGGTCTTCTGAGTCCTTGGGTGCTGCAAACAAGGAGATCAAAATGTCAGATTTTATTAGTGTGTTTCTAAGGCACCGATTTCCATCCACCAGCTCTGACTGGGGCTTCACCCAGCTGAGCTCAGACAGATCTCCCCTTGCCCCCCACGTGATAGGGAGTTTCTAGTGTGCCTTTCCTCTTCCCTCTGCTGAGGGATAACTGGTACCTGAATAGGTATTTTGCAAAGTCAACAAGCAAACACCAGCTATCTAATCACTAACATAAACATAAGATATAAACCGATATGCATTACATAGGGAGGTCACTGGTGGGAGAGTAGAATTGTGCCACCAGTCTCTGTTGTACCCCTAACAGTGATATAGCATAAATGTATAGCATGCTAGTTTGATGGACAGTTTCTTTCTCAGTTCAAATGCCCTGTAAGAAGTTTTCAATTCCCAATATTTTTGCAACTAAGACAAAGAGCAAAAATAGCCACTGTATACACAGGCAAACAGACATCATTCTGTGTAATACTTTCAGCGCTTCACCAAATGTACTCATTTGGTGTTATCTGATGTGAGAGGCACTGTCTGCAGGCAACGTATCAAGGAAAGGGAGGGCATGAAGGGCACAGAACTCGAAGGAGCGTGGCCCTAAGCTACTTCATACTGACGATCCTTCGTCTCAGTGCAGTGGGTCATTCTGCTAATTACAGACCTTGTCTCCTGTGTCAGTATAGCTTAGCAGGGAAAGGAACAGCACTTTGGTAGTGTGCTTCCCAAGGCTTTTTCAATTTCTTTTCTAAATATGGCAAACAAAATCTTAGAGAGCTGTTTCAAGGTTACAAAGGACTTTGGGATGAAATGACAGAGATACAGAACTGGAACAACATCTGGATTTTTATTGCCCTCACATGCAGTTCTCATTTTACAGCTGATGTTTTATATACCTTGTAGTATTTTACTACTTATTATATAACTATTATATGCTTATTATATAATGTCTCACATATACTATTATATTTAATTATTCTATTATCGATCTCCTCCATTTCCAGAGGTGTGAGCATAAATAACATCCCAGTCATGGTTTTTGGAATATAAGGACAGTACTTAAGAAACAACAGTTATGTGGGCTGAGATATATATGATCACACAGAGGGTACCACCTTTCTGTCAAAATTGGAATTCAAACCTATGGTGTACCTGATGCGTATTTTCTTTTCATCAAAAGGGGTTCACTTGGTTTTGGCCTAAATTTAGTGTAAAAATGGCTCCTTTGCCCTCAGTGGGAAAGTTCTCATGGACTTTAGCGGAGCCAGAGCTTGTAGCAAAAAAGAAAGCAAAGTGGGTAAAGTGTGTCCTGAACTCAAGGGGAAAAAAAAATAATAAAGGGGTAGAAGAAAGAAAAAGAAAGACTTCTTACAGCCAGTAGATTTTGCTATGTGAAGCTTTACCTGCTCAAATATTTAGACTGAACAATCACAAAACAGACTTAAGCATCAAACAATTTGCAGACAGAAAGCTTTGCAGGTTAGCTGATTCCTGGCTTTTGCAGAAAATAATCTGCCATACCAAATATTTGTAGCCTTCTGTGATCTGTGTTAGTCATCTGTTCTGGTCATCCAGAACAAAGTAAGCAAAATAATCAGTTACAGGAAGAAGTGTGCAAACAATGGAATTCTTCATTACCATTTTAAAAAATACAGATATATAGATACATATATTCTACTGATTTTGGTTTTTTATGTATATATATAAACACATATAGAAGATTGTTGTCACATTTGATTTGCAGTGCACTGGAGCTCTGTAATGGTGAATGGCAGTAAAAAGGAAAGGGGCAAGAAGCGTTGAAGAGATGTATATAATCATGCTGAAAAAGACTTTTCTAAAGCCCTGAGGCTTCTGCGATGGGATCGACAAATGAAACGTGGTTGTGTATGTAGAGAGGATGGAATGAGGAGGGAAGAGCATGATTAAAAAGGACAGATCTTTTGTTAGAGGCTACTGATCCATTGGAAAAGAAAGCTTAGTTGGGAGAAAAAGTGCCTGGAAGGGTTGAGTATATGAGCACTGCCCTCAACCTCACTCACATCCACTGTTCTTTTTAGTTAATTTTTAAAATTTAATATTCAGGTGTTTCCAATTGACTCTCATGGATCTGAACCATGCATTTTTGAGTAAATAACCACGCACCATCACTCCTGGAAACTGCTGTGTGTTAATTCCCATGCTCACTCTCTGAGCTTGCGCATGTGCGTGCTGACTCTCAGCAAGCTGTGGATGCTAAGGGTATATATAGATAATATTTCCTGCACATACACATGTTGTGTTAACACTTCTAGGTACACTAATATAGACACAAAGCTAATTATTTCTTCTTAATAGGTGAGACAAGATTGATTCAAGCCATATTCTTCCCCTACTAAGAAAGGCTGTGTCCATTCTGTACCTATATAGGCATATAGCAACTATATAAAATGGCTCTGTCCTTAATAATTCTGAAATCTGATAAACACTTCTCGGCACGTCTTTCAGTACAGGGGAATCTGTGTATGTCTATAGGAATAATCAAAGTCTGCTTGAGGACATGTCATCTTTCCCAGTTGCTGTGGCCAAATAGTCCTTACTTGGCACTGGTGGCAAAGGAAACATACCTGATAATTGATGATATTCAGAATCCCGAGCCAGGGGCTGTATACCAGCCTCAATAGCGAAAGCATGCAGTAATGATTTCAATTAAGAAGGGAACCAGGTAGAACTGGCAAAATGAGATTGCAGGCGGAAAGTCAGAGTGATGAAGTCAAATGCTGACAAAATATGTACAAATTGCAAAACTAATAATGAAAATTCATGCTCAAGCTGTCAGGAGGACACCAGCCATCCTACATTACCCCAGGAGTGCAAAATGAGCTGCTAAGGAGGTCACGCTGCTCTGTAGCAGTTGTCTGTTACCGTGTGTCTTGGCTCAATTCTCCAGATGCAGAAATACTTCCCAAGTTCAAATGAGTTCTCAACTTTTCAATTTGCCCTTAGGCCTGTACTGAGTGAAAGCTGAAATTGTGGTGATGGCACAACAGGGCTGCATATGCCTTGGATTTGCAATCCTGACATACTCTTGTTCTGTTAAGAAATACAGCTCTGGACAGATCAGAGTCTCCGGATGCAGTCGGGCTTTTCGCTGTGCAAACAGTTCAAACCAAATCTATTATCTGTAAGCTTCAGAGGCACTGTGTGCACGGGGAGACTGTAGGATGTAGGACAGCAAAAACAAACAAAGAAAAGGCATTTTAGGTATTCGAATCTCAGTTTCAAGAGATGTAACTAATAAGCGTCTGAAAATTGTGTGGGGAATTTGGATGCTCCCCTGGTGTGGAAAGCATCCCTCTCAAAGGGCAGCAGTAAAGCCAGGGTAACCCTAAATGATCCTAATCTTTTGTAGCTCTTCCTATAAAATGGCTTTCTCTTTTCCTTCCCTCTGTCCCACCAAATCCACCTTCATTAATCCAAACTCAGCAGAGGCTGGTGGCACCTTCCTGCAGTTGTCAGCAGTGCAGCACTGAGGTGGTACATGGTGCACTAGCAATACTTAACGTCAGAAGAAACTCTGCTACCTGATCTATGTGCAGCTGTCAGTGGCAAAACAGACACACAACGTCCCCTGAGAAACATAGCAGTAGGCAAACAGTTAAAAATGGCTATTTTTGGCAATAGAACTAAGAGCAATCATGCAGGTATTTTTTTTTTTTTCCTATTTAAGCTGTAAAGCAGATTGTACTGGGAATTGTGCTTCTTCTGACTATTAAGCTCAGCTACAATGACAATAGAAGAGTAAATGTACCAGCAAATTGTTATCTCAACAAGAGTGCCACAAGGTGACATTTTCACAGGACCAATATTTTGATAAAATATGACCTTTTAATGTTATGACAACCAACGACTAGTTATTAAGGCACACATATAAACAAGACTGAAGTGTTTCACTCAGAGACAGTGTTAAAAGTTGCCAGAGAAATCTTACTTGTAGATTTGATGGTGACTTCCCGTAAAGTAAAGCCAGGATCAGAGAGCATTGGCTCCCAAGGTCCTTAAGGAAAAAGGATTAACATTGATTTTGAGTGCTTTGGCTTTTTCTACTAGTGCTAGGTCTCCTCAGCAGCATCTCTGTCTCAGAGATATTATTTATCTAAGCTGGTCTGGGTCAGCATGACTTTCAAAGTAATTGATATGAATAATAAAATAATGGAGCACACCACAGGAATGCAACCAAATTCCAGCACCTGGTTTTCTTTTTATTTATTTTTAAATTAATACACCTGAAAAACAGTGTAGAAAGTAATGACTCTACTGGCAGGAGAAGATCCGAATAGGGGGTAGTTCATCTGTTCTTTCAATTTTAATATGTAAAACTATAGCTATTCCTGTTCCTGACAATCAAAGAAATAGCCAGATATGATTTGGCTACTATGATGTGTGACAGCTCTTACTGGGAATAGGAGGGAGTAACTAGAGTCACTCGTGTGGAGGCAGGGACGCTCTGCAGGGAGCAAAGTTTTCCTGGTTAAAGCAGCAGCCTTGCACTCTTAGCTTCAGTTTTCCGTCCATATCCGTTCCCTGTTTGGCCTATTACGAGTTAAATGGTTTTTGTGCAGAGGGCCTGTTTCTTAGTGCAGTGTTTCCGGGCACAGGGGATTTCGATCTTTGCACAGGGGTTGGGGAGGTGAGAACGCAGGGTTCAAAGCACGGGTATATGCTAGGCTAATTAATTATAGAATGTTCTTTAATGTTAATTTAATGTAATAACTCTTTTCACGTGAGAATCCATAAATGTTTTACAAATATTTGGTAACAATTTCACGCTGTACCACAGTGGGAGCTCACGAGGATCTTTTCAACCATCATCCAAGTACAGCCTGTCCTAGGAAGGCATTTATTAAGGACGTAGAACAACTCTGTGCTGCTGAAAAGCAGAAAGGAGAGACACGGCCTTGCTCAACTGTGTTGCAGAGTGAAGTCAAGCAAATTGTTGTAATTACCCCCACAGAAATCATAGATTTGTATTGAATGTGGATATTGGTAGCTTTGATGAACAGTTCACAGTCTGCATTCAAATCAAGCCTTTCTTTTTTCATTTTGGGGCTGTTCTTCCTCTAGCAGTTGAATCTCACGTTACTTGTCACTTGAACAGTAATTCATATAGATGTATTTGTTGCCTATTAGTACGGCTACAGAAAAGCTATCCTGCTCTTTGGGCAGAGCTACATATTTTTTTCCTTATGATTCTTCCTTGTCATTTACTCCACTGAAACTATCGAGTAGGTGCTATTCCTCGAGCACGCTGTGCAGAATCAAGCCTTAGGTGAAGTCTGTGCCGGCGTGATACAGCACGGCTGTGCAGTGGGAAGGTTAGGAGTGTTGTTCAAAGCACACCAGAGGAATTATAAGATCCTAGGCTGGCTTCCAGCGTTAACATAAAGATATCAATTTCTCCTCATTTTCCCTAGGCTAGCTCAAAACTTGTAGCTTTAATAAACACAGGAGCAGTACTGTTGTGTCTTTAGGCACTTAACATTAGATTCGGGTAGCTCTGTTCAATCAAGAACACTGTACCAGCCAAGACATAAATTGCAAAACAGCATTTTGTTTATGGTGACCAGTATCCACCGCATCCTTCAGTGTGTTAACTCTCCGGTTAGACTGAAAACAACGTTGTGTTGTTATATCTTGTCAAGCATGTTGGATAATAACACAAGATTACAGTGACAAAAGAGGTATTGGGCAGAAGATGGGCAGACGTGCGAGGAGTCTGCGCGGGAGAGGCAGCTGCAGAAAACAGTCATAAGAACAGAATAGAGAAAGTGATTTCAGTGGCCAAAGTTCTCTGTTTTGATCATTTTGACAGCTGTTCCTCTTCACTGGAAGCTGGCTGCTTCTATTTCACTGTTTTAATAAACTGTAATTGGACAAACCTGATTTAACTTTGAAGTTAGCCCCTCTTCGAGCAGGTGGTTGGACTGGATAATCCCCAGAGGTCCCTTCCAATCTAATTTTTTTATGATTCCATGAAACACATGATGTTGTTTGCGACTGACTTCTCAACTGTGCGTGAACACGCTCATGGCTATGTATTTCTTTTTCCTGAATATTTCTACCTGAGACTTAAAGTGGCTTTCTGGAAATGTTTGCACAAGTAAATCCAATCCCAATAACCGCTTACAGGGAATGAGGAACAAAAGGGGAAAGGGCAGGGGCAATGAAAAGTTAATTTAAACACGCTGACTAATATTTACGGAACAGCTGTTGCAGTATTTACCCAGCTTTACTAATTATGGGCCAGAACCTGCCCCTGTCGCTGACAGTGAATCGCTTCGTGCATCCGCGTTGGTCCGACGGACTGTGCAGGCGGGTGCTGCCAGGGTCAGGAGGCGCAGCGCCGGCTGCCCACGGGGTCCCGCTCCGGAGCCCCACGGAGGGAGCTGATGGGCTGCCGTGGATTTCAGTGGGCTGTGAATGATGTTTCTCTGAGCTGTTGTCACTGACCAGCACAACATAACTCCTGCTCACCTCTCTCTGGAGGGTGCAATCCTTTAGGTGTTTGTGGTAATTACCTTAAACAGTGACTCGGAGAGATAAGTACAAAATTCTGAGAACTTCAGCACTCGGGACATTTTGAAAATCTGTCCCTAATTATCAAATATGAACAGTTGGACACGGTGATCTGATCTTGTCTGGGAGTCTGAGTGGGTATGGGAGAGTTGGGTTTGCTCCCCCCCTACATCCTCACCAACTGTATGCAAGGAGGGGTTGGAAGTCTGGCCCTTAGGTGGAAATTCCCATCCTCAAAGGTGAAAGCCACAGACCCTTCAGACTGAATGTGTGTTGCACACCTGGGAGCCCGGAGGGTGACCGTTTGACCTGTTAGGCTCTGAATGGATGTATATGTGGATTTCTGCGCCTAGAGCATCGCACAGGACTTTTACACTCATGAATAAATAAATAATAAATAGCAGAGGCATATGGGAGAACTCAGCACATCTCCCGCTTGATGTTCAAGAAAAAAATTAAAATATCAGAAGATAAAGACGGCAAGGGACCCCTGCAGGGAAAGCCTCTTTGTCTAATGACCTTTCTAGGTCTATGATAGCAAATACAATAGCCAAACCTCATAAATCATAGTTCAGGAAAACATCCGGAGGGCACGCTTTGACACTGTTTGCATATTCAAATGTCACCCCACTCATGAAAGAAAGACAAAATGTTTTTTCTCTCAAAAATGTCAGCACAGGCTGGATTAGAAAAGATAATTCAGAAGTACTTCCAGAGAATAATTACCACTGTCACCTACCTGCAATGTAGTTAATGAATGGGAAGAGGGTTTTTTATTAGAAAAAAAATTATGATTATTAGAGTAATTAATCAGCTGCGTGATGACAGCTTCCCTGAAAAAATAATCTCCAAAGGCCAAGTAGCTACAGTAGGGCATTTTGTTGATAAAGCACCAGAAGCGCAAAACATTCTTCTACCATTAGATGTGAAAGTGCTTATATGGGTGGAATTACATTATATCCTAAGTACCTATGGATCTACTGCACTTTGTGAGCTAAAAGATTCATTATCTCATTGGTTAAATGCAAGAAAATTTCATAACCTTCTGGTCTCCCCAAAATAAATAACACTTTCTTTTCGCCATCCTCTTTGTCTTATCTATTTAAGCCTCAGCCCGGGAAAGCAATTAAGGATCTGTTTACGTCTGCAGATCTGTGCGCATTGCTCAGCTTCCCCCATTAGCACAAAGGGATTTCTCCATACTGGAAAGCGAAGGCGTAAAGGGACAAACTTAGAGCCCCTCTGATCTGGCGAGCAAAGCTAGATAGAAACCAGCCATGGGCACAGCCAGGGTAGGAGGTTTCTTGAGGACATGGAGATTTCCAAACCTTAGGAAGGCCAGAGCCCACCCTTCTTGGCTTCTCACTTTGAGACATGAAGACAGCAAGCAGAAAAGAAAAAAATAGAAAAATGGAGAAGAAATTGGCAAAACCGCTGCCGTTCAGCACGGGCAAATTTTAGCTGCCGGCGGTTTGCACTCGGGCTTCAGTTACAGACGCTGAGCTCAAATGCAGTAGCTCCCTCAAGGTCCTGTCTCTCGCAAGGACATGCACAGCAGTGACAGTCCCCACAGCCTTCCCCTCTCTCCTGTCCCCCCTTGCAGAGGTCTTGTCCCAGTGCCAGGAGCCAGAGGAGACTTTTTTCCTCCTCGGAGCTGGATGGAAATAGAAAGGGGCCTCCAAGGCAGGAGCTGACTGGGAGACCCCTGGACAGGACACTCCGTGCTTAGAGACTTTGCTTTTTACATCAGCATCTGAAGTAAATGCCTGGAGCGAAGGTGCCATGAGGAGTTTGGTTGAGCACTTGCACTTCTGCATTACGCGTGATGCTCTCCCTCCTTTTCTATGGGTACAATTTCTGCATGGCATGGTTTTAACCTCTGGGCATCTCATTTACCCCCAGGTCACACCATGCCCTGAAGGATCAGCTTCTTCCCCCAAAACCCTGCTGCTGATTTTCTTAATCCCTGCTCTGTCACATCCCCTGTCCCCCTCTCAGCTTGGCTCTGCTCCCTCCCCGGTGCTGAGCTCCAGCCTGCTCCCCGTTGCCTGCACCCACCCACCAGCGCTCCCGGTCCCTGCAGGCAGCAAAGCTCGCGAGCCCCTGGCGGGATATGCACTTAGGTGGCTGAAGGTATTGCAAGGGGCACAGTATGCAGTCACCAGATAAAATTCAGTGCAGGGCTTGCTTAAATTCCCCATCACCCTGTGGCAACATCACTTCATTTCAAGATCATCAGGTTTCCCTGCCTGTTGGAGTAATAAGGATTTCTCAAGGACATGAATGATGCAAGGCCCTGTGCTGACCCTCTCTGCACAGGTAAATTGCACGTGCTGCCAGCGGAGTGTCTGCTTAGGTTTGACCTCCGCTATTCTCCAGTTTCTCTTTTCTCTCCTAATATATTTTAAGTGGTACCTTCCGCATGCAATTGACAGCAAAGTGAGGAAAAGCACTCGCGACTCCGAGTACGGCAATGCCGTTCTGGGGCTCTGTTTAGATCACGGATATTTCTTCCAACTAAAACAAGTGTGTGTTCACACCAGACTAACTACTGTAGAGGATAATGTATGAACAAATGCCAAAGGCAACAGCTCGGAGATACATTATTTACATATTTATTAGAAATTCAGTACTGCTTGTGAGAGCAAACCACTTCTGACTTCAATTCCAATAAGTAAACAACCCAATGGGCAAATAAAAGAAAAGGGAAACATGCACTGCCACAGTTTACACAAGCTAATACAGTAAAACAAAATACTCTGAACATGAAACTATTTTGCAAGATATGAAAAAAAATCCTACCTTTATTCTTTGTCTTGGTTAAGCACTCAGAAAGTAATAATTGCAAAATAATTATATGTGATATCAGTTGCCTCACAGACTAACAGAAAGATAATTAATCCTTGTTTATCTAAACTACATTGTGGTTCAGTTTAAACTGCCCTGCAGCAATGAGCATCACTTCTGCTTTATCTGAACTTTCGCTGGCCTTTCTTTCACCATTTTTTTTCTTCTCTGGGTAGTTTAAGGGTGAAAAAATAACAATAGCTGCTAGCTGTTATCTGAGAAGGAGCCCTCTGACTGCGGGAGGAGTGACAAACCCATCCGTAAGCCCTGCATTAAGGCTGAGTAGATAGGATTTTATGTCCAGGTCTGTCGTGGACTCTGGACAACCCCCCGCCCCAAGAAACATTTCGGAAGCACCGTAGAGATATAGGGAATGGTAGAGTTAAAAAAAAAAAAAAAAATCCAAATAGCTGTTAGATGTCTGGCTGCACGAACTCATCCTTTAATTCATCCAAGGAGTACAGTCGTGACCCGGCTCGGCTCTGCCTGCCGGGCGTGGATAAAAGTGGTACCTGCGGAGGCAACCCTGCCTGTGCGAGCCTGGGCAAGCTCTGGGTGGCTGAACTGCCTGGACCTTGCCTTGGTCCTGGGGTAAGGCCTAGGGCCACGCAGGAGAGGAGAGAGGGGTCTCCAGCTGGGAGCCTGCCCCGCTACTAGGAAGATGAAGGGCTCGGCTGGCATCAGTCTTGGGGTTTTGGTGATGCTTAGGCTGCAGGATGTCTCTGCCGCTTTGAAAACGGAATCAAGCTGCTTATCTCTGGTAATGGTGAGTGAAGCTGCCTCTGAAGGCCTTTCCTCCACAGCCCCTATCAGCAGTTTTGACCTGTGGGTAGAGATTTTTTTAATGTAGACGTACATTTATCAGGGAAAAAAAAAGTTCTTTTTCAGCACAATGGGAAATTTCATGGAAAATAGCCGCACTTGCCTAAAATTTCAGAATTTTAAAAGCTTAAAAACGATCTTTTTTCCAATTTAAGTTGTTAAACTCTCCCTCCATAAAATAAAAGCTGAGAAGCTGAAGTTATTCTGATTTCAACGGTTCTTGTAGGTGAGAAAAAGCAAATCTGTTGCCTGACCCATAACCTGTTCAGGAAACAGTTCATATCTCATATCTCTTGTTGGGAAAGAACATTTGATACTAACAGCGATTCAGGACACAGTGAAAAGATACATAGGCTTTCAGCGTCTTTTCCAAATGCTTGCTTGAAATATTTCCAGGTAGATAGGGGTTATAAAATGATCAGGAAGAGGAACAAAGGGTTTGTAAAGTTTATAATAAATGTAAAAATGTTTGGAAGCGTTAGCAGTGCTAAAACCCATTATTTAAATTCACCAGATGTCACTTTGAAGGAAGCTTTCAGAAACAGCCTTTATATGTATTCTTTTCTAAGGGAAACTCGTAAGTAATTGTCAAATAAAGAGCACCCCAGGCCGTAGCCCGTACTAAATGTCAGCCCTTCCAGACTAATAATGCCCTGCGGTGTTTCAAAATAGAAAGCGTAATGCAGTAATAATATGGGACTCCCACCAGTATGGAAACCCACAGCACTGCTCCTGAAGCACGGCCGTGCAGGCTGCACGCTCGACAGCCAAGGACATCAGAGTTTCCAGAGAAAAAGCTCCCAAGCTTTTCTTCTGGCAGCCGGATCCGGGCAGAGAAGTCATTGAAGCTAATTTAAAAGAGGCACTCGGTGTCGGTACAGGGCTCTACTGGGACTCCAGCTAACAACCTTTCGGGTATTGGGAAAAATGATTAACAGATGTGTCTTCCCATTTCCCAGTATATCTCTTTTGAATTGCAAAGTGGCCTCCTGCTTATTTTGAAGTACAATATGTCTAACCTTCCAGGCACAGCTTATTGCTAATTTCCTATGCCACTATGAATCTATGATTTATTTAACAAATTTCCACCCAGCAAATAAAACAACATTTGTTCTACCTGGAGGGTAGTTTCCAAATATCACAGCACAGCCAGGCATGGCTGCAACAGTTGGCACAAGAATAATGGTCAAAATGATGAACGGAGTGTCTCACTTCAGATGGGAAAAAGTAAAATCATATGAGTAACCCCACAAAATAAAGCACTGCATCTTCAGCTATGATTCTCCTGGGCAGACAACAATCATCATGAAGCCATCACATTTTCAACTGTATTTGTATCATTTACATATATTGACTTAGAGTATAATACCAGATGTTTTCCGTACCAAAATGCTCACAAAGAGCGAGCTCTAATGAGTCAGTGCTGAGTAAAGGCTGAACAGGTTTGAATACAAAATGACCTTGAACTTTCATCTAAGCTTCAAATTAGAAAAAACCTAATATAACTATATTTTCCCACCTAAGTTTGAAAAGTTCTATTTGTTTGGAAGGGTTATTTATTTACTCCCTGTCTCTAATGCAGAATATAAATGCCCAAATCCTTAGTTGTTATGGACTTTCAGGTTTTCCTCTGAAAATACTGAATGCAAAGTTCTCCTGCGTTGCAGGCCAGTTTGCGCTCTGGCTGCAGCACTCGCGCCAGCACTGGAACTGGGGCTGGACCCTCGAAGAGGTGATGCTCTAACAGTTTTTGCAATGGCAGGAGGTGTGTGCAGGGGTGGGAGTGGTGTGCTTCCTTTGGATCATTATTATTACTACTGCTACGAACAACTTAGTAAAAAATTCCATGTCATGATTCAGTAATTAAAAATGTGAATTTATTGATTTGAGTTATATGATTGACTAACCAGTCTAAATTAGGAACTAATTTAGACCCAGTGTAGAGCTTGGCTTATATGAGACAGTGTCAGAGAGCAGGCTGCCATCCAGGTGGTGGCTATCTCCAACACTTTATAGCTTTTTCAAAGTGTGTTTAGAGTACAGCATGTGTGTAGCTGCACACGGGGTGCACGGCAGCCTGCGTAGCTGCAGACCCTTCTGTCTTTTCTCTTCGAGAAGAAACAGGAATCTCCGGGGATGAAAGCGATGTGGAAGGGCTGAACACGACTTTCTTTTCCAGTTAAGTTCAGCTGTTGCATTTTGAGATGTCACAGTGGGTAATAAAATATATTCCCTATATCCAGAGCTGAAGAAAGAAGCTTCCCCCAAATGAACACAACTGAAAGGAATTTTCTGTGGTTTTTATTTACTTTGGGATATTAAAGTGACAAGTCTGTGCTATCCATGCAGTGCAGGGGATTATAAGCCTCCAAGGACGGAGCTCAGACCCGAGTGGGTGCTTGACTTCCACAAGACAACAAATACATTTCTCTCCTTCCACATCTCTCGTGTTTGCTTTGCGGCAGGCAGACCTGCCGGGCAGGCTGAAAGCGTGGAGTCACGGTAGTGATTTCTGAATGGCATCTGAAGAACGGAAATATTTCTCTCTGCCCAGGGATTAAAAAGGAGCTGGGCAAGAAAATAGTCGGTCATTGCTGTTTACAGGATTGTTGGGGTTTTTTTTCTTTACGTCATATTTTAAATTTATAAAATATTTAGCTTAGGCAAATGTAGTCAAATCATAATAGACTTCTCAAGCTCGCAGGAAAAAGAGGTTGATTGTTTACTCTCTCCTGTGTAAATAACTGACACAAAAAGTAAGAAAACGTATATCCTCCTCTGCTCTTCCTTACATCCTCTTCACAGTCAGCATAAAGGGCTTTGTAATAGAATAGATTGGAGGAAGCCTGTGATGGGAGAACACAATGAAACTGTAGTCGAAATCCATCCCTGTAGTGGAGCTGCATCAGCATCTTAATGCGGTGGGACATCGCCGTGGCTGGACGCCCGCTGCTGACTTTGTGAACGTGCTCTCCCCATCTTCCTTGTGCAGCTGAAATTACTTCTCAGAGCTTCATCTCTTTGCCCTTGCTTCATCATAAACTTTGTCCCTGATTATGTGAAGAATGTAATAGATGATGCAAGTCAAGTCTTTCATGTCCGTGGTATCAGGCATTTGTTATTGTTTGATTGTGCACACAGAAGGATTATGCGCCATATTTGTAAGAGAATGGCAGTGTGGTTAGTCAATCTCAAGAGAATTAAATGCACGTTTTGTGGGCTAAACCTTGCGTCAGTCTTACATAAACTTTTCCTTCCTGCACTGGGTCTTGGTGCGCAGGGGAGGTGCAGGGCAGAGGGAGGTGCTGGAATGACAGCTGGAGGACGTGGGCTTTGTTAGTGGCACTTTGCTTTCTCCACGGAGATGTCCTGCAAGAGGACGGTTCATCGCCTGCCATGCTTTGGGACGTGGACCCGTCTTTCCAAAATCAGAAGTGAAACACCCCATGCAGAGCTAAACAGCTGCTAAAAAGCTTCTTGATGTTGACATCTTTCTCTTGCTATTGCTTTCCAACTGCCTTAAACTTAAAGCGAGCGTCAGTGAGCTCTGCTTCTGGAGCTCGGCAGCCCCATCTGATTCCTTGAGAAGTAACTGGATCTTAAACCAAGTGATCTTGAACCTTCAGCTGGGTGGCTGTTTTCAGAAAACTTGCCTGGTTTGTAACACACTCACACAATGACACACATCACAGCGCAAGCAAAGCTTTCTGTTTATAAAATAGTCAATAACATTTGTGAAGAATTATTTTTTTCCCAAGGACACCTTTCACTTCAGTCTCTGAGGGAGCTGGGAATAAATTGTTCCTTACCATCAGCAGTTGACCTCTCTGCTTGTTTAAAATGTGGGCATCTTCTGAACAAAAACCCACCATTTGCTAAATGAAGCAAAACACCATAATAGGTTTAATGATGTAGATTTATCTCCTAACAGTTGTTTTGAGATCACAACAAATCATTAAAATCATTAACTCTCCAAGCTAAATTAGATTACAGATCTTGGAGAATGTCTGGCCACTGCATTTGCAAAACAGTGCCTCTTCCTGCCTGCGCGAATCATTAATTCTGCTCAGATTCCTCTGCAAACAATGAACCAATTCAACGTATTCCAAGTCAGATTAAACAAAAAAAGCCAACATCTTTGTGTGTGTGCATGTTTTGTTTCTTCTTCCAGACTATTTCCATTATCGGAAAATATTTTCCTGGTGTTGCCAGAACAGGCTGTGTCTGTCTGTGGGGAGCGTTGTCTCCGGTGCAGTGTCTTGTGTCACTCAGCTGCACGTATCTATCTGAAAGTGAGGGAATTTGGTCCCAGAACTACACAGTGTAATTAAGACACACTTAAAGCGACAACAAGCCTTGCATAGAAGCCCATTAAATTGCACCTATCAATGGCAGCGTTACTGCCATAAAGCGTGGCTTTCAGCATAAGTGACCAAATGTGGAGGGTTTGGGAAGCCCGTGGCTGAGACTGATGTGAGGGCTGCTGGCTCAGCACCATCTCTTCCTGCAGGAGCCAAACTGGGGCGAAAGAAATCCTGTGTTAGACGCCATCCTGTCGTACAAGACTATGAAGCTCCTCATAGTTTCCCTCTCCAGGACCCGTGCCCTGGCACTGCAGTTTATAAAAGCTGTGCTCTCCCTGCTGCTGTGACAGGGAAGGAACAGTGTTGTTCTGGAAGGTGTACTGCATACAGCCGACACAGGAGAGGCATTACTGGGATTTTCTTCTCGTGATTCATCTTTCTGTTTATTTAAGTCTTCTCTCTCCTCCCACTTCTACAATGGATTCAGCTGTAAAAGGCAATGTTTGCATTTCAAAAGAAGGAATGGCTGGAAACGAGACATATTTATGCTAGTGTTTTACTGCTTTTGTACGAGTACTGAGAAGGTTACTCTGAACGTTAGGGCCATGTCAGGCTGTGTTCGTAGGGAATACAATGAAAAGAAGTTTTTGGCCCAAATACTTTAGAATCTACTTCAGGGATTCTATTTGTAGCTGCAGTTGTACAAAGCTGCCTGTCTCCTTGCACAGCTGACTGGTGTGCCTCTCCAGCCAGGAATGCGTATTCAGTCTTTGTCCAAAAACTCCAGGGGCAATGACGGTGTTTAGGGATGGGGGAAGCAGCACAGAGCCGCCTGTCCTGTTTCTTACAGGAGGTTTCTTCATCCAGAGACCATCTTTTCTCATTTGTCTGTGAGCTTCCTTCAGCATCCTAAAGATGGTGTGGGAAGCTGAGCGTTCATTTCTGTCTTTCTGGAGCCATTTTTAGTATCTATTATTTTCCTCGCATTTTAGAACTGATTGTTTATCCTCCATACACCTTGATGCTTATTTTCTCCTTTCCCCCCTCCTCTGCAGTTGCCCTTCCCCATGTTGCCTTCTGAGACAGTTTAATCTTTGATTCTGTATAACCCTTGGCAGATTTCACCCTTATTGCCACTGTGTTTCACTGCAAAGAGTTTCACACTTATTAGAAAAGGGTATAATTTGGGAAATGTAAAAAAAAAAAAAAAAAAAAAAAAGAAGAAGAAGAAGAAAACAAACCAGAGAGAAGTGTGTATTCTTTTTAGTGGAGTAGAAGGGGAATTTATTTAAAAGGAAATGAACTTTCCTAAGTGCTGAGCAAGCTCGGGTATCCAAGAAAGTCTAGATCAGAAGCTGATCTGATGGATGGGGAGGTAAATCAGGGAGATGGGTAGTTGGAGGATTTGAAAAGGCCTTTGCTTTGCCCAGGGGCCCCTGGTGGAGCAGGACAAAGGATTTAAGATGATGGTGGGAGCAGTGATGCAGAGAGCGGCAGCTGCAGGGAGACCTGACTGGGGACCACACCAGCTTGCCTGGTTCAGGAGAACATCACCTAGCAGCCAAGCCCGTGTTCATAGCAAAACTTGAGGGCTCCAAAAGGTCATAATATAAAGCCTTTGAAATAGCTGAGGGGTTTGGAAAGGGATTAAATGGGAATATAATTTTCCTCCACTTATCTGCCCCATGAGGTACTTAATGGCTGCCATTCCCGTAAGAATTGAGCACTTCCCAGATCTCCTTTTGGCACCAGTTTTACGCCAACACTTTAACCACAGACCATGCATCTGTCACGCCACCACAGCAATTGTTTCTCCTTTCTTTGCTGTCACAGAGTAAGGTAATAAGTGCGATCTGAATTTCAGAAGAGCCGAAAACTCTGGTGACACTTGTGCCACTCTGATCTGTCTGATGGTCTTTGACCACCATCCCTCAGACAGCGGCTTAGTTTGCTCAAATAGGCCATTGACTGCTTGCCTTTGTGGAGTGTCAAAGGGCTTTCAGCGCGACTGAGTCTCCAATTCACTGATCTGAAGGGACAAGGAGCTTTCCTCATAGCATGATTGCGCTGGAGATGATACGGGGATGTTACCCTGGTGGATGAGATCACTGGAGGGCAGAGGATGAGAAGCCTCCCAAAACCACCTCTCCGAGGTGGACACCCTGAGGGCAGGTTCAGTCACCGGTCCAGGAGGGAGCAGAGCTGATGTTTCACCTGAGCAATCGCATTATTTGTGACTCCATAAACTGACCGAGTTGTGCAGCTCCGCTGGAGGAGGGTTGCTGTGTCTCTTTGTTTTGCATTTGAGCCAAATGCCAAAATACCAGGAGAAAGTTGCCTCCAGCATTTTTTCGGAGTTTGAGGGGGAGCATTCTAGCTCTTGACATCTTGGCAGGGGTTCTCAGAGCCCATATGTCAGATTCAGAGAAACAGTTCACATTAATTTTAAATGGAAATCTTAGACCTTTGCTAGGCAACTACATCTCTCATTGCAATTCTACCCACAATTTACTCCAAATAGGATTGACAATACCACACTAAAATCTGAGTGCTTCAGCAAAACAGAATCACACCCTTTTGAGTGAACATCCATCCTCATTCTATTTGTCTTGTGGCAATTAAAATAAGCGTGAAACGTGCTTGGGCACGCTCTTGGTCTCATGCCCATTTTAAATATTAACTCTAAGTCTTCATTGCTATTATTTAGTAATAATGTTTATTATTGATAGGGCTGTAGTACCTGGGGGCCAATCATTCATTTTTCAGTATAAGCATACATCAGAAACAGTTCTTCCCTCAAAGCATTACTGATGTAATTGAAGGCTAACATAGGTTAACAGATAGCTTAAAAATGTTTATTTCATATATAAAATAGCCTAGCACTGTACTTCAATCCCTCCTGTTTTACATCACTGTAAGAAAGCAGTAGCTCTCGGTCTCTTGCTGAATGTGTCAGGCTCTTGCTTTTATTTCCCCTCTTGTCATGGTTTCCATTTTGCTTGCTAGGAAACCATGTTAGAAAAACCGAAGGGGTAGGAGGGTTTGGAAAGCTGTGCTAACTGCGGTACATCTGGCTGCTGGCTGCTGTGCCAGCTCCCATTACTCTCCTCCAGCATGTCTGAGGCAACTGCCAGTTGATCACCTTAAGATGTAATAACTCCTTTAAAATCAGGTGCTGGCTGCTCTGTCGCTTGCTTTCTGCCCAGACTCTTCCCCCCCAAATCCATAAGGCTGTTATTGCGCACAGGCAGTAGCTGACTAATTACAAGGCAAATACGTGTGTTTTTTTAAGTTGCCAAAGCACATGAAATTGTCCCCCGTAAGATTCAGCAAAATCTAAGGTTATTGTCTTTCCTTCTGTTACAGATGTTGGCTTCTGTCATAAGATGGTAGCGGGGCAGCTCAGCACATCTGTGCAAGTAAGTTAAAAACATTTTACTAGCAGTTTGCAATCGGTACATTCCAGACACATTCTTTTAACAACGAAATGTTTGCTTTCTGGGTGTAGACCCTTTTCCACCATCTCTCTACATTAAATACATTGCACTGAGCTGATGATGTTCCTGTGTCACCTGCATTTGCATGCCAGCAGAGCTCCCTTCCTGTAAATCCTTACCCTCCTGTACACGCAGCAAGAACCGTTCCTCATGAGAAGAACCAGGAAATTGGCCCTTTCATAGGAAGCAATCATTCTTTTTAATTGTTGTGTTTGGCACCTGGGTGCTGCAGTGATGGGTGGATTATAAATGCTTAGAAGATAATTAAATTTCATGTTGAAAAGAATAGTTGGATGTAAAACTGTGATAGCAGGAGTAGTGTAAATGTGGAAATCAAAGTTTCCATATGTTCCTTTCTTCCACTATTGCCTCCACAAAACATAATGGCAGATCAGCATGTCACAACACAAAATCTGGCGTGTCTGTACTGCCGTGTAGAGACCAGCAGTTTCCATTCACACAAACCAATGAGAAATACATTTTTTCCTCCCTGCTTCCTCCTGCCTTTGTGTGAGTTTGCACGTTTGCATCTTTCACCTGGCACACGAAGAGCGAACTCCTTCCTCCATGCTCCGGGTTTCAGCCTGTTTGGGTGGATGGATTTGGGGAGCAGAGAAGGGGATTTTTGGCCCCACACCAGTGGTAGAAAATGGCTCATGTTTAAGTTGTGCTTTAAAAGCCATATTTGCTCTCATAGTAATATGTAAAGTGCCAACGGCGCTGTTGTCATATGCCCTCTGTCTTTGCTCCGAGTTGGCTTATAGTCAGTGAGATAAAAATGAATATGAAAATGGGGATGAAGGGGACACATGGAGGAAAATATGCAGAAGCCCAGCAGAAAGGAGGACAGGAGAGCGCGGTGCTGAGAGCTCCTCAGAGGGACATGTGTAAAAGCAATCAACGAGAATGCTTTCTTTTTTCAACCCAAGGCATTAACGCTTTTAAAAAGTGGAAAGTAGTCATTATTTTAATACATGTGCACTTGCTGTGGACTCGGATAGCCCTGCTAAATTTGGAGATACAGCATGGCTATTCAGAGCAATTTAACTTTTACAGACTCTGTTTGAAATTCTGGGCTTTTTAAAGCATGTGGTAAAATTCCCTTTTGCTTCACTGAGGCCAGATATCACTGTCTGCTTTTATCCTTTTTACAGAATTTTAGCATAAAGGTTTGAGACAATTGTGAAGTCATCCACCGAGTTACTTTCTAGCATTTTTCCCTACAGCACAGTGTCCTGTAATGGGGTTGCAGTGGGGAACTTCTGTTTAAGCAATGGAGACATTTTGCCACCCCTTGAGATGCATTTTTGCAATTCCATATTTACTACCAGTAATTTTGATCCATATTCATCCTGGTTCCCTAGTGATTTGCACTGGTCTTGCAAAAATGCGGCACACTTAACTGTTTTGAAATGACTTGAAAAGAAAGAAAGTCACTTAACTTCTATTTCCCTTTTCTTACTTTACCAGCAAAAGTTTCTCTCTAGCCTTTGACCGTGCTAAGTAATGCGGATGGATGCTGCAGTCTTTTAGGGGCTGTGATTAGTACTCTCTACAACTGTGCAATCTGATGTAGGGAAAGTTGTCCTTTTGCCCCCAGTGAGTGCTTGGATTTGGCAGTATGAGCACTAGAAACCCGTCAGTGCATCTGTCAGACTGACAAATGAAGTCTGCTCGTGGTGCAGGCTGGTTATTGTACTAGATAGGAGCGTCAGGTTATCTTTCTCAGCTACCTTGAATCGTGAACTGGCATGAAACAAAGCTTACTGGAAAATGCAGATTTTCTGCCATTTGTGAAAATTAACTCCCCTAATTAACTTACACATATAAATGCACTTAGAATGAAGACATTAAGTTGATTATCTAGAAAATTGCTACCTTGGTAGACTCCCTAATGCCACCCCTAAATATGCCAAGAATTAAATTGCTCTTGTGGCATTGTTATGTCACTGAAATTGAATGCTCACTGATGGAAGACACTGCTTCCCTTTTTTGGCTAAATTTAACCTTTAATTTCAGAGAGTGGCAGCAACGGAGCCCAACTGAGCTTGCTCTAACCTTTCAGAGAAAGACTATCTCTTTGAAAATCTCTTCCCATGCTGCACTTTTTTTAAAATTAAAAAACCCCAACGACTTAATACTGCCTAGTATTTTAGGTGTTTTGGAGATCAGATTTCGATTCCTGTCAAACACAGGCATGTCTGAGGTTATAACTTGGAGCAGCTCAAATGAGACATTTAAAATGTGGACGACCAAGAGGATGAAAATATGCTGAAGACATTTCAAGAGTGAAGAAGGTCTGGCTTGTCACTGCAACCTGAGGACCAGCTGCATCCCTCCCATGTGCATTCTTTCCTCGTGCCTTTATATTAAAATGGAAACATTTTCAAAAAACGAATGGACCATCTGAGCCAACAAGGCCCAAGCAAGAGCAGTTAGGAATACCGCCTTCCAGAAACAGTAATGTACCATTTCTTGGCCTTGACGGAGCTCACAGGCAGCAGCGTAGGGCTGAGGTTACAGAGGCCGCTTTTTAGCACCAGTACAGCGCAAGGGCCAAACTTCTACTCCCAACTATTAACAAAATACAACCATACTTCGGTTTCATTATGAAAATACTCATTTTTAGAGCAGTGACAGTAGAGAAATGATAGTAGTGACAGTTCCAAACTCATTCATAGACTTTCCTTGGTTTCAGATGGTTTTGATGGTTCATTCTGCATCTTAGGGGGAAGGCATATGTGTGTGTGCTGCAGACAGTGAAACAGAACCCAGTCCTGATGGCACGGCACTGCTCTTCATAATTCAAGGGCTGATGCTTCCCTTCAGTGCTTTGTCCAGCATGATTTCTGTAGCTGCATTCTTTTCTTTGAAGAAAGGAAGTTTTATGCTCTGTCTTTAGAATGAAAAAAGAACCTCGTTCAAATGTTTTTAAGCGGTGTGCCATGCGAGATCGTGTCAGCTGTAACACATCGTGGTGTCGAGGACCCTGAGACTGAGAAATTTCAGAAATATGTAACTTATATTAGCCTGCTTTCCGATTTTGCTTCATAGTGAAGAAGCTACGTGACACTGCCCGAAACAATGGCCTTGAAAACCAAACGCCCCCCACCCCCTGAGATATTAATGATTTTCAGTTTGGAATAAAATTATTTCAGAGTGTGGAGTGTGCTCATATGCTGTCAGCTTCAGATGGTACCAGCAAATATATATATTTTATGCAAATAGAACTTTGTGAGAAGAAAAGCTTTATACCCTGCATCACAGACCAAAGGAAAACCAGCAAAAAATTTACTCTCAAATCTCCTGGTCATACTTTGCAAATGACACTGTGGCTAAAAGGCCAGAGCTGAACGGAACTAAATTAAACAGAAAGCCAAATTTAGGCTTTAATTTACATAAGCTTGATCTGTGATTATTGGAAAAGTGGGGAGAGAGAGAGGGCTATAGGACAGGCCCAGTTCTGATCCTTTTAAAATGAAGACTTGATTAACAGCACAATTTCTTTTGACTTTAATGAATACAGGGATTGCAAACTGTTTACAAAAGGGCTTTAACTTCATTTAGCTTCCACTAAAGAATGTCTGTCTGTCCCCATAAAAATAAAAGAATTCCAGACCTATCTGATTTCTAAGCCAGAGCTGTCATCATATAGTATGTCATCACGTGGGTCCAGTACAGAATAGATGAGGTCTCTTAATTTATTGGATATTCAAGCCTGTATTAATTGCTATCTGTTAACAATTACAGTATTTCAACCCATCCATTAGCAAACTTCAAGATGTTTTATTATTATTATTACTATTATTTGGCAATTAGCTGCTGCAATTATCTTGCTAAACGCTGTTTAAATGGGTTCACTGTACTCCTAGATTTTCTGCTTTTTGCACGTTCAGGAAGTCAAAATGAAGGATCCTTCACAAAACCTCTTCTTGTTTCTCGTGTGTTGGCAGCTGTCCTGTGGTCAGAGGAGGGAAATTTCCTGTAGGTTGCTTTGGTCGCTGGTACTCATCATCGAGTTCTAACTGCGTGTAGCTACCAATTACAAACTCTTGGCACTTGCTCTTTTCTTTTTTTTTTTTTTCCCCATTAAATAGGAACCGAAACAGTTCCTATGTGGCTTAGCATTACTGTTGGTGCAAGATGCCTTTGTGTTAAACTCATTAAGAGGAGATCCGCTCTCAAAGAGTTCATAATCTGTATAGACAAGACTGACAAAGAAGACATTATCCTCTTACTCCCCTCTTCTTACCGGGAAACAGAAAAATTAAGTGGCATGGCCAATTCCACTGGCAAGTTATACCATGTGTGTGAAATCTCTGCAGTGAATGCCGGACAAGCAACTATGCTTGGCCAGCGCCCGTCTTTGGGTTCGTTTTCAGATGACCCTAAGTGCAGCCAACAGAAACAAGTTCCTCTCCCAGCAGCAAACATCAGTTATCCGCAGCCCCACAGGCTCTAGGCTCTGTTGCTGATTCTTCATATTCCTCAGCAGCTCACGCTTCCTTCCCATTACTTCCCCCTTCTTATGCCAACAGAGCATCTCTTCTTACATATCCATGCCATCCGAAGCAGGAGACACAGAGTGCTGTCCTGTAAACGAGCCAGAACTTAACGTTTTAACCCTGCCTTTTATAGTGCCAATATGCCAAAAATGGATTTTCATTGCTTGAGAAGCTCAGTCATAACAATACTTCAATGCTTTAATTTTAAGCCCTTGACTTTTTTTTGTGTGTCCTTCTGTTGAGTCTGAGACATAGTAAGTTGTTATTTGTCTGGATATCAGAAGACTGGTTAAATACTATCAGTTGCCTTAGGGCTGTAGAGTATTTCATCACAGACAGATAAGACCCAATGTCACAGTTCTCCAAATGTCAGAAAATTAATTATGGACTATTGCCAGCCCCTTTACTCTCCTCCCCATTCTGCTTAATGTCATGTTTAGAGACTTCATTTAGAAAACTGTCTCATTAGCTCCAACAGACCAGTAAGAAAAAATATTTCTCACTAGACATACAGGGCTCTACCCAGTTCATTGTTTGCTGAGTGTGAAATGGGCTGATACACAGAGAGAAAAATCTCTTACTGCTTCCAGACCTAAACTTGTGTGTAGTATCTTTCAGTGAGATCAGACTCTATGTCCTAGACCCACAATCCTTTTAAAGTGTATTATGGAATATTCAGTTCATAATTTGCTAGCCTCTCAAGATCGGGCAAAGTTCATCAATAAGCCTGGCTCTGAAGGCTGTATCTGAGAAAGCCATCCCTGATCTTCACCCTAGCCTTGAAAAATGAAGGGGCTCTTGCTGCTTTCCAAAACCCGAGAAAAAATGAAGTCTGAGACCACCGTTATATTAACATGTAGTTTTCCAAGAGATTTTGCCTGTTTGGTTAGTCCATACCCAGACTGAGCAGGAATTCCTTGCGAGAGGGGGTGGGAAATCTTTTCATCCCTTTATCTCCTCAGCATGGTAAAGATCCACCCTCACCTAAACACATGAATCTCCAACTATTTTTCTATTTTTTTGTGTTCTCTATCGGGTGAATTTCCCACTCAGTCTTGTCAATACAGTTCCAAGTGCTGCAGCACATCTGCCTGCTCTCCATATTTTCAATCCTCCCTGATACTCATTCTTTATCACTAAATATTCTGCTATCAAGACTACACGCACTTGATCTCACTCCAGGATTTAAGAGTGCTGGTACACAGAGTTCCTTTGTATGAGATGAGACACTTAACCTTTCCAAAGAGAAGAGCTGTTTTTAATCATTACTTCTGATTTGCACATACAGAGCATGAAGCCTAAAATCTATAAACATTTCAGGCTTTTTGTGGAGTGTCTTCTCCTCTCAAGCACTGCATTTACAGGCCATTTGTTTCCATGCAAAGTTTGAAACTGTGATTTTGCTGGAACTCTTCGACAGCTGAACTGCACCAGCAGAAGTGCTCAATCCATCATCAGAGCTGTGAAACATGCTTCAAAATAAATAAATAATGGCAAAACTGTTCAGTTTGGACAGGATGCATGGAGAAAGGGGGAGAGCAATTTCTTTAATGGATTTTATTGATTTAAAGATTAAAATACTCAGAGGGTTAGATACAGCGAGACCCTATTTTTCCACTGGAAAATCACAATCACTTACAGTGTCTTTGTGTAAATTCAGAAATTAAATGGAGCTAAATCTATGGCACTGTCAGCTGAAAATTGGTAGGTCCTTGATGGATAGATGCAGCATAGAGGGATTGTATCTTGCTGAGTAGTTTATGGGCTCTGTTGGGTCTTACTGTCTTCATGTTCCCTGTCATCTGTGCTCTGGGTGGATTTTTAAAAAACACATCGTCAGATTTCCCTGTGCAGGATTAGTGTTTCGGTCACTGTATCTTCTCTAAAGCCTGATTTTCATCCCTGCTCAGGCCTTTCTGCACAGCCTCTGGCTCGGTCTCTCCCGGTTGCAAAGGGGAGACGACGGCACAGGCAGGTCCAGCGGCGGGAGCCCGGTGCGCCGGGGCTGCTGCTGCCCCCAGCCCAGCCTTGGTCGTGGCATTTAGCAGCACATAAGGGACCAGCTCAGGTTAGAGCAGCATTTAAGTGGCTTTAATTTGCTGCAGTGGCTGCTGTATCCTGAGAATACACTTTGCATTTAAACTGTCTGTTTGTGCAGTGTGAGTGCTTGTGTGTGCCAAGTAGGAGCTGATGGACTTAACAAGCCAGTGCCTAAATACAAGCTAAAACTCCCTTTCATATGCACACATAACAGCTCTCTGAAACAGTTACAGTTTAAAACAACCTTCTAAGGCTTCTGCAAGTTGAGAGCCCTTGTCCCAAACCTGCTGTATTCAGACCATAGAAAACACCTTGCAATCCAGTTTTCCAAGAACTGGGTTTCTTTTCAGTGTTTTATTTCGGAGAGTACATGTGCCAGGATCTCCCCAAGATGAAGATGAAGATCAGATCTTCTGAAGAACCCAGATCCCCCTTCAGATGCAAAAATAAGTTTTAGTTTTTTCAAAGGCAGGAGCATCCAACTGTAAACAATCTTCTTAGTTAGTTTGGAAATCTGAGCCTAACTGTAGGCTTTGGGTGTTTTGATGCTATTGCCTGAGCAATTCCTCCCTGTTTCAGAGATGGTGGGAGGACTGAAAATTGCACTCTACATGGGCATCCAAATTTAGCTGTCACATCTAATATTTGTGGATCAGACCCTTCTGTGCTTCTTTTTTTCTTCTGGAAAATGGGGATAATTATGCTAGCACTGTGACATTTATGGCTGAAAAGCAGCGCACATGTGTAAAATGTAGAGAAGGGTTATTATGTATCTTATTTACACAGGAGAGGATTCCCAAAAGAGAAGAGAAAAACCACAGGAATACATCGCCTGGATTTCTAACGAGCTGATTTCACTTATTGCATTCTAACTGAATATTAGTAAGAAGATGAGATTCAGCAATAAATATGCTCTGCCAGAAAAAGTTAAGAATCCACAGTACCAAAGCAATTGATTTATTTCCTTTTTTCCGAGCTCTTTGCACCAGTCCTGCCTTCTTACTTCATGCGAGATCACACAGCCCCTTCCTCTGCCCTGCAGACAATGTGATCCTGGAAGAGACAATGTAGATAATAGATGCAGCTCTTCCTCTAATGTATCTTCTTAATGATGTTGTATTCTCAGTGTGGTCACTGAAAGCTCCCACTGCATGTTCCCACCTGCTTTGTTCTATCCTTTTTGTATCCAGCACATCCACCTTCCCAACCTCAGAGTCAGTCCAGCTACAATGGATGATAAATCGCAATTACATTTTTTTAAAAGGAGAGGTTTCTTAGTATTTCAGTGGACAGGTGGATCCCACCTCTGTTACTCAATAATATCCAAAGTATTTTAAAGTAAGTGAGTGCTGGAGGAACACATCAATGGTACAGATATATGATAACTTTATATAGCAGTCTAGTTAAAGGAATTGCAGAAGCCAGGGAAATTCCCATGCTGGGTCACAACTTCCAACCACAGCATTGCACAAGTGGAGATCTGTTACAGAGACAGCCAGGAAATGCAAAGAATAGCACACCAGAGAAAGTCGGTGAGCTTGTGCTGGATGTGCCGGGTGACAGGACAGCATCACCAGTCTCATTTGGGAAACCCCTAGAGTCTTCATCAGGGAGGATCTCCAGTAATTGCTTAATTTGAATTCTGGAACAGGGATAATTGACTGCTAGCTCTTGAAAACCAGTCTCACTTTATGCAGACACCGTGTAGGCACTGGCAGCGTAGAACCCTTCTCGCTATCGTTTCCATGTGCACCACTAAGCAGTTATAGGAGAAGTATTATCAGGAATTGATTCTTCATCGTCCCCACTTAAGCTTGTCTTCTCAGCTGACACTCCAAAACAGATGGCCATTGGTGTGCATAGGGATAGCAGTGCTTTTCTGTGCACACTGTCCAAGAAAATCATGTTGCTTGAAGGGTCCTGAAGAGTCCTCAGGTGTCAGACCAGTTGCTTTCTACTTATTCTTGCCCTTTTTTTTGCTGGGATGGTCATGCGTTTTTGTCATATTGCAACTTTTTGCAAGGTGAGACGATTTGGCAGTGTGGATGACAACTATGTATGTGTAAGTCAGGGGCAGCTTCACTTTCTCCTATGTTAAATGGCAAAGAACGAAAAAAGCAAGATTTTTTTTTTTTTTAAAAAGCTACCATGAGATACTGCAGTTGTTCTACAGAGCTTGGAGTCAGCAGCGTTCAGGTAAGTTAGGCTGATGGCTGCTGAATATCCCAGAGTATTTTGTTTGAGGGAGCTGGAACAGATGATACAGACATTAAGAGCAGTTTTATTGCTTTGGAGTTGTAGCCAGCAAGCATGTAGCTAGCACTTTACCTACATAGTTTGCATTCAAATAAATTTTTGGTCTTGGGTTTATCTTCTGTAGGAGTAAGGTCTTACAAATGTAAACCTGCATCTCCAAAGGGGCTTGCATTTTTTTTAAATGGAGACACTTTAAGCTGGTAGTCAGGAAAGATGAATTTAAGATCTGTCTTTGCCATTGACTTAGAGTCGCTTCCCCGCTGTCTGTGTACTAAGCTGTGAAATTCAAATCTTTGGACTCCCAAAGTCTGAACTATGTAGTTGAGAAATCTCATCTGCCAGGTGAGAATTTGTCCCAAACCTTTTAGGGGAAGGTAGAGGAAGGGTGCATCCATGATTCCAGTTTGGTTCGTATCTCACCCAGGCATTGCTCAAACTGCAACCACAGCTTATTTGCCTGTATAAATATATAGGAACACAATATGGATCCTACAGCTCAAACTACCATAATACTCTGTAGTTACTCACTGCTCTACAGCGCTGCTCCTGAAGCAAATTCATGTGATTTCAGTATGACCAGGTCGGAGAAAACACACTTTGCATTGCTCTTTGTCTCCTGCAGCTTCGTGCATCATTGCGAGCTGAGAATAAAGCTGATCTCAGCTGCTGCTACACCAAAATGGCAGAAACGTACACTTAGTTGCGCAGAGGTAAATGATTTTGCAAAGTCCAAGGCAGCAGAGAATGTGGCCTTGTCTCTAGTGCAATGTGCAAAGATTAAGCCTTGATAAGCTGTGGGACTTCCATTCTCAAAGCAGGTTCATTACTGGCAATGAGTTCCCACTGATGTACTGCAACACCACATAAGGAGAGAAAATGGAACATCTCAATACTGAAGACATAAATGACAGTCTCCTGTAATCTGATTAAGAAACAAGAGGTGCTTAATTCAGCTGCACCAGGTTATAAATAGGACCGGGACTACACCCCTGACAACCATTCAGGCATGACGATATTTCAGATCAAAACCTCTGGGTCTTCTGAGACACATGTACTGAAACAACGATTATTGAATCCTCCAGATGTCTTTCTCATACTTGTTAATGCACCTCCTCTACTTTTCTTTCACTGAACTAGATATGTACTTAAACATCTAATTTACATATTACATTAAATATTTAAGATTTGCTCTAATGGTCTTTTGTTTTCCCAGCCAAAAAATCTAAGAAATGATTGTTTTACCTCCACAACACTGAATACAGAAGATCACTTTAAGTGATCTGTTGTGCACAACCTTGCAATTACGTGAGAACTCGAACAATGCATGTGATAAAAAGGACTGGACCAGGCAGATTTAGCTTGTCTTATTTATACTTGACTAGAATAGCTGACGTCAGTGGAGTATCCATTTTGTTCAACAGATGTAAGCCAGAAGAACCTGCCTCATTTCCACTCTTGTGCAGTTCATTGTATTATTATGATCTACATTTTTGCATCCTATTAGTAATTCATAACCT
The DNA here is from genome assembly GCF_965638725.1 of Aptenodytes patagonicus. Taxonomy (NCBI): domain Eukaryota; kingdom Metazoa; phylum Chordata; class Aves; order Sphenisciformes; family Spheniscidae; genus Aptenodytes; species Aptenodytes patagonicus. Next base: position 1,788,208 of record NC_134970.1, read on the forward strand.
GCTGGAGGTGGCACAGTGAAACTGGCAGCACTGAGACTAAATTCCAGTAGCTCTGACGGGAGTCCAACATCTGCAAAGCCATCTTGCAGACATCACAAAGAATCTTTCCCCCATTCATGTTTCCAAATGAAAATCCATTTCCAAACAGGAAAATATCTTGAAGCCAAAAATACTGGTGGAGCAGCAGCAGGTTTTCTTGCTATCTCTGTTCTTACACCAGCTCGTCCCTGTTTTGCAGGTTGCCACCCCGCGCCCCGTTAGCAGCCGACGAAGCAGCCCCACTCCCTGCTTGCCATGGACTCCTGCAGACCTCGAGGAACAAAGGTATTTCCCGGGAGCTGCCAGAGTACAAATTTCCTTAATTAAAATGGAAAACGCCATCACGAAAGTGGAGCAGAAGGTGTGAGGGAGGGAGGATGGATAAATATGTCAGGACTCTCTTGAAACAGAGCTATCCAGGGCTGAGCAGAAACCACTGCTCAGTAGATGGTGTTTGGGGTTGGAAAGTGAGGCTAATTCAGTGTAATGAGAGGTGAACGGTACTCAAGACGCTTCCACTGCCACTGGAGACCCCTTACAAATGATTTTGCTCTTTCAGTCATTAATTTTTTATGAAGTGTAATAGGCCTGCAGCCTAGAGACCTGCCTGGGTCTTGATTAGCTTCATATTTTCTCTCATTAATGTAGAATCTGATTAGCCCCTGCTACAAGCATTTCATCTGATTTGGCAAACGCCATTGTTCTGATATTAGGAATTACAAGTTTACTTCGTCGGAGGAAATAAAGCCTTTGCCCACTCAGAGCCCCACATCTCCCACGGCCTCTTTAAAAAGCACCTTGTGGCCAGGGGGCTGTTGCCTGTTTAAAATCAGGGGTGGCATTCCTGCCTTCGCTCCTGCCTGCCTGCGCCGCGGAGCTTCGCTTTCGGCAGCCGCTCAGCTTGGGGCAGTGGTGGGAGAGGCGATGAGAAGTGGTGCTCGTTCATCACTTAGGCTGCAGCTGGGGTTGGGATAATTAAGGCCCGGTGGCCTGGGCTGCCACAGGGGCCAGAAGCCCAAACCCACCATCTGTGCACCCAAAGATCTTCTCAGGCCGGGAGCATAGGAGCACATGCTCCTATGGACTGGACCGAATCTGTTCTTTGAGCAAATGGAAAGCTGAACCTAGTCTCCTTCAGCTTTCTGACCTTAAAATTCAGTTTTCCTGTTTCTTGATGCTCTGTAATAGAGACACACAAGGAGCATGGTCTTTAAATCCCTTCAAAACTGCTAGTAAATAAAAATAAAAATAGCATTGGTACAGACTAAATGCTTAAGGGCAGCTAAGGTTCACTGCATAGTAAGTTGGGAAAACAGTTAAAGCAGCGTTGCTCTTGATGCACCGGCTACAGCTTGGAGACTCGCTGGCAGCGTGCTTAGTTTGCTGTGCAACAGAGTATTTTTAATTCAAAGGGAAGCTGAGCCAAAGCAGGAGGTTTGATGGGCAGTCTGGGCTAAGATCACACGAACTGGGCTTTGAACTTGAGGCTTGTCTCAGCGGGCCCTGGAAGGCTGGAGATGCCGTGCATGCTCCTCCAGCGCCTTGCAGGGATGGGCACCCGGATCCAGCAGGCAGCCAAAACGGTTTGTCTTCTTTCGAAGAGGCAGAGGGAGGTCCTGAGGATGAAGGTAACCCTCTGCAGCAAGCATGGCTTCTTGTGATCATTGATGTTTCCAAAGCTGTCGGGAGAACAGCTTATTATCGGGCAAGCTCTTATTATCCCTTTTTCTGCCTTGGTGATGGCAAAGGAGGACTATGGCAATATATATATATAAACAGGAGATTCATCCTGATGCACGGCTTTTTGCTCCAGCCCTGCTTGTGTGCTCCCTTCGTGAAAAGTAAAAGAAGTTTTATGAATGACCTGAGCAATTCCGGCTAATGGCTAGAGCTGAAAAACGCCCATTGATGATCCCAGGTGAATAATATCTCAAAAGACTAAAGGAGTCTTTTACCTGTCTGACACTATTACAGATGTCGTTAGTTAACAAGGATAGTCAGGGGTTTCAGAACAGGCATTAAGTGAGATTGCTTGGGTCATTATTAATTATGCAGATTCTCCATCTTATTCTGTCAGAACACAGGAGTTAAACAAACACAAATGGATCAAACTGCTGTGCAATAGAAACTTTATGTTAATATAGCAAAATGCACGGTAGGAGGTGGCACTTACATTAATCTCTGGTGGATGGAAGTATGCAGGGACTTAAAGAAACATTTGTTTCTGGTTACCAGGTAGTGAAATAGGAAGCGTTATTTATAGCATCCCAGTAGCCAGTGGTCCCAACGTGCTGGGCCTGACATACACTCACGTTAAAGGACGGTGCTTGGCCTGAGGAGTCTACACTCCGATTTGACAAATAATTCAAGAGAAATTACATCAGAGGGATAAGAGACCTTGTGTCACACAGCAGGGCAGTAGCGAGCAATTCTGTTTCCATTGCTTTTGTTTAAAAATTGGAGTTCAGACAGCTGACCTCATTTCACACAGGAACACAAATTTCCAGGAAATGAAAAGGCACTCGGTGAGGGACCCCCAAATTGCCAAGAGTTTAATGGTAGGAAGTCACTCTGGATATGGTAGCCTTATGTTCAAGTGCCTGCTCAGCCAGATTTGGAGCAAGGGTGTGAGCTTCAGGTATTCTTATCTATCAAAGCGCCTTAACCACTAAATTGCTGGCTTTTTGGAAAAAGGCTGTTTCTGCTTGACTTGAAATTCTATCCTAGTTATAAGATGGCAGAAAGTCAACAGTTTTCTGATGGCTAATTGTTCAGTACATAGCACAAAAGGAAAAGGAAGTCAAAAAATAAAGTCCAAGCGCAGCAGCGGTGGCTTTCCAAGCAACTGTTACTGAATAGGAAAGTGAGAAACAAAGAGACTGGACACTATTTCCTTAAAACTGTGAGCTGCTTTCTCTGCAGCCTTATATAAGACAGCGAGCACTGTTCTACCCTATTTATCTATTTCAGCTTGTGGCAACACACACTCTGCCTCTGCTGCCAAGCAAGCTGGGTGTCAAATCAGTACAGATGTGCATAATTCAAGCTGGCACAGAAACTGATGGGTTTTGCATTGGACATGTTTATTTTCTTCTTGCAAGGCTTAAGCATGTCATTTGCTGTCACACATGCCCTTGTGAAATCTTGGCAAGAAATCAATTTGATTTTCAATGTCAAGCAGCTTTCTTTAATGTCTCTAGATAAGGTTTGTGTGTATTCTGTGCTGGAGGAGTTATGTATGTACCACCTGGGGTCAACAGCAGAAAGCTCTCTGTGAAATCATCATGCACAAAATTTCAAGCAAATCTCTGCAGAGCTGTTGCTTCTTTTCCATCTCTTCCAGAAATGGACATTCTCACTCCCACCTTCCAAAAATACAGGAAGGACACGACATAACATGTAATGCCCGTGCTCCACTGGTGCAGGGCACCACAAGTTCTTTGTCTTGTCATTTTTGCATGAGTCGAGGCTGTGTTTTTAACAAAATCCCTTGCGCTCTAAGCTGTCTAGGGCAAGTATTGCTGTTTTACTTCTTGAACTGGGCAGTACCGGACCCCATTGCCACTTGTATGTTAAACTTGGAACAGCTACACAGCCTCGATAGTCTCAAGGGTCAGATTTCTTGGGAGTTAGGGAAGGGTGAATGATCAGACAGGGTCCTCTGACTTTTGAGGGACATTTGATGTAATAAATAGTTAAGTGGGATATGTTTGTGTCTTTTGTTGCCATTAGTTCTGTGAATATACGAAACCTTCCTTTAGTAGCATGTGTGCAACACCCAGAATATAGTGCTGAGACAGACTCTTGCAGAGCGCCAAAACCTGTGCATATGAAGTGACCGGAGCAAACGAAATGCACCCAAGCAAAAGCAGATACAGACAAACAACGTAGTGTAATGTCATCTAGCTATCAGTTGTAACTGTAGGAAAATATGCAAAAAATCTCCCAAACCAGAAGGCTTCTACATTCCAGCATCATCACAGTAAATGCAGGTTTACAAATGCTGTTACTGGGTTCTCTGTTGACATCCGACTGGTGTTTTCCGCTGCGTCTCTTCAAAGGGCTTTAACCCCCGTTCAGCCTGTGTTGTGCTGTGTGATCTTGTTACGTCTCACAACCTGAGCAGTGTTGGGACTATTTGCATTGAAGATCTCGGAGGTACACTGTTACAATTCTTACCATTCAGAAAATAACTCCCCTCTGAGTTGGTGCTTTATTCTGTTCAGAGAGATACTCAGTCTTCTGATGCAGACAAATAGCTAGGATGTGTGTCCCATGACTTTGTACAAGCAGTGGCTCATGTCCGTTTTGGAACCCGATTCTCTTGTCCCGAGTAGTCTCTAATAAGAGCAATTGTATTCTACTTCCTTCCAAAATGTGCAGTAACTTGCCTTATGTGCTTGCTTCTTTCCGCCTTATGTTGGTGCTAGGATTTTGCTTTTCTATTGCTTTCTCTCTGGTGGGTGAAGTAATTCCTCTATGAATTTGTTATGCTTTAGGATTAATAAAGAGTAAATGAATACAGCACAGAACAAATGCAAAATTGTCTTTAGAAGAGTGTGAATCTGTTCCGCCACATGATGTACCATTTTTTTCTGATTCTATTTCATTTCACTCTTTCCTTCAACAAAGTAGTTAAAAGCTGTTGCTATTTATAAATTGACTGCACATATATTCAGCGTCAGACTGTAACTCTTGATACAGGCTCCCCTGGGAGGCCAGGCACGGAGAAGAGGTTACCCCTTCCCTCGTACATGGTCTCTCACCAGGAGAGGCTTGACGCAGAACAGGAAAGCTGTCTTGGAAACTGTCTTAAGCATAAGCAGATGGCACCAAAATCTGATAGCACTTCATGAGTGTGAAATTCATTAACTCCCCTCCCCACTCCCCAAATTAATATTTTTAAGCCAAGTATTATAGAATTTCTGGTCTAAGTTTTGTGTTCAAATAGTTTTGCTCCGGAGAGCTGCTTCTCAGCCTGAAAAGCAGCCTAATGAGTCTAATGACTGCAGAGATACCGTCTCCCCTGAATAGTTTTAAGCACTAGTAACTGTCACCAGCTCTTGCAGAGAAAACCCAGATCTACGGACTCACCAGGTCTTGGCAAGCAGATAGGAACTAAGGGAGAGAAAAGGCTTTGAAGTTCAAATGTGGTACAGTTTTCCCCTGGGTCTGTCATTTCCGTATGTATTATAAGCAGTTCTGAATGTTTGTCTAAGTTACATCAGAGTATTTTATTCCTGATCAGTTTGGTTTTGACATGTGAGTGCATATGAAAGCTAATGCAGTCTCTGTGTCCTAATCCTTTCATATTAAAGAGGTTCGAGGAGGCTGCGGTCCAGGATTGCGGGTTTGCTGGGTGTTCACAGAAGTAGCTCAGGACCGAAGTGCAGAGCAGGCGCCTGTTCGCAGCTCCTGTCTGAGCAGCAGCATCACCCATGCACAGCTCCGCACGAGCAAATAAACTCCTCAGCATTTGATGACACCGTCTGCCAATTCTCGTTTGGGACAGGGGATGCTGCAGGAGCTCCGGTGTGTGTCTGCCAGAATACAGCCAGACCCTCACCCAATGTGGGCGAAATCCCTCTCTGCTGAGCCTAGGGGCCTTGGGGACTCAACTAGTCCCCCCCCCTTGATTTTAATGCCGCAGGACTGACTTCTGCCCCACTGAAAGACCCCCAGTGCCGTGAGACTCCCCGTCCCTCACCTGGCTTGAAAACATGCAAGATGCTTCTCTGCCAGCTCTGTGCTTTTTGCTATTGCCCTCCTCTCGGCCGGTTCGGGTCCCCTGTGCCAGCCCATGACGGGCAGGATTAGAGCCAGGCTGTGCCTGCGCCGTGCAGGTTATCGGGTACCTCTGCTGCTCTGCAGAACCACCTGAATGATTATTATTGCTTGGTGCAGCACAGTTTGTATTACCCAGAAAATGCCTTTGTACTGTCTTGCTTGCAGGAGATAGACAGGTTATCATAACCTTCATAAGCACAGAATATTTTAAGCTAAGGGGAGTTCTACAACTAATGTAAAAAAAAAAAGGCAACAAAATGTGATTTATAATACAGGAAGACTGTTGATGTATCCAACAGGAAAGCTAGCACATTCCTTGGTATCTTAGCTTAGCTTCTTTCATCAGAAAAATAAGAACAGCAAAGTGGCTTTTGCATGTTTTTATTTCCCAGTGGGTAACCTCATTCTCGTTGAAGAATGTCCAGGATTCTCTTTCTTTCTACTTGTAATGCTCAAGTATTATAAATATCAACAGCAGCTGAAGAGGAATTACAAAATCCAAGAAAAACTTGCTCTATTAGGAAGCAACAAACTTTCCTGCATTGTTATGACCAAATCCTTAGACATGTTTCTTCTGTCCCCGAGAGGACAGATTCATTCATTGTCTGGGGAGATACAGGTAGATAGAAAGCTTTGAATAAAGACATGTTAGATCAGTTTATTCACACATGGCACTGCCCTTGTTCCCCTAGAGCTCCAGCTGACATTAGCGGGAGTTTTGCATGAATAAGAGAGGAATAAAAAAATCAGGATTTGCCTCCTGCTATTTTATTCCATGCATTCAGACTCAAGTGAAAGTACACAGGAGCAAATGCGATTCTCACCACTGGCTTCAGTGGCTTTGAATCTTTTCTTCAAGTATGAATTTTTGTATTCCTGACAGGTGCAGAAAAAGTACCAGAGTTTCTTTATTCTTGTTACAACTAAACCTCGCGAGCAACCAAACTTTCAAAAAATTAAATCTGTAATCCCTAACCATCTTATGTTGGCTTTACAATTCCTGTTTAACAAAGGTTGTCTATCAAGTCACAAGTTTCTGATGAAGATAAACTGCAATGTGGGGGAGAAAGCTTCCTTGGATTAGACATTCTTCTCTGTTGCCGTGTGTCTGTGCAGAAATCCCCGTCGTACCAATACCGTTAAATAATAACAAAGTCATGTGTAGGCCGTCTGCTGGAGTTTTTGTGAGGGTGTACAGTTAATGAGTTTCCCATGGATTCAGTTATTATTGAACATTAATTATTGACAATTACACAAAGCTTTTAAAAGGAGAAACAAAAAATTGCAGATCTTGGCTGTCAGTGTCCCATCAGCCATGGATTTGGCCTTTTCTGGACAGCCACGTATTATCCTTACCTGTGCAGGGATCTGTGGGTTTTGGTGGCTATCCTTTTGAATTAATAACAATACTTTTGAGCACACAAAGGTGCTTACCTGAAAAGGTCTGACTCGGGAAAATACTTGTCACCTCTCTTCATACAAATGCTTCATTCATCTCATGCCCAAATGCTTTTCTTCAGTTACTGTGAAGGACCTAAAACGTGTTCCTCTTCACAGGGGGTATATCAAGCACCGATAATTGAACTGAATGGGCCAAAGCTACGCAGTGAACCGGCTGCGGGGACAAAGCTGGGAAGGGAAACTGGTGGTGACATCTCAGCCTTGCTGAAATACTGGCAAAACCAGATGCCAGTGTAGTCACAACATAATCGCAGCAAATACTGTGTGCTAAAATAGAGCAGAATTAAGGGGGCAGTGCTAGGATGTTGGTGCATGTCCTTACTGCCAAGTAGTCTGGACTGAGCATCTGGAGGCGAGCACCATGGGGTGGCCTGGCTCTGGAGAGAGCTGGTCTGTCCCCTGTTTCACCAATTCTGGCTGTATGCTGAATTCTAGACCTGCAGAGTGCTGTCCTTCAACGTGTGAGAAGAAATGACATTCAGGTATTGACATTCCCCTCCAACCTCATTTTATTTTGCAACTACTTTCCAGTCAGGGTGGTAATTTCTACTGCACTCTTAATGATCAGAAATATTTGCCGGATTAACATCATTTAGCTTTCATCTTCTCAAGGGAGATAAGAGAAAGGATTAAAGAGAAGGAAATTCCTTGCTAAATGCTGTTAAGACAGTGAGTACAGAGTCTGGAGACATGAAATCAAATGAGTGAAAACAAAGGAAAAGTTCAGGAGCCCCTTGCCACTGCCGGTGGGATTTACCCTTTATTTACTGCTGACAGTCCATCTGTCAGCTCCCAAGCAATACTGAAAAGGAGACTTACACCTGTTAGCACGTCTGTGAGGCAGAGATGGAGCAGATGTTGGAATTTGCACCACTGAAGCTAAAATTTATCATACCTAGCATAAAACTGCTAATGGAGGTGAAAATGGTCACTCTCTAGTTCAGTGCTTGATCCTCTCCTTTTTTTTCCCTCTTTCCTCTCTACTTTCCTGAGTGCATATTCCCTGCTCAGCTTTGGCAGAAAGGAGTAAGTCACTGAAGAAATTTAATTTCACTAGTATTCAATCAAACTAGAATAATGTGTTTAATATCTGTGCAGCATTAGGGAGGTGGAAGATTCATGCACTCGGAGGCGGCGAGGGAAAGGGATGCATTAAAGCCAGTGCCTTGGTTCACTGCAGTATAAATTCACCCTCACACACACGAAATACATTAAGGAGAGCTGCAATACAAATCAGCAAAGAGCGAGGAAGTCCCAAGTCAAAGGAGGAACAATATCATGTGCTATTATGTTATTACCGCTATATATGCTGGTATGTGTTATTAATGACAAATAAAACGCAAGTGCTAAACGTGAGGGTAGAGCAAAGAAATATGGGCTGAAATTAAGTCAAGAATATTGAGGTTTAATATCAGAGATGGCTTCTGAGCAGTGATGTCTATTAGGCTGCATCATGCTCTCCCACAAGGAGAGGTCAGGCTCCATCAGAGCATGCAGGAGCAGATGGAGCAAAGCGCTGAGAAAGGGACTGTGGGGAGCAATCCTGCTCGGGCGGTGAGGGATCGGCTAATAACTGTGCTTTCCACTTACTTAGCATATTCCATCTCTGGGGCACTTAACACACATTAACCAGTTAATCCCCACAATTTCCTGAGGGACACCATGGGTAAGTGTCGTTATCCCCACCCTGCTGCTGGGGAAACTGAGTCAGGTTGGTTGGTCCGTCTGCCAGCCGTGACGTTAGCAGCCAGCCCGCCTGGACCTACCCAGACCATCAGTTCGCAGGTCCCTCTGATCCGCTCCCTCCCACGCCTGGCCACGGGGTTGGTATCTATGCAGAGTAAAGATTGCGACATAAGCTGTTAGAAGCCAAAATTGGATGTGAAACTCTGTGCTCACTTTACACAGACACAACCACGATTGCTCCGACTCCCAAAGAGACCTGAGCAGAGTGTTTTAATGACAGATGTAACTTGAATTTACATGAACTCTTTGGGAATCCATAACATTTAAGAGTGGATGTCAATGGAATTGAGTGCAGCCATTGGGTAATAGCCCCTCGCTGCTAGAAAAATTGCAAGCAAAGCTGAGGCATTTGGTTTTTGTTATAAAACAGAAGCTATTGATCCTGTAGCAGCAATCCGCTCCATAGGCAGTGTTCCTATTACATCAAATGACTGATGTAGTTTTAATCACTTTGTCTGATAGCGTCTGGCGCAAGAAAAATTATATTCTTGACTTTACTCTTCCATATGGATTGCAGAGTCCTGACGGGCTTTTCAAGAGTCTCAGGCTAAACAACTGCCAAGTGGGAACCAGCTTACATATAACCTGCCGTCTGCTGTTAAGTACAGGCACACACACATCACTCTCCTAAAGTTAAACTGAGTAGAATGTACGAGGATATATATTGATATTTCAAGTAGAATACTTTTCCTGTCAGACAAAAATGTGTATTTATGTGTGAGTGTTCCTTTACTAGGGACATTTTCAAAAATTATTATGAATTTCAGATTGTGGGCAAGTTAGATGCGTTTAAAAGCTATCTATCACGGTGAACAGATTCAATAGTCATCATTTTAACTGGCTTTCACAAATTCCATTTTTACAACATCAAATGATGTGCTCAATAGTAAAATTATTTTTATCGGTTTTAGTCTGTCATTTCAAGACAGTTACTGATTTGCCGTATCAATAAGATCAGCATCATTGAAGTTAACTGAGATTTACATTTCTAACTTAATTATGAGCTTACTCAATTTTATTCAAAGTCTCAGTTAAAAAATAAATAACTTTGGATAGCACATCTCACCAACAGCATCTCAGTGATGCTGCTGAGAGTCGTAGTCTGCTCCAGCACCTAAGCTCAAGAAAGCAAAGGGGTTTGATGCTCTAAAGAGGTACCTGGTCTGACCGATCCCATCAGTGGACAGGCATGATTGCAGCCCTCCAGCGAAGCACCGCTGCTGGCCACTCTGGATATGCCCAGAAAAGACTAAATCACAGATTTGGTTTGTCAGCTGCTTAAATACTTTTAAGGATTTTACCCCAAATCTTTTCCCTCTGGGTCAAAGCGGGATTGCTCCCACTGTTGGCATGTTCATGATTTTAGTGAATACAGTCTAAGCCAGGTCCTGATTGTGTGTAAGTTCTTAACACGTGTTTAACATCTGCTCTGTCCCCCACCTGCTGCAGCCTCGTCCTCCTCTATCATACGGAAAAGCTATACTGACATGCCCCTGTTCATTTAAATAAAACTTCTTATTTTCTTCAGCAGTAACAGGATAGAAACATGGCCATTGTCTCTTTGCCCCAAAGACGAGGAAGAACAGTAGAAATTTTTCCTAATGTGTGTGATAAGTAGCAGTTATTCATTCATCACTATTCTACCAGTAAAAACGATATGAGCCCTCGCCCTTACCCTGAATAGCTTCTGGTTCTGTTGGTCAGCCTTGTGTGTGGTACAAGAGATGAACGGTCTTTATCTGAGAATTAATTTGCACCACGAGCTGCAGAATTTCATCACAACCAAGAGGTGATTCCTTCCAGCTCTGGGACATCAGGTCACAGCCCTCAGCTCCGGCAGACCTAGCTGTGTGACACAGGCCTTTTACACGTGAGAAAAGGCTGCCGGTATTATGTTGTCTATACAGTGAATGGCTCAACAAAAATAATGGGGTTCAGGGTGGGGGGGCATGGTTCTGGATGTGCTCAGTATTGGGGATGAAATAAGGTCTAAATAAAGGCAAAAGCACAGCTTCTGATCATTTTAATAGGACAGGCTTTTACTCTGTCATAAATTCCACTCTTCAACGCATATGGATCTTTACGATCTGTACTCCCAAATCTGCAAGCAAAAGCCACAGCAGTGTTGTGCCACCCTGCAAAGCCCCATCTGCCTTCTGGTTCTCAGGCCATTGTTTTGTGCTGGCATTGGAATTCCTCCATCCTCAATGCTCGTACGTGCCCGCTGGTAACAGTGAGTTGTAGCACGGCCTTTCTGCCCATTTTGTTGGCCACGGGACAAAAAATATAAAGAAAGCATAGCTCCAAATGTAGCGCTTAACTAGCGAGCATTCACACTTGAATGCTATGTGTATATGGAAATGATCTCCTTTAACCATTTAAAAGGCTGTGTTGGTTCTTGGACTGTGCTGGGAAAAGGGAAGTGAGAATGATGATTGAAAAAGACAACCACAACAAGTGAACTGTGACTGTAGCTTGCTTCTTGATTGGAAGTATTTAGAAGGTGATGCTGGAACATGAAAATCAATTAACTCAAGAAGAAATCATGTTCTTCACCTCCTTCCATGTTTCCTGGCATCCTGGTAGGCTTAACATCTGGGTGTCCTCAAGACATTTGATGCATTTCATTCATCATACATGACATTTGCATAATGCGAACATCATACTTTATGCAGATGCATCCTTGAATATTTCACAAATTATGATTGCTATTTAAACTTCCCATAAATAAAACCCACAGGGACTTGCCCACTTCTGAATGTGTGAAAATGCAAGGTCCAAAGCGACTCGTTACTTGCACTGGCACACTATAAATTCCCTTCATATCACAAGTAAATACAGTGTCTTTCATTTTATTTTCTTTCTAAAGCCATTAAAATTCTATTAGCTGTTTTTGAATATTATTTCATGCCATCTGCATTTACTCCTAAGTTGCGATAGCGACAGCTGCAATAATTTGTATGCATTTTCTGTGTACAGTTAGTTATTGAGTAACAGAACCTTCCTCCTACGTTGCTATAGAAGATATAGCCAAATACAGAGATGGTTTGTTTGTAAATCTAAACCCCCAAAGTATTATTTTATTTATTAGGACAACAGAAGGGAAAATGGAGGATGAGGCAAGGGAAAATGTTTGCTGTTATGTGACAAACAGTACTGTTTCTCCTTTTCACTTATTTATTTGTCCCTCAGTCACAGTTGGGGTTGAAATGAAAGTGGACGGTGTAAGAACAGACACACTTTATTCTGTCATGTTTTCACTTGTGAAAGGCTGAAAGCTTCTATTGTGTAATATATATATTTTTAATTGACTACTGTTTACATATTGTAGAGTTGCTGAACAGGAACTTGAACAACAAGATGTGATCCCCGTGTCAGCATCTGCTGTAAAGTCACCTCAATTTCCATTAGCTGAGGATGTAGCCAGTAATTCTAAGCCAAATTAAATGTCTCAACGTTACAGAGCCATAAACTTGGATAGCAACAGGTCGGCTGACAGAGCAGGGAGTCTGGTATGGGTGACTGAACATCCAAACACTCCGTTACTTGATATTTATTTCCGTGAGCATTCTCGGGGGAAGTTCATCACTGTGCAGATGGCAGCTTAAGTCCGTGCATCATTTCAGCCATACGTGAGCTCTGCTTTGGGACCTTCCTTAGGAGTCATGTCAAAAATAATCCTAGGGTGAGTTTCCTCCAAAGAGAGGTGTTTATGCCCAGAGCTGGCCAGGATCTTAATTTTGTGAGCGCAGAGCTAGATGAGTCCCAAAATATTTTTGCAGTTTGATGCATGTGCTTGAGAAAATGTGTCCCTCTCTTTTATGCTAGTATAAAGTCTGGCTTGAAAATACACAGGTGATAAATGCTTCAATATTTAACCATGATTTACCTGTGGTGAGTGAAGGAAAAATTATGCAAATAGGGCCTGAATCAGAGCAATGAGCCCCTTTATATTCTCCAGAAAATGTCAACATATAATGTTTTATGAATCGCTTGCTTTCCTTTGAAAATAAAACACTTCTCCTTTTAGATGTTCAAGATTATGCCTGAACATAAATTACAGAGGAACGGTAGCCAGATTAATATGGTCCCCAAATGGCATGAATTCATAAAGAAATGGGATCTGTATTTAGAACCTCCCAGTCTTCTGACTTGCTCCAGATCCCCGTCCCTGACTCACCCCAGTGCTCCTGGGACAGTGGCAAGGGTGGGACTAATGGAAGGAAAGAAAATAGAACTGCATGGATCCGTTTTCAAATGGCATTACAATCAAGACAAGAAAAGCTCTTAAAACATAGCAAAGTCCCTGGAGTGAAAGTCCTATTCATTTGTGTGTAGATAAAACCGATCTTTCCAAAGGTGAAAAAGCAATGTCATGCAGAATTTCCACTTCTCTCATCTCTAGTGTTTGTTCTGGTCCTTTGTGGCTCTCGGAGGGGCTCAAACATCTGAGAAAAACAAATTTCAGCACATCACTTTGAATAATCCTGACTGAGTCATCAATTTAAATACCTAATTCCTATTAGCACTTCTTATTCTCTCTCCTGAAAAGCTTTGATGAGGCTATGGCCATTTTCACCAAAATGACAAGCGAGTTTCTGTCACACGCGATGATTCAGTGTTCTTCCCTCTGATAAACTGATTGCTTTTCACATGGAGCATTAAGAATTGCTGTTTAAGGACCAGGAAAATGAAAGAAACCCCAGCCAAATCAGGACCTCTTCTGTAATGAGCTGCTCAGTATCACGAAGCCAGTCTCCCTGATGTTTTACACTACATTAAAAAAAGATCTTTAAGGAAGACATATAAAGGCAGAAATCCAGGAGACAGCCTTCCCGAGCTGTCGAGGCTGCCTGCAGACCGGGCGATGACCTGAGAAAGCACCAGCTCCATTTTCTGTCGTCCTTTTCTTAGGAAGAGGTGTTGTAAGGCAAGAGTGGGCAGCTTTGCACCACTTCTCCACAATTCTCGCACTTGGCCAAAAGTTGCTCTTAGCCTTAACCCATATTTATGAGTTTGAAAGCCTACTATTTGGGCTTCACTATAACAGCTTTTAAAGGCTACGTACAGATAAAAATCAATGGGAAATCAACACAGCAGATGCTAAATGACTGAAAAAATGAAGTAGTTGATTGCAACCCAGAGACCTCTGGTGCAAAAATAACTCTCTAGCTCCTTCTGGACAAGCCTTGGTAAATCAAATGGCAGAGAGAGATTGAGACCACATCATAAGTGTCCGCTTGCTGGATTTATCAGTAAAAACACAGTCTAGTTTCCATTTGTTATTGCAATACAACGGAAAGTCCATTTAGGGAAAGAAAACACCTTTTGCAACGTAGATGCCTGTCTTGATCCCATCCAGTCTGGCAAAATGAAATTATTCTCCAGAGCTGATAGCCCCCAAACAGGCAAAGAAATGTCTATAAATCTTGGAAACTGCTGTTCTTTAGCTTACGGGTTCATTAATAGAGTGATGGGCCCTGGAAGAGAAATTGCCTTTTGTGTGATTGCCATTAGCAGATTTGTTGACAATGAGCCTTCTGACCTTACCAGGCAGCGAGGCAGCATGCTGCACGGGGCGAGCGTAGAGAGTAATTATTGCCGTGATACCTTTTGGTCTAAGCTGGAATAAAAAAATAAGTCCATTTAGTAGCCTTGAAGGTCACTAGTTTTTGCTGTCTGTGTGTGATGTCTTAGAGAGATTTTGTCGCTGAAATGAAACTTGAAACATTATTCTGTTCCGTCTGTAATAAGAATGAGCGTTGCAGAGAGGCTGGTATTTTCCACTTTTGATTGCTCCTATGTAGGTGGGGAGCTTAGAGTCAAAGATCAGAGGCTAGAGAAGGGCTTCTGGTATGTGTGAGCAGGGGTAGGAGGGGGATAGGAACTGTGGAGGAGCCTAAAACTGAGGAGAGATTTCTGATGGTTTTCCTGGGATCTGGACATCTCCTTCCCAGCACTGCCATTTTAACCGCATTTCCCCATTGTCAGGAGGGGAGAATGTGTGACTGGAGGTTTGCACCTCTCCAAAGATGGCAGATGGAAGTCAATAAAACAGTCTTGAGGGATGAGAGCTCCTACTCCAAGCTCTCGGAGCTACATGACTTGCTGCAACCTCTTCCTATTATATTGGCTTTCCTCCCTGCCACAAACTGTTTGGTTCACAAAACTAAAATTACTGGAAGATACTGCAGAGAAATGAAGGTCTAATGATCTCCAATTTATTCTCAGTCCCGCTGGCAGTTCAGCCTTTACAACACAGAGTATTTTTAATTAGTTTTTGAGTTTCCTCTTTGGAGGACCACAGGCTCCAGATGGTAGGTGATCTCATCACCTCTCCATTATAGGGGGTTTGGCCTATTTTGCTTATCTTCAGCTCTCCCTTGTTCCAATGCAAGCAGGGTGAAACAGCAAATTGGGAGGAAGGGATTAACAAGAAGTAAAAAACATCCAGCAGTTGAAATGACAACAGGCTCTCAACTCTCCCAAAGGGCCTGGATTGGGAAGAGGGTACTTTAATTAAGTAAAAAAACCAAACCAAACAAACAAACAAAAAACACCAAAAAAGCAGCTTAAATGAGTGGATATTACAAAATTTCTACCTATCAGCTCCGAGGAGTTCTGGTGCAATGTGGAGCTGGAGTCTCACCAGTTTAATAGAGGTAGTGCATCTCCTGGTGTAGGCTGGTACCTTACATCTGAATGCTGTGATCTTAAAAATCCTTCCTGTGGGGCAGCAGTGGAAATCCGGGGGGAGGCTGGTGCTCCTCAGGGCAGCTCCTCTGCCGCGGCAGCCCAGCGGCACAGGCACGGTCGTGCTCTCCGGCAGCATTGCCTTCGCTCCAGTCAAAGCAACCCTGCACGGAGGTGCTCAGTCTCCATTGCGTAGTCAGCCTCTGGTCTATGACAAGTCAAATAATACCTTTTGTTGCTATCCCTTTGAAACTTAAGTGCTGGAAGCTGGACCAAAACTTTCCCAGTTTTCCTATCTCGGTGTTGCGAATGAAGGAGTGAGAACAACTCTGCGCCGCTGCTAGTCCAGAAAGGGGGAAGAGTAAAGCATTAGATAGTAGGAGCTTTAGATTTCCATCTTTGACAGTGCAAATGAAGTAGAAAAAGATGGAAAAATAATATAATCATATTTATGCTTTCTGTCTGTTACTTTCTGAAGCATGGAAAAAGCTTTCATCTGCCTTGTGTTGTGTTCCGCTCCGCTGTGCTGCCCTCCCTGCCTGCATGCAAGGTGAGCGTGTAATCCCTCCCGCTGCAGGGCTACTGGTGACAGACAAGCATTCCTCCACTACACCAGCTCTGCCTATAGCTGCTCTGTGCGTGGATGCTTCACAGTGACGGGATTAAAACCTGACGCAGCTGCAGGGACGGAGCACCCTCAGAGTCCGTGCCGGGTCCCCTCAGCCATGGCACACCGAGGGTTGTATGGTGCTGACTTCTGGCCCGGCTGGAGCCTTTGCACAGCTTTGTGGTTTTGTGTTGTCGCTGAAATGTTTCTACTCCTCTGCACGCCCTCTCTGTACAGGGAAGGTGATTCGGTGTCAGGGTAAACACAAGCACAGCTCATCCCTGAGCTGGGGGTGCTCCTTAGAGAAATAAAACCCAGGCTGCGGAGGCAAACTGACCCTCTGCTTGAGCTCCAGCTTTTCTTTCCGGTGTTTACCAGGAATTCCTTGTCTTGGAAGTTCTGTCCGGGGAATATCTAATGTGTGAAAAACTAATTTCACATAAACAAGGACTCGAAGGGGAGGAGTCCTTATTGCTAGAACTAGAGTATTAGGTCCATTAACTTGAAAACACTGAGTGGCCTCAGAAACCCCTGTGTGTTTCTCACCTACAGAAGAGAAGAAAGACTGAGACTGAATTAACGTGGATCACGCAAATATATCATTGCTCTGGGTAAGCACTGTCATCCACTCCTGTGGGCACCCTTTCCAATGGCAGATTCATGGTCCTCAGAGAAATTAGGCTCAGTTGTGGATGGAATCTAATTTCACCCCTTGTCATTAAACATCTGCAGTCCAGATTTGCTGTCCTACCCAGCCTGTTGTTATGGGTGGGAGAACGATGCTGCTGAAGAACAGTTGATCATTCTGGGGAATTCCCTCTCGATTTTCCATGAAAAGTAGGAAAGTAGGGCTGATATTGAGTGCATTAGTATCTCTGTGTGCTGCAGGGAGAATATTCTTTTTAGGATGTGCTGTGCTCTCAAGAACTTGGCCAGAGCCCCCCCAGCCTGGGGGTCTCCTCTGGGTCAGGCAAGTTTAGGGGTTACACTTCTCATGTACATACCTGCCTGGGCAGCAGTGTCTGCTCGACAGTGCTCGACTGCACGTGTGTCAGCATCAGTCAGGAGATGATAACAACTATCAGTTCGTACCAGCTTGCACAGATATAATCTGAAGTGAATCTGTCATTTCCTGGCAAACTTGCCAAGATCAACACTGGTAAGAATATAGTGCTACTCTCATGGTAATACAAATATGACTGTCTTCACTGTGCTTTTTTTATCTGGGGATAGTTTATCTTCAAAGGTAAACCTCTCAGCAACAAAGACGAGGCCACAGTGCTCAGTGCTCAGAAGTGGTGGTTAGGTCCTGCTTTCTGTGTGAGGCCGTGGGCCAAGACCCCGCAGGACTCGGTGTCTCAAGCAGAGCATGTCCGCAGCACCTCACTTGGAGCCAGGCAAGATATTGTTCCCTCCTTCCCCAAAATCCCAGCTCCAGGGCTAACACGTACAGACTGAACCAAGCATCTTTTCATCCACAGCACACGCAGACTCAGTGGAGAGGTACAGAGCTTGCTGCCTAACTCATTGATGAAATAACTATACCAGCAGGGCATTATGCTATAGGTGAAGAAATCCAACAGTGAACTGTTCTTAGTAGTGAAATTCTTCTTGCCCTTTCGTGCTATTGGTGATTCTATAAAAAGCCTGAGACCAGGGCATGTTCCCAGCACGGTGCCTTCCATGAAGCAAGTCTGAGCTCATTTAATGTGTAAATGACAGTGAATCAGGAACTTCCCGCTGTTCCCAACGATAACACTTCCTGTAATTTGCATGATAAAATTCTGCTGATTTCAGATAGCGTTTCTCAGGATGGATTATTTGACACCCAGACTGTATGTTAGGGAATAAATTATTTTGCTGTGTTCCTAACTGATCACAGTCATGAATTCTGATTTGCTGACATTGAGTCCCAAACAAAAGCGCAGAACCTTGTCTAATAGTGCTATGAAAAAGGATATTCAGGAAATATTAACAAGTTTCATATGGTAATTTATGTAAATATAAACCATAACTCAGTTGAAAAGATTCAGTTGAACTTATAGAAAGAGTCTGAAAGCCAAGGTTTTCATGATAAAACATAAATTGATACTTAGTCTTTACAACCCAAATGTTGTGCTTTCTGGTACAGAACAAAGAAGGGAAAACCAGAAGCTTCGCTTTAAAAAAGCAAAGCATTTCCCAGTTTTGAGCTTAGGATCTTCAATGGGGCACTTTTCCAGGATTATGAACAGACCCTTCCAAATTACATCTCTGCAGAAGAAACACTACAGTACCCCATTAAGGTCCAGGCTGTTGCTCTCCTTATATGCTTGTACAATAAGCCATAGGGACACATCACGTTTCTCCCTTCCATGCAGGGCCAATGCTTGGCATGGCAGGAATGGGATGTGAGCCTTCCTTGGGCAAGCCAGTCGTGGCTCAGTCCATCCAGATTCCGAGATGGAAGCAAACCAGCGACAAGACAACTTCTTTCTGAGGGCAGGCACCATCTCACTGAGACTGAGGGTGAGCACTCAGTCTGCTCCTAACGCGTGCAAGATCTGCCAGTCAGCTATTCACACCCCGCCGGACACATAAGATCCTGATGATCTGCTGATGCAGAGCGGAGTGAAGACGCTGGGCTTCGTTTGGTTCTGGGTGCCTTCATTAAGGTCACTTCCAACCTTCTCAGAGCCAGCTCTTCCATGTCCAGTCTGAGTTTTGCAAGGACCATGTATTTTAATTAAAGACTTTTAATTAGTCTGCCCATAATCTGTCAGAGCTCTCATGCTGAGACATAATTAATGTATTGAACCTCTACCTTGCAACTTCCACTGTATGTGTGCTTTCAAAACAAATCTGCACTTGTGCTTGAAGGGACGTAACAATAACAGTGCTTGGCACTTCTTGTTGCTAGAATAACTGTATTGTGCATTTATCAAGTGTCTTTCCCCTGAGGCTGTCCAAAGGGCATCAGTAAGATGTGTGTGTACTCAGCACCTTGCAAGATTGAGCCTCCAGCACACAATCAATATTTATAAATTATGCTTCAACCTTAAAGCAGTGTGGGACTTTCTGGGGGTGTTATGCTTTATTTGGTTTCCAGTGGAAGCAAAATACTGAAGGCCTGAATCTGACATATACTGAAAGCCAAATTTTCAACACTTAAAATTCAAAGACAAGCTTTTCTAAATAGCTCGGCTTCCATTTTGGCACCAAAATAAGTGTTTAGATTGTCAGAATTGCTTAGCACATTGGGTCCGAGGCTTAACTGAAAATGCGCTTTCAGTTATAGGTGATCTTTGGCCGTTGGGACTGCCAGCTCTTTCTACAACTGAATCACGTAGAGATACTTTAGCACTGCAGAATTAGGGCAATAATCTAAAGAAAAGGGGCACGGGACCTTCACGATAAACATAGCGTGCTGTCCTTCTGAGATACTGGCTCATTACTGACTGTGGAAAAAAGGTCATTTACTGAAGCATGAACACCCTTCGCATCCTCCTTTTCCCTGGCTGATATCCCACCGAAATACCGATCCAGGCCAGAGCTTGTTTAGTTTGCGGTGTTGAGAAGACCACAGCCCGGCGTGATGTGGAGAAGACAAAATGGAAAATGTATTTCAGCAGGAAGGTTTCTAAGTGAGATAAATACTTTGAATATTGAATGGTAAAAACATTATTTTGACCAACCCTAGTCCTTAAACTTGGATTAGATCAAAGAGCTCTGTCTGCTCACGCCTCAGCTGAAACTCAACCCATGTTGCCGTCCCCTGTCGTGGGCTCCGAGCCTGGTGCACAAGCCACCGCCGCTACTTCCCTTTGACTCCGCTCCTCCCTGTTTCCCGTAGGCAGAGACTATATTTCACATTAAGGGGAATGTTCCTAAAACCGAGTGGAAGTCGTCTGAGCGATGGAGCCCCAGCTAGCCCTGCTGCCGTAGCTGGGCTGGTTCTCTGAGTGCTCGGGACACATTGAAGATGGAGGAATACTGCAGCTCTAATTGCCTTTGCCTCGGCCTGGCATAAATCAGTGCTGCTCCCCAAAGAGGCCGCCCGTGCCTTCTGCAGCTTTGGAGGCAGCAGCCCACGTCGTATCTGCCCCATTCCTCATCCTGCGTTCCCACTGCACTGCCAGTTATTATGTGTTAACTAAAAATGGAGACCCAGAGACTCGAGTGTTATTGTGAGTCACTGGTTCAGCTGGGTTCTTTATTATTATTAATGATGAAATACTGAGGCTGGGCTGCTAATGAGTCTAAGCTCCCTCCTGTGTGTTTATTTTTCTTCCCCCTTCAAACTGTCATTTCAGAGTAAAGTACTTTTCCCCGCGTCTTTGTCAGGCAACACTGTACCAGTACATCCACCCCCATCTCACCCTCTGCTCTAATTTCAGGCTCATTCAGTTTCTCTCAATGCAGTTTACTAAGCAAAGTACGGCATATCCTCCCATCTGTCTTACTTAAGTGGCACGATGCGCCTCAACAGCAGATAGAGACATCATTTTTATTACGCTCGGTTCTCGTTCTTGTTTTTTCTCTGAATTATTTACTAAGCCATTACCCGAAAAGGGGGGAGAGGTATGGGGCTGGAAGAAAAAAGTAGCATTTTTAAAGTGGTGGGGGGAGGAAGAGCAAACAATTTTTCAAGCATCACTCAAAAACTCTGCTGTGATTTTCTCGCCTTTGTTCCATCTCGTGCTAAACATGTTTGTGTCAGGCAAACAACCCACGTAAGATGGAATTTCACACCATTCAAAGCATCAGTGTCTCCAGCCTTAATGTGTATTATGTTCAAACATGCAACGTAATCCATCAAAAACCCCTGCAGACCTTGCGCTTTCCTCCAGATTTATCTGTTTGAAGCCTCCCTCTCCGTGTACGCACGTAGCCAACCTTCTGTCGGTGGGTTTTTTTATTTATTTGGAAACAGCAGACCAGATTCCCAGTCAGTGTACACTATCACAGCTCCACTGGCTTCTTGCCCACGGATTTATCCTGGCAGAGGGGACTTGCTCGTTGCTGGCTGGAGTCTGCGGTTGCGGGATTAACTGGGGGGTTTATCTCGGGGTCTTGTTCCAAACGCAGCCAAACTGACCAAACCATTCACGTCACAGCCTTCAGCGCGGCGGTTTGCAAGTCAGGAGAGCCTCGCTGTCATTGCCTGCCAACCTCCCCAGACTCACCTGGAAAGAATAGCTTATTCTGCCAGGAGGAAAATATTTTGAAATCAAGCACAAGGTTTGCAACAACAAGGGAAGGCGACTCCTGGAGGAGCCTGACCCGGGGACGGCAGCGCTGCTGTTGTGTAGGTTTTGCCAGCTGTGACAAGGAGCAAACTGAACTGCAAAGGGAAAGCTTTTGTTTCATTTGCAGAAGTTAATACAAACAGATCTAGAAACAATACAATCGAACCCACTCCAATAGGGAAGAAAATCTGTATTTGATTTGAAATAGGAGAAGAGCAGTTACTCCTCTGAAAAGAATACTGAAATAAGCGGCATTAGATTAACATGGATATATTTATATCGATTTAGAAAACATTAATTAACTATTAAGTTATAATTTAAAGAGCAACACTGCGGTGAAAAACATACCTGTCTTCACTGAGAAGGTTTTCCTTTCAAAGCGATCTCCAGTGAATTTTGAACCCCTTTACAGAGAGGGAGTCTACCTGGGGTTTCTGATAGAAATAGCAGGAAATATTGTGGCATGTTTAATTCTGTTTTTCACTGGAGACCTCATTTTTTCCTTCAGACTTGTTTTTTTTCAACCCAGCCTTCCCATCTCAGTTCATTTTTTCGCACTGCACATCTTCATCTATCATCACTCAGTGCTTACCATTTTAGTGTATAAACATGGCAATTTCTGCAAATCAGAAAGCAAACCCATTAACATTTGAAGTGGAATGGAAATTTTGAGTTTCTGATCATTAAAGAGTTTGGAAATGTAGGAAAAAATAACTTCTCTCTCCCTTAGTCCAAACCAAAGCTGCCAAATAAAATACTCTGATCAACTGCTACAGATGAATGGTGACATGTTTGCATGCCTCTCCCAGATGTGATAACAATAACGATCATTAAGTTTTCTATTTTACACATTGATCCTATGTAGCAGGCTAATATGCAACATCTTTTTCTAACCACTTTGTGTAGAGGAAAGGAGGCACAACTCGGTGAGAGGCGCTGATGTTTGCATGACCCTGCTGGAGCAGCAGCAGTTTTTGCACGACCAACCAGTTCCTAATCGAGACGCGCTTCACTGGAGGATGTCCTAGAATCGCCCCTTCCAAAGAGGGTGCCTTGTTACACAGCTTACTACGCTCGTATTTTGCATAGGTGGATGCACATATGCTTAATTGGTCTCCAAATGTCAGTAGCAGTTTGCATAAACCTTCGTTAGTCTTTCACCGAGGCTGCCGGTTCCCGTGAATGGGGAAGGAGCAGAAGGGGCGTCGGGGGGAGGAAAGGCTTTGTTGGCCTTGCTGCTTGTGTGAAAGATCGTGCTTTGTGCTCAGAGGCCAGCTGTCTTCCCCCTTCTTTTCTTACATCCTGGCAGCAACTTTCTTCACGCCTTTATGTGAGCTCTTGCCAGACTATCTCTGCGAGAGGGAGACGTGTTTGTCCTGGTGATGCATATGCTCTTGCTTTTTCCCCGGTGCTGCTGCAGCCTCGCATGCGCCCCAGGACCCTCTGCACTGCAGGGACCCGCCGGCTTGTGCCGAGCACGGTGCACGAGCCTGGACTGCACACCCACTGGGCGTAACGGGAGCGCTCAGGATCACAGGAGCTACGGACGGCAGACGGGACCCGTCGTGGACCTGGGAAGGATCGATGGTTCCGCTCTGACGCGGTCACATGAGAGCAGTAGATACGCCCCATGTCAAACGAATCTTGAGTCTGCATTTGAACTACTGCTGATGATTTTTAATAACCAGTAAGACAAATATCTGCCAAAAATAGATTAGACAGACCAGTCCTTTTTACCTTTTTGGGGGAAAAATATGGACCACACTTTTAATAACTCTACTTTCTACAAATCATTTCCAAATGAGGACTCCCAAAACAGGGCTCGTCCACAGCGTGGCACAGGAGATGCTCCAGACGTGTCACGAATCTGCAGTACTTACCCTTGATTTGGTAGGTCAGGGTAGATAATGTGGGACTTGGGACCGTGACTGTACTACATTTTAGTTTCCATGCTCAAAAACTTCAATTACATATTTTAATGTGTGTGATTTAGGAAAATATGGTCCATTCCATCTGCTTTGCATTAATTTGAATGACTGATTAAAAATACAGGTTGAAATTATTACAGCTACTAATAATTTCTCCACATGGCTAGCTCTTAATGGATGGAGAGGAAATTAAGAATAAGGCTTTTTATCAATTTTCACAGGCAAGCTTTGCCATAATCCTTTTATTTCTTTGAGAAATGTGTTTGTTTATAGTAATTTTATTTGTTTAACAGTTTCCCTCTTTTTCTTAATCTTTGCAGTAATTATTTCATATTCTATAAATATTTAAACTAATTTTATTCTTGATAAAAATTATTATATTTCAGTGTTTTTAAAAGCACTCCTTTTTCCAGTTTCATCCACTTTCCAAGCACCTAAGCCTGGTAGCCTACTGATCATTGTTGTTACTTGTATTGCCCAGAAGACTCAGCT
Source organism: Aptenodytes patagonicus (assembly GCF_965638725.1). Lineage (NCBI taxonomy): Eukaryota > Metazoa > Chordata > Aves > Sphenisciformes > Spheniscidae > Aptenodytes > Aptenodytes patagonicus. The sequence goes on from NC_134970.1 coordinate 1,812,189, forward strand.
GACATTCAAGCCCCAAGATAATAGATAATTTTCTCTAATTTTCCCCAGTGCATTGCTTCTCCTTGACCTGCTTTTATAGACTAGTTTAGCCATTGACATCTTGGCCTCATCCTCTGAATTGAACACCGATAATGATAACATCATTTGAAGCAGTGCCCGAATATCAGTTCTGGTTAACATCACTGGTTTATTACCAAAAAAAGGAAGAACAAAAAAAAAGCAGAGGAGCAGCAACTCAGGTGTGAGTTGTAAGCTTCTCTAATTGACTGTTTGTTTATTTTTTAAAGCTGCAGGTGCTTAAAGTTACTGTTATCAATTAATCATTGTAATTTATGGAGCCTGCATGGTAACTGCTGTCGAGTCATGCCTGCGGGTGTGTCCAAAAATCACTTCAGTTGAGCTATAAAGTCAGGGAGCTGGGGCTTTGTGGGTTATGCTGGTGGGATGTTGCTCGTTGCGTGTGTGTATGTTTGTCTTTCTGCTGAGCAACCTGGTTCAGGGAGAGGTCTCCTTGCAGGACAGATCCTAAAGTAACAGATAGCTCTGAAAAGCGATGAGGAAGAACTAGGTGTGTGAGCAAGACTGCTCGAAACCTCGCGTGTTCTGCATATGTGCCAGCCACCAATGACCCTTCTGGGATGGAGCCTTCGAGGCCTGAACATGTACTCTGTGTTTGTGAATGAAGATCTTTGATTTACTTCAAATAGATTGCTACGGAAGGTATCTAATTCTACTTCTCTAACCTTTTCCGGTGTTTTTGTCAGTCTTGGAGAAAGGATTTGAGAAATTATATAGCTTTTACTGTAGGCCAAAGTCAAACGTCTCTATGAAATGTGATAACGTAAAATCTGAAACAAATTGGAGGGGTGTTGTGTCTCCAGGTGGCGCAGAATGGCTGAATGCCATGTGTACGCTTCCCAAAGGGCTGCTTGGTGCGAGCGTGTTCCCTTCCAGCCACACGCTGCTGGCTGTGCACAGCTGCCTGCCGTGGCCTGTCAAACCTGGGGGTCTCAGGCCACCGCTCTGATGGATCACCCCATGCACTGCTTTGCCCTCATCAGAATGTTCGCTGGGCTATTTTAGCATTGCCTTGGGGAAGATCCATTAATATTGCTAGAGCACTGGAATTGTTGTGTGGGTGACAAAGATGTTCAGAAATCATGATGCTGTATAAAATGCAATTGTCTTCCCTAATATATCATCAATCTGACTTTGAAAAGTTAGCTATAGAGAGATAAATAGAAATAGGAAGGAGAAAAGAGCATGATGTCCAAAACCAGCTGGGTGAATCAACAGATGTGATAAATGTAATTCTGCTGGAAATATAGATTAGGTCTCAGTAGGCTAGCCTAACCCTTCATCTTTGGAGGTAAGAAAATACATAAGGTCTGTCCAATGTTACACTTGCCATTAAAATTAGGGATTTCTCCTCATGTATTTAATCCTAGTCTATCCTTCGCAATGTTATGCGGCACAGGCAGCTGTGCTGCCTGTCCCCTCCCTGGAGAAGGGCTCCTGCTCTAAGCTCTCCAGTGCAGGAATGAAGAGCAGCCTGCTCTGTACTGGTACAGCTCCACAAGCTGGCTTGACTCCTACAAAACCTGTTGCCTCCTGACTTTTGTGTAATTGTTGAAGGAGCAGAGGGATCCTCATAATGTGTCTTTTCTGCCACTGTTTTAGAAAATGTGTGCCTGTGCGAATATTTCATGAGTGGTTCGGGATCTCTCAGGATGAATGATGCTCTGTAAAACACGATTATCTCTTGTAATATATCGCCAGCTCATCCTGCAGCATGATTTTTAACTTACCTCAATTTCTATATATAAGAAAATAAGCAGAATACTGAGTATGGAAAGATAAGTTTCATTAACAAAAACATTGACATCGCATATATATCTTATAATTGCTACTCTAAAGGTGAAATCAATAGCTACGCTTACGCAAGGGCTGCGACATTTCTAAAAAATCCCACATACAATTTTTATTCAAGATGAATGTTTCTGAGAATTGGAAAGCTACTGTTTGCATGAGTGATCTGCCCGATTTGCTACACATTACTCATAAATCTGGGAAGAAAAAAAAGTTATGTTTAACTCCTCTCCTACAAAAACATGGGCATTAGATTAGTGAAAGAAGGCAAACATAACAGATGAAAGCTATTAGAGCTGGCTTCAGTTCTGCTGATTTCATTCGTTGAATATTTCCAGTCTACTGGCTTAGAGAATCCATCTATTTCTAACCTTAACCTTTCCACAGTATTTATTATATTTAGGTGGGGAAAAGGAAAATACATTAAAAAAAAAAAAAACAACAAATCGGGGGGAGAAACAAGATATCTACATGCACATTTAGTAAACACTGAACTCGTTCTCATTTTAGATGACATATTCCAAATTTGTTAAGACAACAAAGCTTTAATGAGGTCAGTGTAAGCCTGTGACAGACAGCTCTGGGATGATTTGGAATCAGCCAGAATTTGTTGTTGCAATACCTGCCCTGTGCCTCCAACCTGATAAGAAAATTCCTTGGAGGTGGCTGATGTGAAAGAAATTAAGACTTGTGACTCTCCAAAGTTTGATGGATGAAACCAGCAGACAAGACATCTTCTACAACAGAGCTGCTCAGCTCAATTTTCTAAGAGGAATGGGCTTGTGGATGCAGAATATGAGGGTACGTTAAAACAGCAGACCTGACTCATAGCGGCTGAGACATGGGGCGATACAGGTATTCATCAAAGCTGTAGTTCTTGAACATGTATCACCCAAAACTGTGTACAGTCGTTTAAAGTGTACATGTAAAATGGTACCAAGTTTTAATGGTGACTATAAATGCCAACACAAGGTCAAGGCAATGGAAGTCTGTAGTGTAATTAGTTTTCAGGTGTATTTAAAATTGGGCAGCCATTTAATCTCCTCCTCCTCTATACAGAAGGCAGTGATGTGGTCTATGAAGCAGAAGACTGGATAAAAAAAGGTGCCTTCTGATTAGACTCACGGTCTGTAGAGGTAGTGTAGAAACTGGTTCAGATCTGCTGACACAGCTGCATTAGAGGTAACCTCTCTTTGTCAAGCCCACACTGTCAATTGTTCCATTCATTTGTTTTTTGTTGCTTGAAACCACTCGTTTTAGCACTTGCATAAATACTGTTACTGCTATCAAAGACCTTGGGGCTTTTATTTCTATGTATATACTATGTATTGCTGGTAAATGTCATCATTTCTTGCATTGTGCAAATGCTACAGTATGTTATGTTCCAATATTTCAAAGGCAAGGTCAGAATAAGATTACAAAAAGGATATGTTCATAACGCTATTAAATGAAAGCTAGAGTTACAATGAACAGGGGAACGACAACTGCTGATCGGGAAGATGGAGAGAGGCGGGGAGACGCCAGTATTTGCATTTGCTTCCTGCAGCAAGAACATTGCATCTTCATTTTTTGCAGTGAAGCCCTTCTGATAGGTCTGTGTTTCTCCATCTCCCGCTGCGACGCAGTGCGTTACCCTGTGGAAAAGCAAGTGAAGCCTCAGTTACTTTTTCAAGACATCCAGTTCAGGTGTCACAGCTTTGATCTGCACTGACACCAGCTCTCTGGCTCAAATCTCTAGTGATAGAGACTTCTAACACGGATGACTTCAAAACACCTTTTACTCGCTCTCCTCTCCTTTGAGAACTGCTGGGGTTAACTTAGGGGGAGAGAGTGCATAGTATCGATGCTAAAGGGGGTCTGAGGTAGTCTGAACTTGATGTCAGGGGGAGGGCACTGGCCTGGTCAGTGTTCAGACGATCATCTCTAAAGCGATATACATCTTCCCTGATAAGCAAAAGGGATTATATCGTAGAGGGTGAAGCCATTGAACAGAAGGAAGTTATGGTATCCAGGATCTCAAATTAGCTGTTTAGTAATAGAAAGGCTGAATTCTGGCCAAGGAGGTGTGGACTGACTTCTTTGTGACTAAAGCTGTATCATCTCATCTGGCTTGCAAAGGTTTCTTACTGCAGGTGGCTCTGTGTCAGCAGTAAGCCCGATCAGAGCCTCGCTGGAGGAGCATCTCGCACGCTCTGGATGATGAGACCTTCTCGTTACACATAGGAACCTACCCCTGGTTGAATGATGTCCCAGAGAAATTTGTCACTTGCATGTAAGAGACTTTTTTGAATGGAACTGAAATGTCTGAAATAAGACAACCAGGTTGTTGTAATTCCTTTATCTTTGGGGAAGGTAATCATGGAGGAGAAGATTGGGAGGGAGTATGTCCTGCTCAGAGAAGGCATAGCACGTAGCAGACAGGACATATTCGTATTGCAAAATGACAGATGCCAATCCAAGAATTAAATTAGTAGTGTTGGTGGTGTTTTTATACATATTTCTTAATGTCTTGAAAAGTCAGAGTAGACTGTCATCGGTGATGATGGGGAAATATCGTCCATGTAACTGCGGCTCCTTGTGCTTTAGCCCGCTATTAAGCTCATTTAGCCAAGTCATTTAAGGCCCTTGCTCTTTCTTTAACCACATCTGCCGAATTAAATTCCATGCACTGACAGTGATGCTTTCAAAAGCTCCAAATCAATTCTTCAATCACTCTGCATTCTTAGCTGTGATTAAAAACATGTGTCCCCTAATTAAGCTAATGAGAAATTGTTAATTGGCACAAAGCCCCCCTCTGAGTATGCTTGTTAATGTCACCATTGCTTTGACAGGAGAAGGAATATAAACAAAGGGCAGACGGTCTTTCCAGAACTCAGAATTGGACTTGTGGGTGCAGGCTTTGTGTGCACGGCGGTAGCCGTCAGTCCGAGGGCAGGAGGCAGTGGGACGGGGCTGGCAGAGGGCAGCAGGGGTGAAACAGAGGGATGCTGAGGTGGTCTCTTCTAGTGCTTCCTCATCAAAACATTGCATCTGATCTGAGTTGTGACAGGGACATGAAACAGTTAAGGACTGGGTCCCCATTTTTCCAGCTTCATCTTTGATTTTGGAAAAAAGAAAGGTAAAGCCAATGCCTGCCAAGGGCAGCCTGTGCTCCGAGAAGCACCCACTTGTTTTTTCCTAAGGAAAAGGGTATGTTTTATTTGTGTTACAGGCACTCAAAGATTTCTGCGGAGATCAAAACCCTGTCATGGTAATGGCTCTGCAAACACCTGGGGACTGTCACTTCCTCAAGGAAGAGCCTGCAGTCAATGAGCTCACTGAAAGTTCAGGAGACGCTTTTCTTCATCAGTGTTTTCCCTAGAAAAGAGTGGGCCTTGTCACCAGAATCTGGAAACCCTGTACTAAATTAGATTTTTTTGACATAAATGAAGCTTTTGAACATGACAAGTTTAAAATATTCAACATCTCTCTGGCTGGGATTTTCAGAGTCCTGTTACAAATATTGTTCTTCTTGTGGATAACAGCAAACCTGCTGTGAGGATGCGCGTGGCTCGAGCAGAGCCCTGAGGGGCAGGACCGCGAAGGGCTGTAGGCACTCCAAAGAGATGAAAGCAAAGTCTAGAAGAGCCACCGCAGCGCTGTACGAGGCAGCTGCATGTTGCCCCGCAGAGCCCAGCTCTACTGCCTGGTTGGTCAGTAAATCGCTTTGGTTTTAGTGCAGGCATTGGCGAGTGAGAGTTGACACCGTGTGCAGGGCAGCGATAAATTCCCTGTGCAGGGAAGGCAGGAGGATGCTGGCTGTGCTGGTGGTTTGCTTGGATTTTTTTTTTCTTTGTATGTTTTCATTATAGACTAAAGAGCAGCATGTCTGTTATGGGAACAAGAAAGCACAAGATGGGAGAGGCATCAGAAATAAACCCATTGGTGTCAGCTGCAGGCTGTGCCAGCAGAGAAACCCAGCCTTGGGGTTGGAGCCTGTTCCTTCCTCTCTCTTCTCATCTAGGCCAGACTGTGCAGAGTTAGTGCACAGCTGTCTGCATCTGGCTGGGCACACTTGGCTTTCAATGATGCATTACCTCAGGCAGGGTCTGAAGTCCCGTTTTCCTAATTCTCCTCAGATCCCAGAGGGACACTCAGAGTCAATCGCAATGTTTGGATGCAGAACTCTGCTCATCTCGGTGGATGAAGGAATCCCAGTCCTGGCATGGCACTCGCTGCCATATGCAGCCGCGGCAGTGATATTTTCCTTCATCATTTTTCTTCTCTGCATGTTCATTTGAGGTATTCCTGTTCCAAGCTCATGTTCTGTCCAACACACTACCCAGGCTGTAGCAGCAGTGGTTGCCTCTGCTAAATGAATGTTTGCTAATAATGCCTTTCCGTCTGGATGCTCATCATATCTGCTAAACGTATTTGTCATTTCTTCCATCCCATTTCCATTATAACATAAACAACAGACAGATTGGAACCCACACTGTCCTGCAAATTGGCAGTTGCTATTTTGACCACACTGCCTTTTATTGAGATATAATAAAGTATGCTCTTTTAAGATCCTACCTTGCAATGGGCAAAGCCCAAATGACGTATCAAGCGTGTGTCAATGGCAGTGAAATTTAAGTGCCTCACATCTTAGTCATGGGTCTGGCCTATCAGGCTGCAGTGAGGGGAGGAAGAGATGAAACAAAGTGAAAGCATGCTGCTTTTATCAATTGCTTGTTTCCTGGTACTCCAGGTCAAAGTCTTCCTAGAAAATCTATCACTTTCATGCCAGATGCAATCACCTATTTCTTTCCATGGCTGGATGCACAAACTTCAAAAGTCAAAACTTGCTGTACTCTCAGATCTTTTGACAGATGCAAGGTACCATTTTGATTACTTTTGCACAGCTGAGCAGGGCACTGATCCTGAGGTACTGAGAGGAGAGTGGTTTGAGTAAACATAGCCTTAGTGCTTACGGGCTAATCCTATTTTTAGCACTTATTGTCTTTCTCATTGTAAGTATATGGAATATTGCAAATACTGTGATATGGAAAATACTGTAATTCATGCCTTTTTCTGTACACCTGATTCCCAGGGTTGCATGAGCATGTCTGTATTTGGGAGATGTGTAGCCCTGGGGGAAAGGCATAGTTGGGCCACTAAAGGTTATGTATCAGAGCTCCATTTCTTCGCTCTTGTGACCGCTGCTTGCAGATCACTTGCGTTACAAACTGTTAGGGTCAGAACTGCAACCTTGCCTCCTAGTTTGTATTGTTCGTGTGGATGCTACAGGTCACTTGCAATACAAGGAAGGGTGGACAGGTTATGAGGAAGAGCGTTATACCTCTTCATTGCAATGAAGCAAGGAGAACACTGGGCTGTGAAACTCTCTAAGGTCTGAGAGCTCCACTGGATATTGATCTCTACAGGGAATGGGAAATAACGTTTCAGATAGTTTTAATATACTATCTAAACTACAACTCTGAAAAGTACTGATCTGAGAGACCACATCCTTGTTACACCTACTGCCTACAGCCAGCTGGAAATGTATCTCAAACCCTGCACAACTGACAGATTTGTCATAAAATCTAGTCTGTTCTGTCTAGGTTGATAAGGATGCCACTCTGTGGATCACTCAAGGAGAGGTGTCTCAAAGAGACAGAGAAAAGCTCATATTTGTGTTCACTGAGGTGTTGCTGACACAATTTAGCATGCAGCATCCAGCTCATTTAGAATTCAGTGCTGACTTCATCCGCATCATAAAGTGAATCCTGTTTTACAATTCCCTTGAACATTCTTTAAATGATGGCATCTGAAAACAAGCAGCACAGTTTATATGCTGGAATTGTGCTTCTGAAATTAATTCTTAACAGTATGATCCGGGATATCAGTCAGACGCATACGACTAGAGGGCCTGCAGCGACTGGGAACTGGAAATGAATCTTTTTAGTGTGAGGTTGCTGCTGGCCTGAGCCAAGACCCAGGTGTCTGTGCAGCTCAGCCCTGACCTACCTCACTTCTGAACTCCCAAGACTATAGGATACAGGATGGATATACACACATGCAAATGTTATAAATAGAATGGAAGGGAAGTTTGGCCCTGGAAAAAATCATGTGAATTGAGTCAGGGTTTGGGGGGGGCGTGTGTGTCTGTTTTCCCAGGGAATATCTACTTGTAAAAAAATCAAAGCTTTTCTTAGGAACAAATCGGTTATAATGAAACCTAGGTCTATACTAGAATTCCTGGTTAAAAAAACAAAACAACAAAAACCCCATAAATAATTACGTATTGTTGGGAACAGGAATTCAAAGCAGGTTTTTCCATGGTTCAGAGAATCTCTGTTTGTTGGGTGGTAGAAACTTTATCTGTGGTTTTATTTATTATTTTATTTTAATTTTCCTTCCATGGTGGATTTGGTAACATTTCAGACCACTCTGATGCAGAATGGGGAAACTAGCATGTTATTTACAAAATGTTTACAGCACAGGAAAACATATTCTGCCCAGCTCTTCCCAGCGGAGTTGTATCATGGATCACCTTGTGGACACATGCTTAATCTTACTGTTTCTTAGGGTTTTTTCTTACAATTTTTTGATTCTCTTATTGGGGGGTTAAATTGCCCTGGCCGTGTGGAAGTCTGATTTCAGCTTGGGTGCCTGACTTGCTCTTGTAGTACTAATCTATGCCTAATTATCTTATATCTAATGCTGCCATTTCCTTGGCGTGCGATCTTGGCCTAAAAGCAGATGCATGCATGTGGAGATTTACTGCATGTCCCATTTGTAAGTCAATTTAGAACTTCCCATATTTTAATAATTCAGAGACAAACAGGATTTCAGTGTGACACAATCTCAGTTGCAAGAACACCAGCAGTTGGCCAATGATTGTTCATCTGTTATTCAATAAATGATAGATAACTGCAAGTTAACGTTAGGCCTCTGAAACAGGTGTTTACGAGAGCTATAAGTACATATCTCCTCTAATGCATTCTTTGTAAATTATTTGCTGGGACTTTCAGCTCTGCTATGCAGCAGCTGAGGAGGGATGTGAAAAGCAGTCTTTATACAGAGATAAAGTGAAACACTTTCATGGTAATAGCTTGTTTTAAAATTAGTTTTACATCTCATCTATTATGAAACGTGAAGGTACACCTCTAGCTACCTATGAGATCCAGGCAGGCAGGCGTGAGCAACAACAAAGACCTGCTTTCCATAATTTTCAATCAGAGTGTGCGAGTTTCTTATTTTCTGCTTTCAAGACTGCCAGTATGCCAGATCCCTGAAAGAGCAGCCACAGCACATCAACGCAGCACTTCACAAAGTTAGAGCGGAGTTGTCTGGGGAGACTTTTCCCTCTGCTTACTGTGCTAAACCTGCATCAAATATTTACAGGTGCTCTACTGGTAGGGATCCCAGCAAGGTGAGGAAAATGCAGAATAACTGGGTCTTTGTAGCAAGAGTCTTTCTCCTATAAACAGCACCTGATCATAATGTTTTAATTGTGTCTCCACTTTCATTCAAACATTAGGAGTTAAGTGAAATTGTACTGTAGTAAGAGCATGAATTTTTTTGTGACTGATATTATACTGATTATTTTGATCATTTTTTGCTCATTTATTTGTTGATGTAATGGACAACTAGAAGGTAGATTGCCATTGTCTTAGGCAGTATAACGAACAGGATGTCCTCTTGAGATTTTTCCATCCTTTCTAAGATGCCAGGTGTCAGTAGCACCTGCAACCAGCAAACAACAGATAGCTTTGGAACAGATAGCGTTCTGAGCCACCTTCGGTGAGGTTCTCGCTGCAATTTGGGGTAGAGTACACTATAAATGTCTGTCTCTTCGAGATAGTGGCTAGTGTTATAAAAAGCTCTAACATCTGACCAGCAAAGTTGTACAAAAAGTCCTCGGTCCTTTACAGCAAGTCTTTTAGCTCGTAGAGCATGGATGCACTGAATTAACATAAAGCAGAGCTTTGCTGGTAAGGCTGCGTTAAGCAAAGAGTGCTTCTGCAGAATAATGTTTTTGATTTCTATAAGGTCCCCTTCTCCTGGCATAAGGAGAACCGACATCCCAGGCAGCTCTGCCTTTGGTCGCTGCTCTTGTCCCTGCAGTACACACTGAGTCCTATAACCCGGTGTGCATGGTCCGGGCCCGTGAAGCCACGTTGGCAAAACAACCTGCTCTAAACAGAGGCCAGTAAACCTTCTCGTTGCCCCGTGCCTCTCCTGGAGTCTGTCTCATTGCTGGCTCTGGATCTTTCTCGGATGCTCGCTAGTCCTTTGTGCAAGATGCTCCCTTTGATCAGGCAGGGGAGGAGCCCGTGGGAGCTGATCCCCACCGTGCAGCGCTGCATTGCTCAGATCAGCTCCCAGCCCCGTGCGCTGGGAAACCAGTTGTGAAGTTTCAAAGAGAAATGGTATGATTTATTCTTCTGTGACCAATGGATTAATGCGATTATTCCAAAATTATATCTGCATTTTCATCTACTTTGAAAACAAATGGAACTAAAAAAAAAAGAGGCAGCCCATTGAATAGTTCTGAAGCGGGAAAAGTGTCGCTTGTTAATGCAACTTATTCCTGATTACCTGTTTGTTCTGTTCTGAGGAACTCGGGAAGATCGTGGTGAAAAGTCAGGAGACTTTGAGTCAATTATTTTAAAATCTTAGCACTTAAAGTATACCTTGATAAATAATAAATCATGTAATTAGTGATTAGTTTTTATATCAAAGATAATTTTGGTACAAGCATGAAAATATTCTGAAGAGCTGAAAATTCTGTGTGTGTGTGTGTGTAATCATAACTCTTTGTATTTAGTGCTAGCAATAAATGCTGCCGTGATGGGCAGCTTAGACTGCTAGGCCTTCTCCGTTACATCACTGCGCCACACCAGCACAACGACTTCAGTGAATAATTGGAGGATTACTGAGATAAATGCTTAGTACTGGTAAAAAAAAAAAAAAAAAAAACACCAGGAGAACTCAGTAATTGTATTTCACCTTCTTGGGTCATTCAAAGAAATACAAAGTGTACAGTACATGGATATAAAATACACCTTGAAGGTCTTAACTTTGGGCTCCCTAATGTCTTCTGTTCCTTTGGGAAAGACAGCTTTCTTTCCAAGGCAATTTAGAAAAGAAACCTAACCTTGTATTTGCAGTAGCACATAAGGGACCAATCTGAGACTCTTCTGTCAAGCACTGGAAAAAAGCTATCGCTGCCTTGGATGATTTACAAATAGAAAAGGTGGACAAAGCCTGGGAAGGAACCAGAAGCCCAGGGACTTGCCTGATGTCTCAGGTGTTCAGCAGCAGAGCTGGGAAGGGGACTCCCATCTGCTGTCTCGTAGCTGGGGACCCTTCCTGGGAGAGGTAGGACGTGCTGCTCTCGGGAATGTCAACAGAGCTGTTTGGCCTAGGAATCCACAGCAATGTTGCTGCTGGTTATTATTATTGTTTTTTTTTTTTTCCAAGAGGATGCAGATTCAAGTCCTTGTACGTTACCATTTTCTGTGCCTTTGATATGAACTCCAAGTCCTTCATTTGATCTTGGTGTTTTCCTCTTTGTTGTTTGCTACTCTGGTGCATTATCAGCAAAACCAGCTTATTTTTCATGAAGACTCAATACTTCTGTGTGATTTGTTGGCCATCCACCTAAACCTTTCTGTTTGCCAAATACCCTATACTCTTAATCCAAGCGTGAGCTGAGCATCCAAACGTGGTTTTTATGCAAAGTCTCTCTCTAATGCCAGCCAGCAGGACTGTCCTGAAGGGATGAGCCAGTTTAGGGATCGGCACACGGCTTTGATTCTTGTCTCTGTGCAGGGATTGCAAATGAGGAGAGTGTGGGTTGATTTTCATGCAAACTATGAATCTTATATGATTAAGGACAAAAAAAAGACATCACTCCACTTTTATCCTCTCCCATCTGTGCAGACAAACTCCAAGCACATTTTCTTCATAGTTTCAAAATATTTGAATACCTGTCTTCTGTCTTGATCCAAAACACTGGAACACTGAAATGCACTGACAGGAGAAGCCTGGTTTTGTTCCTCTCCTATCCCAATTTTGGAAAAAACCAAATGCTTCAGCTACCTTTTGAAAAAACCTCCAGATTTCTAGAAATCCAAACCAAGGGAGTATTCTTTGGTTTCAGTCTAGGAGAGTTACTGAAGTTACGCTTCTGATTATCGCTTACTGTTACAAGTGCCATTATCAGCACTGAACATTAAGGCTTTTGAATCTAATTCAACTTTTGTTTTTTTCTGAAATATTCTTTTGTCTCCATGCTAACCCTTCCTGAGAACTTCAGATTTTTCTTCAGCTTAAACCTTTTTCACTGCTATACTTTTTTTGTGCAAGTTCTGTGACACCTTCTCTCCAGGCTATCGACATCTCTGTAGCTAGCTAGAGTGCGACGGGCCCGCTCATTGAAACAAATACTGCTTGTCTGAACATCACTTCCCATCTGGAGTGGCTGAATATTCACTTTAAAAAAATGGATTTACCCTTTTTTTTCTTAGTGTTTAGCACTACAGTACCTATTGCAGCTGATTAATGATATAGGTAGTGGTCCTGATGATATAAATTAAGATGATAAGCATTTAACAGCAGTCCAATGAACATCACGGGCCACTTTTAATTCTTAAGCTGTCCTCACTTGCTTCTGTTGGGATACAGTTTGACTTCTAAAGAGTGTTACATGTAGAAGAAATGAAGGAAGAATTAAGCCCTCTAGCATGAAAAAGAGTGAATTGGTACATATTCAAAACGCCTCATGTCTCATTTCTTAAACTAGTTATTCTAGATAATGTGGTCAGAGCCTCTTCAGACAAAGAATCCCGTAGGTAAACAACCAGTATCTAATATAATGATCAAAGTGCTCTAGTTAATTTTTCATATTCATTTTGCTAGTAGATACACACTAGAGCGTCCCCCTCCTGCACGCATGTGGCTCGGAAGAAAGCAAACAGAAGGTGCATAAATACGCGAGTGTCACAACAGGCATGGTTCAGAAGAAATGGTTAGAAGGAATTTTGGGGCACAAACAGCGGGTCCTGTAACTTTTACCAAGGTAAATGAACAGATCTTGCCAATGTTCATGTGTCACATTCTGCCATTGTCTAATGACTTCAAACCTTTTGTGAACAGTAATGCATCTTCCTTTATATATTTACATATATATATACACACTCATTCTTGAAAATAAAATCTGATTTCTTGGATGCTGGAACTATTGATAAAGGTAGATGCATGTGCTGGGTTTTTTTTCTCTCCTTCCCTTTCATAGTCATAATGCATTTTGTGATTTCTCTGCTTTACAGCATCCTTTAAAATGACACATTTTATCAATTCTCTGGGTAGTATTGATGTTTTGCCCTTTTAAACATGTCATTTGATTTTCTGATGTTCCTCTCTTATTCTCCATCTGTTTTCTTTGTAATGCTTTCATTTGGTGGCAATTTCTCATTGGGTCCCCAAAGGTTTATTTCAGGAGTTGCCTTGAGCTTATTTTTTTTCCTTGCATCTTGAAATGTTTGACATGCAACCGAATTCCTCAATGCGCGAGTGGTGCAGGCGCCGGTCCTGTTCTCACTGCAATCTCATTTAAGTATTTCATCATGCAGAGCACGTTTTTTTGCCTTCAGGATCCCTGTGGATTCAATCAGAGAACAATTTTTAAAAGCAAATAAGGAGGAAAAACCCATGGTGATATCTTAGATTGTGGACACTGTTTGTGTGGCTTTGGAGATGTTTCCCAAAAAAAGGGAATCCTAGGATATCAGAAAACTGTAAGGAAGCCGGTGCTTTCCCCGTTCCTCCTCTGGCTTTCCTGTTGTGGTGACTGTGTTTATGCCGCCCTGATGCCAGGCTGGTGTTTGCATCTGGGAGATGGGAACGTCTGCGAAGTGTAAGTGCCGACCAGCTTTGGTCAGAAAATGAGTGCGGTTCCCTGTGAGCCGCGTGAAGACCGTGTTGTACGGAGTCAGGTATAAACACAGACCTGTGCCCGTCACGTTAATGGCTTGGGTGAAGGTACATTTCGCATACAACTGGACCAAGCGTTTCTATAAACTGATAATGTTTATAAAAGCCCAAAAGCACCTCCCTGGCACCAAAAGCCTACCAGGTATAGAGGCCATTCACAACTGCTATCGTACGCTTTCCTTAATTACTCCGCATTAACAGCGGGATGTATAAAAGCATTTCATAGATTCACAATACGTCCTCTCGCTGCTGCTGCTCAGGATAACGCTTTCCAAAAAACATTCTTCATGGTCGGATTTCAAATGATCTGACATGGATTTTCCTTTTAAATTCTCAAGCAGATTTTTGAAAATACTTGCAAATATTTTCAAAAGTTTTTAGAAATTATAGGGAAACACTGATATGAAGCAAAGGTTTGAAGGGGGATCCAGCGTTAGGAGAGTTCTGTACTGATTGAGTTAGAGGGCTGGAGAGGTGCCATGGTTTCCTGATCTTTGAGATGAGCTGTCATAAGTCAGGTCCTGAACAGGGAATATCTCAAACACTAAAAATTTAGCTCCTTTAATTCTCCTATTTTATATGCGTCTTGGCTCATGTTTGGTGAATTTAGGCAAAGGCACTTTTTTTTTTAATTTCCTTATCTTTGTTGTGGCTGGCACTAGCTTCAGCCAAAGACCACAAACTCTCTCTGTTGCAAAGGAAAAAAATTTTCTGAAATCAGTGGAAAATGCCTCCATGTGTGAAAAATCAGCATTTGGGTTCATCGTGCCCATTATACACCAGTGAGTATGATGGGTTTGAGCAGAATTTTATTCTTGGACTTGTGAATGTAGCTTCCAACTGTTTGCTACTAAATAGCTCCTTTGGAAATAAATTCATATTCAGACACTCTGAACACAACTTTGAAAGCCATGTGTGGATGAGATATTTTCCAGTATGGCTTAAACAGCCTCAGCTGATATTTTTTCAGTAGTTTCTCTTGCAGTGTAAGAAGATATTTAGGTAAGTCCAATATATAACCTCCCATATCATCTCAAATAGTCTTTCCAGGTCTATACCTATCAAGGATGACTTAAGGGACAAATGATGTTCAGCTGCATTAACATAGCAGATGGAATATTATTCCAGCCTGGATGGCAGGAGAACATAGAGTTTACCTCCAGACTGAGCAGATGTCAATTTATATTAACGAGCAACGGCAACAGACAATATATTTTATTTTCCTTGTAATGAAGACAGGTTACAAAACATCTGCATACATTATATCCTATTCCAGATGTTTAAAACTAATGCTGTAGCAAACAATGCTCACTTTGCCTTTCACTGATAATTTTTTTGGCAGCATAAAAATTAGGTCTGATAAAAATGAAAAACCTCATGATGGTTTTCACTGTATTTGGGAGAAAGTCTATTACACTATCAATTTCAGTACCACGGTGTGCTAAAAGGAGCAATAAGACAAGATGGCTTGCCGCATATTTATGAGCTTATGAACCTTTTGCTATCCTTTTTGTTATCCCTTCCCTTGGCAGTGCAGTGAGACTCTGAACCTTGGATTAATGCAAAAAGGATGAGGATCTACTTTCCAGTACATACGTCCCGGGTACTTGGCAGTTTGTAAATGTCACTATTGGAAACGGGGGAAAAGAAGTTGTATAGTTGCAAGCCGTCGAGTCTGTCATTGTCACAGGCTTCCTAGAAAACGTATTGAACAGTAATGAGTAGCAGATAAAGGACATTAAGATTAAAGGAACTTTATATTTTTCTTATCTTCGCAACAATCTACAGATGAATTTTCTAAGGGTGCAATGCTAAATCTTTCGTACACAATAAGCTGTAAAACCTAAAGCTAGAGAGCTTCTGGTTGGCCTGAAAATAGCCTTTCATGTAAATATGCAGGGCCTGAATAATGGCTGAAGAATTATTCAAAGAATAATTGCAGCAATTGATCTTGATATTTTGTGGTGTCTTTCATTTTTCATTCTACAAAGCTCTTTCTGCGGCATAGTGTCTTATTGAACCTGCTGAAAGCAAAGCAGCTTACTGGTCATTATTAAAGATGAATAGTTCACCTAATTGTGAAGGGCATCTATGGAAGCGGGTGGAACAAGCATGTATATTCACATGTATGTGTTTATACACACCCACACATGCATGTATATTTATGTATATATGCATTCCTGTATGCATATAGGTATGTAAGGTCCTATCTCAAATACCCTGAAACAGGACAAAGCTGCCATTGGTAAATGGTATCCAGCTGCTCAGGTGGTCTTCATGTATGAATTTAGTTCTGGTCCAAATGAATTTGGCTTTTCTTGACCTAAGGGAGGAGATGCGTGCCTTCCCCCAGAGGCAGACCGGCAGAGCGTTCTTGTGTAGGCCAGGAAAAGAAATATATCTTTGTTTAATTTAGTGTGACTTGATTGTTGACTCAATTGCAGGTCAGCAGCATACCCAGAAAAGTCATATAAATCTTCTTCTCTGCAATGTGGAGGAGAAAACAGATGGGCGCTAGAGTGTATTAATGTTCATTCTTCTTGGGAATCAATAGGAATCTATATTTTATAAATGGGTCTACTAAACACAAGAGAAAATTCACGAAGCAGAGATAGAGAGACGGAGAGAATGAAAAGCTAGCTAATTCCTTTCAAACAACTGATTATTATCAGCATCCTTGAGACATGTGTCCATTGAAGGCCTGATACAGCAGAAGGCAATGCTTCTGCATTTATTTTCACCAGGACTGATTGCATTAGCTATGCAGAGACATCAGGCCTGATCCTGTTATTTCTGGAGTACCCTCAGCTCTAAATGACATTTATCACCTCTAGGTACAAAGCTTCTCTCTCCTATTCAGCACCTATTAATAGCAATGGGAGTCTTCACTGACTTCAGTAAGAACTGGATCAGGTCTGTGATGTTAATAAGCAATTAAACGTAGCATAAATGGATACACAGAAAAAGAAGCATGGGGTAGGGAAAAAAAACCATTTCTGAGAAGAGGACAGGGAGGATGGTTTACAGGTAACTTTGATGGGAATGAGATTTAGCGGAATTTAGTGGGAATAGGATCTGGAAGGTACAGGTGAATTTTAGGACTGAAGTGAAGTTCACAGGGAAGAGGGGGGAAAAAATGCACAGATTTATAGGAGAAAGAGGGATGATGAAAAAGAAGCAGAATAATAAAAGGTGAAGGGGAGGGAAATGGTAAGTTGAAACAAAAATCAAATCAGCCAACAAATCGAGCTCAGAGAGAAGTGGAAACCCAGCAGATAGAATGTTTACAAATGTAGCTGTTGCCCTGTCTGGGGTCAGGAACCTGTCCTACTTACTGAGACTCAAAACACGCTTCTCTGCCTTACGGAAGGGTTTTTCCTCTTCTGTGCTCTTGCAACCTTTCCGCTGCCCCCCTCTGAGGGTGCTGGAGGACTCCCTCCATTTTCTTTCTCCCTTCCCCAAGATGCGCACTCAGCCAAATCTTTCTCCATCACTCATGCCCCTCCCGTTTCTCGGGGGGGGGGTGTGTGTGTGTGTGTGTTAAAAAAAAATAGAAGGGATCACTGTGCATAAAACTGTAGCTCACTTTCCATAAAAAATAGAATTAGAGAATGGTAGAAATAAGAAATATTAGCCTATAACACCACATGCTTCATCAAAAACCCAGCCTTGCAAAATGACAGCAGACATCAGTAATTGCCAAAACACCAGCTTTATTTATAGATGTCGGGGAGAGAAATGCACTACTACAAATTCCAATTACGGATAAACTATCCAGCTTACAGAGAGAGCTACTGTCTTTCACTTTCAGTGGCAGAAACTCCATAACGTTCATAGCCTTGGTGAGGCGCTTAAGATTATTGAAAATACGCACTTGTCTACTTACTGTTAGGGAGAAACAAAGTCCTCGGGTATCTGCAGGTAGAGGCAATGTGAACAGAATCCAGCTCTCTGCTGGCTTTTCTTTTCAGTATTTTTGATATTTCACGTTTCAGCAGATCATTATGTGCCCTGCTGCTGGTTCTCATACAAAACCAGAGGAGAAATCTTCAATGTACCATGGAAAAGGTGGTTCTAGACCAGGTGGATAGACACCTGCTTGCCTCCTGGTGCAGACATGTGACGCAGGGTGTTAGGAAGACTCTAATTAAATCACTTAATTTCAATGAGGTAAGATCTGCCTGAGGCCTGAGCTGACTTGGACTGAGATTTTAAGGGCTGAAAGAAACGTGCTAGGAACACACCATGCTGCTTCTGCTCTGCAGTCTTGGACAGACAGGATGTTTTTCACCAGCTTTCTCCACTTGCTGGTTTTCACAATTCAGCTCCATGAAATAAGACTCTGATCAAAATCAGCTCAATAAAACAACCGCTTTAAAAAAGCTAAAGTGTAAGCGTCAAGGTCTTCCTACAAGCTTGTAACGACTGATAAGTTGCAGACCAAGAGCCTGGGTTCTCCACTTCTAAACTGTTTCAGTGTCTGTATACCATTCAGTGCTCACCACTGTGTAGTTCAGTCTTGCCCAGGCAGCCCTGGCCTGCAAAGTCACGTAGCGATGGGTGTGAATGTGCTGCTGGGACAGAAACCCAGCTAACATGAATTAGCCTGCTACATTGGAGTGAATTGCTGCTCCCTATGCCTGAAGAGTGACCCTGTGGGCTGCTGTTTGTTTGGGGGTTGACTATTTTCTTTCATAGAATCATAGAATAGTTTGGGTTGGAAGGGACCTCTAAAGGTCATCTAGTCCAACCCCCCTGCCCTGGGCAGGGACATCTTCAACTAGGTCAGGTTGCTCAGAGCCCCGTCCAACCTGACCTGGAATGTTTCCAGGGATGGGGCACCCACCACCTCTCTGGGCAACTTGTGCCAGTGCTTCACCACCCTCGGTGTAAAAAATGTCTTCCTTATATCTAGTTTAAATCTACCCCCCTTATTTTAAAGCCATTCCCCCTTGTCCTGTCGCAACAGGCCCTGCTAAAAAGTTTGCTGCCCTTTCAAGGGGGTGTTAACTGCCATCACAACTGAAAGGAAGAAAGGGACTCTCGGGGCACTGTGTCATTTCTGGGAGCAGTGGGTGGCCTATGGGTTGTGGCAGTTTCTGATCACGGCTTGGCGGGGCTGTAGTGAGGGTGGCCAGAAGGTTGTAAAGGAGGTGACCTGGAGAGCCTTGGTCTGCCGTGTGCAACGTGAGGTTTGGAGATGTGAAACGATCTGTCTGATTTTTGTCAGCCTGTTCTAAAGGCAGGACAGGCAAGAGCAGCAGCTCCTCAAACCTCCCAGCTGGTTTTGTGCATCTGGCAAGGACTGGCAAGAGCTGCTGTCTCTAAGAAATACTGTAAATCCACAACAGACACAGCAATGCAAGGCTCAGTTTGACCTTCTCAACAGTTACTGGGTATGGATATGTTTTACCACACAATACAAATTGTTTTGTTTACAGCATGATAGAAACATTTGTTAGGCTAAATTCTGCAGTGCGTTTGCAGTACTTCCACTGTGGATCGCTGAAACAATGCATTACCATATATATGATAATGGATGGATTTAATCAGGGAGTGAAAGTATTTATTTTACATTTTCTCCTAGTGTAGCCTATTAGTAATTGTGTCTAATTACAAAGGCCAGGGTGGTCACAGATATGTGAAAAATCCAAGGTACTCTCCTGCCTCTGCCACAGAGTTAGAAAGTTTGCTAAGACAAATGATCCTGTTCTCTCCATACATCAGTTTATTCATCTGTATAATGGTAGTATTAAATCCACTATAGAGGACGATGTCAAAGATTAATAGGGCAGAATTCCTGCCTGCACCACAAAGGTGTTGGAAGGAAAAAGTTGCTAATCCTTTGTGGAATATTGGGCAGCAATGCAGAACATGTATTCATGGTGCCATGAGACAAATGCAGTGCAAAATAGTTGTGCACCCAACTTGTCAAAGAAGCAGACAGATGAGGAGGAGCAAAAGGGAGCCTGGTGCCGAGCTGCTGCTGGAGCACAGCAAAGTTTGGAAACCTTGGTCTCCGTTAGAGGGTCTCCTTTGAGGGAAACTGATTATCTCTGAGATACCATTTAAATCTCCTCTTAAAGTGATCCAAGTCTTGAATCGTTATCCTGAAACCACAAAGCAGCTCCAGACACACACCAGCCTCGTTGAAAGACTTGTCAAGACTGGAACGGTAATTCACAAATTCACTAAAATTCCCTGCTCCACTGAGCAATGTGACAGCTCTGCCGACCGCAGTAACATTTCTATTCAAACTGGCTTTGGTGCTGAAGCTATAAATATCCCTGCAATATTTCCTGCTTCAGAACATAAAGACAGCTTTACAGTGCTGATAAAATAGAAATTACTTTCTCTCTGAGGTCTAGCTGGAATTTTAATGTCTGTTTTGCAATAAAGCAGCTCCTACACAATTCGATTTGAGGGAAAGAAAACAAACGGTCTAATTTAGTTACAGTAATGACTCCTCTTGTATTGTTGGCCACAGCTGAATCTGTGGTTGCAGGGCTGTTAAAGTTTGTATTGGTGAGCACAGAGATGATTTTTATAGTAATATGATTTTTTTTAAATCCTTTAAGTGTGTGTGTATATATATAGCACTACTTAATTACAGGTATGGAAAACCAAGGGCCCAGAAAGAAAAAGGTCATTAAAGTTTACAACCTCTAATAGTGTTTCTGTAAAAATTACTTGTCACAGCTGTAAAGCAGGTGACCAAAGATGACGCGGATTAGAAAGGGTTCTTCAATTGAAAAGAAAAATTGCAACTACTGGGCTCATCAGTGTTGCCTTTAATTATTCCATAAACGTCACCCTGGCTCTTGTTAGCTCTTTCGAGGAAAGGGGGGGAAAAAAGCTCATTTTCTACAGCGTTCCCCTTTGCATTTGGAGGCTGCAGGTGGCAGGGTGGGGAAGAGACCTAGAACAATTACATGGGGAAGGGAGTGAAAAATGATTCTTCATTTGCATTATGGCATGTGGCATGGGCAGACTGTCTTGAGCACAGGTGCTAGTAAATAGTCTTAAACACTAAAGAGAGCCAGATCTGGTGATCTGGCACATTACAGGTGTTGCAGGGTGAGCCACAAAGACCCCTGAGCCCAGGGACTCGGCAGCAAGGCAGCAGGATGGGGGGCACTGGTTCCCGAGGCTGCGCTGTGTAGGTATGGAAGGATTTGGTCCTTCTGGAAAGGTCTCTGTGCAGCATTGACAAAAAAAACCCTCATTATCAGCACCCGTTAATGTGGCAAACAGTAACTCCCTCTGCTGTGGCCATCACTGGGTGAGCTGGGTGGTTCCAGTGAACTTTGGTTGCAAAGTCACAGCGGGGTTAGGGAAAGTCCCGTCCCCTTTAAGGAGATCCTAAATGTAGTTGTTGATATTTGAACTAACTGGCATGCAGATGATTTTTTCCACTCACATAACTTATCTGCAGAATCTGTCATGCTCATAGCTGTCACTGGCATCGGCAAAGCAGCTGATACAGCAAATAGTCTACACACGTAAATTCGTAGTGCAGATGCCATCGAGAATTGTACTAATTCATGTCTGCAGCCTGGCATTGCGCCCGGGGGAGCTGGGGCGAGACTTTCAGGCCTGTTTTTGACCTGCCCAAGGTTTGCATTAGTGCAATTCCTATGACTTGCTGCAGATGTGCACTGGTGTAAGAGGAGGAAATCGTGTACCCAGGAGATGCCTTGACAGACCACTGCTGTTGCCTGGTACGTGGCCGACCTGTCAACAGCTGCCTCTGTGATGGTCGCTTTGAGCTGTGGGGTGTGAATATTTATTTCAGGCTGTTCTGCGTAGGCTGTCCAAGTAAACTAATACATTTGTGTGAGAAACAAGTATGGGTACACTGCAATGTCTAGAAGTAAGGCCCAAATAAACATTCAGATGTTTCTGAGTTTTCTGAACTGAAAGAGATAGAAATTTCTTCCCCAAAACTGGAACTTCAACCTCTCCCTGATTTTTCTTTCTCATTTCTGTCTGTAAATTCAAACTCTTAGTAAACAAAAGTAGGTAAAGAGCTCATTACTTCTTATTTATCTAGTATGTGAGGAGTCAGTTTAGTTCGTCTTTAATTGGTCAAATAAAAGATGGTGGGAGGGGGCTTGTGAGAAGAAGACAAGCTTTTGGGGAAACAAGCCAGCTTTAGGTCTGTTACGAAGATGGTGCAGCACAAAAGAAAATGATGCTGAACACTGCCCATGTAGTTAGGAACCTGTGTGTACAAAGCCAGTCATCCCTGCTTGGGCAGCTAATTAAGTGTAAATTTACACAGCATTTTTATCATTAACTTTTAGAGTATCTAGAAACTCTTGCAGACTACAAGTTAGGCTTGCTACCTGCACTTACAAAGATCGCATTTGGTGGAAGGAGGTCCCTACTTCCCCACACAATGGTAAATGTTTCGGAAACACATGCCTTGAAGCACAAAGCTTTCTCCACGGCTGTCTGATTGGCAGGATCAACGGACGACTGAGGCACTCGTCGTGCTCTCACCGGCACCGTTGGCTCTGACGGGTTGACCTGCAAGGCTGAGGGTGCATAAGACTGGTGGACATAAAATGGTGCCCGACTTGAGCCCATCACCCAGCAGTGCCACTTCACAGGTGTCTTTCCCGGACACACCTTGCTGTGCCTGGGCAGTACCTGTCTGGGTTGCAGATATCGAGCTCTGTGTATTATTCACCTACCTTGAGTGTAACTGGATGTTTTTACTGCAGGAGCCGTCATGCAAAAGTTCTTTCCCGCTTGCCATGCTGAGGTGGCCCCTGCTTTGGTAGAAAACAGGGTTAGTTCCTCTGAGATAAATGATGCTAGAAAAGAAGTGAAGCAGTTGCAAGTAAGATGAAAATTTGGATGAAGTGGAAGGGGTAGGGCAGTGGGTCGAAGACACAAACAATACTGAGAAGAGAAAGTTTGTTTGTCCTTCCCTTCTCTGCTGGGTTTGTTTGTTTAGTGTTTAGACTGCAAGCTCTCTTTGCGTGCCTGTGAAATGCCTAGCACACTTCCAGGGTTGTATAAATAAATAATAACTGTTTAGAATCTTTTAAAAGATACATAAGAGTGTTTCTTTTCATAAATGTAAGCTAAAGTTAATGGAATACTCAATGTTTTTATTTCAATGACAAAACAGCAGTAGAACAGCTGTGTGGGACTCCAGTGAAATAAATTGCAAGTGTTATACACGATTTCTTTTAAAGAATTAGAATCTATAGTGCTGCAGTGAATACTGATTTATAGATATTTAAAAAAAAAAAAAAATCCCTCTGTATTTTTCTTATTTCAAAAGGGAATGGGTAATGATGGCTTCCACTGCTTTAGAATAATATTACGTCAGGCAATCTCTACAGAATTGTTTTTCTTGTGCTAAAAGTTGTAGTATCATGTAGCAGGGAAAATGAATAAGATTTTACAAAAACATGTTGAACAGACTTCTGTTACCGAAGAGTCTTTACTGAAACCCAACACATAATTGGTTGGGGAAAGAAGAGTATAAATCATGCACAATTCCATGCAAAAGGCTCTTTATGTGTAAGCGGACTTGCTGATTGGTATGTCTTATAGACAAAACATAGGTAGATGGGTTTTGCTCTGGAATACTTTAAACAATCAAAACAAATATTAAACCCTGAAAGAAGCATTTTTGTGTTGAAGAAATATCAAGAAAAATATGGCGTAGATGTTATTTTATAGAGAAAAAGCTTCTATTCTAGAGGATAAATGAGATTAAGAGATTTCTTTGGACTAGTCACCCTGTTTTGACTCTCACAGGCTGTAGACTGCTTCCTAGGGTCCCACCAATGTTAACTAAAACCAACCAGATGTCTGTAAGTAGATTTTAAATTTTACTAGATGGACACCTCAGCCCCCACTGGAAAAAGTTTAAAAATCTGTAGATCAAGAGTGTTGCCAGTAAGGATGATGACAGCCGCCAAAAGTTGAGTTGCTTTTTCAAGGTCACCCCAAAATAATGCCAGAATCTGACCCTAGCCTGCTAAATCCAAGCATGCCCAAACGTTATAGTCAACCTTAAAAAGGGAGGAGAAATACAGTATACCTGCCTTTAAAATCCGTCCTGGTCATGTCTTGGCAAACAGATGCATCACTGAGAAGCCGGACTTGCAAGTAGGTTAAGGGTACTGTAGACTACCCATGGCGTAGGACTGAATCCTGGTTTTTCTGCCAGTTCTGCTTAATATGGATGTTCAAGGCTATCCAACCAAAATTGCATTTAGATTACATTACATTATACAGTAAGTGGCAAATCATCACTGCTTCCTTTGACATTCAGTGTAATAACATTAACCATGATGAATTTCCTTTTACTATTCATGTGGCCTCCATACATTATTTCAGCTGAATTCCATTGTAATGTAGCATTAATTAATGTCTGCTGCTTATTGAGTGTTACTCATTTCTACCTTCCATCCCACTCTTTAATTCTTGAAGAATTGCACATGGAAATGCTGCAAAAACTGTCACTGATGCCAGGTAATCTTCATAGGATGTAAGAAGTCAAATTACATTCCTGATGCCAGTTGCCCC